>NC_077248.1:33647505-33971255 GCF_947179165.1 Solanum dulcamara
CTGGTTGGGTGGCTCTTTTTTAGGGTGCTCACAATTTGAGGTTATTGATTTACTGATATCCAGCGCAGTATCGCCCTTTCTACATCGGCTTGGCCACTACGGGGATACTACATTTCTATGTAAGACCTGGTTTGGGCCCATGCAGTGTATAAGGACTTCCTGCATCCCCTATGGCCCCTTTGGCCTATGCACCACTCAACTGGATATGGGAATCGCATGGGTCCCACCTTGCAGGCCAAAGGTCGGGTGGGTCTATACACTTGTTGTTGTTGATCTTTGAGAGCCACCAATGATGTTACTGGTTTTTCTACAAACTTCCATTCTTTAGCATCGTTTATCACCAGTATACTTGCATGGTGTGGTCCTTCAATTTTATGAGGGTCGAGGGTATATTTGTCATTGTTTGTACCTTCCGGGGGTATGAGCGTCCGGTTGGTTATTATTTGATCTTACTTGTACTTATCTTTGGTTGTATTTGTAGCTGGTCTATGTGGTATTTGAGTTAGATTGTGGTTGGTATTTTCTGCTAGGTTTAGTCAGATTAGTTCCTAGGTTATTATGTGATTAGCGTCGCCTGTTAACACTATATTCTCACTTAACAAACTCCTATGATGCCTTCTTCCTATTAATAAGTAGTTGGATTGCATTTCAGGTGCATTCTTGGACTCTGCTCCTTTATCTATATTTCTAGTATCTGTCTTATTTCCTGACATTATTGTGATAATTCATGATTAGTTATTTGTGCAGTATTTACCTAATTTTATATTATTTATATTTGCTTTATTTGTGGAGCTCAGTCAGCCTATGCCTATTGAGTACCATTCTTTTGGTACTCATACTACACTTCTGCTCCCTAGAGATCATAGTACGAGTTTTTTCCATTGATCTGGATAGGTGAAGAGTAGATCTTGGTTTAGAGATTTGGTGAGCTCCTAGCATTTGAAGTTGCCGATTTCCATTTATGACAGACTAGAATTAGTCTTTATTTGCTTTTCAGAGACTGTCTGTACTTATTTTATATTTTAAAAGCCTTGTATTCGTATTTGATTTAGAAGCTCGATTGCCGACTGATTTCAGGTCTTAGTGTGGTTCCTTGTGATTTATTTTAGTTGTCCTCTCTCTCTTCATATTATTATTTATTTTCCGCTTTATTGTTTATCTTTTATTGATAGCCTATTGTCTCTAGTTCTGGGCTATGGGTTAAGGGTTAGGCTTACCTGCTGGTGAATATTGGCAGGTGCCATTTGTAAGACCCCGTAAGTCAGAAAGTTAGAACCAAGAAGAAAAGTCTCAAAATTTCGAATCCATCCATGTGAATGAGCCCCTATACGACTCATAGGGCCTTCTACAGCTCGTAAGGTTGGGTCGTAGAGTGATCATTCGAGAAGAAAATAGGATTTCCCCTCAGGAGAGGTTCTACGACCTTTTAGGATGAGTCTTCCTTGAGAAGACGGGTCATAGAAACCCCTCGTAAGCTGAGTTCAGATGACAAGTTTCAAAAACCTCTCAGGGCCAAGTCTACGAGCCTTGAGAATGGGTTGTTTCCTTGCTGACAGGTCATATACATGAGTCGTTCATAAACTTTAGAGAATTAAATTTTGTAGGTTTTTTGGACCTGCAGAACGAGCCTTGAGAACGGACCATTCTTGAGAGGACGGGTCGTATACAAGGGTCGTTTGTAAACTTTAGAGACTATGTTTTAGGCTCTTTTCTTAGGCCTACAAGATGGGTCATTTGTACGACTCGTCGTTACGATGATGACCCATATAGGGGTACTGTAGGGTCAATTTTTTACATTTAATGAAGGGCAATTGTGTCTTTTCCAAAGTTCTGTTCAATGAACCTAGGCACTTTTATGGCCAAGTCCAAAGTCTGAAAACACTCCTCTCTTTAAGACCCCCCTTTTATTCAATTCATTCTCTCAAAACTTCCAAGGCAAGAACTCACAAGGTCCCTCAATATTTCTCTCCAAATTCAAGCTAGGGTTTCTAATTTCTTCAAGGTTCTTCTTCAATTTTTAGTGAATTCAAGCAAGGTATGTGGGTTTTCATCCATGGGTCCTTCCACCCATGGGGCCCAAGTGGTTTCTCAACTTGATATTTCAAATCCTAAATGGAGAATTCTTATGGGCTTTTACATGATGATTCCAAATCCATATATTATGGTATATTTGAAGTTTGTTTACTTAAATTGATATATATTGACTCTTTATTTAATGAAATGAATGATTTTGTTCGGGTTCTTATATGAGGGATTGAAAGGTAGTTTTAAAGTGTATAGGATGGGTTGTTTTAATATGTTTCATATGATACATTTTCATCACTCTCATGCATTAAATATATTTAAAAGTTATACGAAATGAACCTACCTAGTCTTCATATGTTGAAATAAAGTTGAATTGAAAGTTTATGAAGCAAATGCCTATGATTAAGGGAGTCTTGTGAAATGATTGAATGATGATGAAAGGGATTTTAACCAAAGAAATAATTCAATGTGAAAGGACAATTCTCACATACTTGAATCAAATGAAATATTTTAATGAGCTATTCCACCGATGATGGTTTGATGTCTAAAGTTATATAATGCTTATGTTATTATGATATTTAAATGTTATTCAATGGGATTGACCTAGCACCGAATATATCATGTATATGAGGACTCGACCTAAGGGGTCCTTAAGTAAAGTCTCATGTTGCATTAACTATGCGCTAACATAGGAGCCCTTGTAGGCTATTTAGGCTAGTGGAACCATAATTAGCCCTTAAAGTCAAAGTTAAAAAAATGATTAAAGTTGACGGAGTTCTACCTGACAAGTAGTCTCTCTGTGCCAACGTAGGGGGTTATGTTGGAATCCATGTAATAGCTCGCATGGTCTTAAATGTCGATTAAGGTCGTTTTCCCACAAAATGAATGTTTTAAGGATTCATATGATGATTTTTTATGCATGCATTCACTTATTCTTATTTCCTACATATGCCTTTCTCTTATGTTTTTCATTTCATAGAACACTCACATACTTAGTACATTCAAAGTACTAACACATACTTTTGCCTACATGATATCATCATGTAAGGACCGACGTCGCTCCACACTCTCCTCCTCGTGGCTAAGTTGAGCGTTGAAGGCTACCACTTTGGTGAGTTCCCATGTTCCAGGAATGACACTCCTATCTTATCTAGGTTATGTTATGTTTAGATATTTAAATTATGTTTGGCATTTTATCTCAATCTTGAGGGTTAGCTAGGGACATGTCTTAGCCCCACCAAGTCTTAGTGTAGAAGGTATTATTGGACATAGTAAAGGATGTTATGTTATCTTTGACTCTTATTAATGTTAAGTCTCTTAGTCCCTATATCCCTTATGCTTTTTCTCTTGATTTGTTTATCATTACCAATGAAATGCTTAATGAATGCTAAGAGGCTTTGGTGAGATACCTTCAGGTGTTTTATTCACTGTGTCATATCTAGGTCCTAGGCTTGGGTCGTGATAAACTTGGTATCAGAGCATGAGGTTTTGAAATAGTCCTCAGAGTCCAATATACCGCATCAAATATGGTCTTGTTCATGGTTGTGAAGCATGCCACTACTATGAATATGAGACTATGGGATATTTAGGAAGGTTTTCACTTCTTTCAATTCATGTCGTGCCCGAGAGTGTCCTAATTTTTTCTCTAACTAACAATCGATTTTATGATTCTTTAAATAATGCCTCGTGGAAGAGCATCTCCAAGAGCAAGGGTTGATGATGAGGTCCAAACTCCTCCAGTTTCGGATATCCTATATTGTGAGGAAGGGGTAACTCATGATGAGTTCTGCAATATCATCACATTATTGGATCAAATTGTAGCACACCAAGGCCATCAAGGTGTCCCTCTTCTCAAGTGCAAAATTCGGCCTCTCGGATTCAAGATTTTCAAAGGATGAATCTGTCTGAGTTCGATGGTTCTAAACTAGATGAGAACCCTATGGAGTTCATTGATGAGGTATACCAGATCGTGACAATCATGGGTGTGCCACCAAATAAAAAGGCTGAGCTAGTGACATATCAACTCAAATTTGTGGATCGAGTGTGGTACGAATAATAATTTGTTGAGAGGGATAGAAAATATGGCCTATAGGATGGGAAGAGTTCATAGGTGCTTTCCTAGACTATTTCTTCCCATTAGAGTTAAGGGAGGCCAAAATCCAAGAGTTCATCAACCTCTGTCAAGGGAGTATTAGTGTGAGGGAGTATGCCCTCAAATTCATAAAATTGTCCAAGTATTCTCCCTTTATGATCTCCAACCCTCGGGCAAGGATGAGTGAATTTATTTTCGGTGTTTCGAGCTTTGTGTCCAAGGAGTGCAAAATGACCTTATTGGTCAAGGAGATGGAAATCTCACGGTTGATGACTTATGCATTACAAATTGAAGAAGAGAATTTGAGGAAAAGGTCTAGAGGGTTCAAAAAGGCTAGAGTGGATGGTTGAGGGTTCAACCTTCATAGGTCCGGGTATGGTAGCAATAGCAAAGTCCAAAGTAGTCAACGACTTATGGGACAAGTTTCCACCAATGCTCCTCCTCCCAAATTCACCAAGGACAAAGGTCCCAACTCAATGGTTCCAAGAGATAATATTGGCACCCAAGTTTTCCCCCCCATGTAGGCAGTGTGGAAACACCCACAAAGGGTAGTGTTTGGTGGGATGAAACATATGCTTCAAGTACGGCAAGTTGGGCCATCATGCCAGGATTGTAGAGGTGGTGGTGGTGGTGGTAGGCCTCAAGGCCAATTTGCTCATGGCCAACATGCTCAAGGAGGTGGCTAATGCACCAATCATTTCTATGCATTGCATGGGAGGCAAGAGGTTGAGGAAGTACCAAATGTTATTACCGGTATGTTAAGGATCTTTACATTTGATGTATATTTATTGTTAGACCCAGGTGCAAACTTGTCATTTGTTACTCCATTCTTAGCTAATAGGTTTGATTTATTGCCCAAAATGTTAGTAGAGCCTTATTTGGTGTGTACCCCATGGGTAAGTAGGTTGTGTCTAGGAAGGTCTATAGGGGTTGTCGCGTGTCCATCTTGCATAATGTCATTCCTTGTGATCTTATAGAGCTTAACATGGTAGATTTCGATGTCATACTTAGGATGGATTGGTTGCATGCATCTTATGCTTTCATAGTTTGTATGACTCGTCGAGTGAAGTTTTCATTCCCAAATGAGTCTATTTTTGAATAAGAGGGTAGTGATTTAGTGGTGAAAGGTAGATTTATTTCTTGTCTCAAGGCTCAAAAATTGATTTCTAAGGGTTATATTTATAACATAGTGAGAGTTAGGGATGTCGACTCTAAAAGTCCTCTTTTTAAGTCGGTCCTCGTAGTCAATGAGTATTTCGATGTGTTTCCCGATGACCTTTCTAATGGACCTTCCAAAAGAGAAGTTGATTCTGGTATCGATCTCTTCTCTGATATCCAACCTATCTCATTCCTCCTTACCAAATAGCCCCAGCGGAATTGAAGGAATTGAAGGAGCAATTAAAGGATTTAAAAAAAAAAGGGTTCATAAGGCCAAGTATTCCGCCGTGGGGTGCACCCATTTTGTTTATAAGAAAGATGGATGGGTCGCTTCAAATGTGCATAGACTACCGACAATTGAATAAGGTGACTATTAAGAACAAGTATCCACTTCCTAGGATATATGACTTTTTTGATCAACTGCAAGGGGGGAGTCACTTTTCCAAGATTGACCTTCGTTCTGGCTATTACCAACTAAGGGTGAGAGAGTGTGACATTCCCAAGATGGCATTCTAGACAAGGTATTATAACTTCGAGTTTGTGCTAATGAGTTTTAGGTTGACGAATGCGCCAACGGTGTTCATGGACCTAATTAATAGGGTGTTCAAAACCTACCTTGATACTTTTGTTGTGGTGTTCATTGATGATGTTTTCATCTACTCTCGGAGTGAGGAAAAATATAAGGATCATTTGAAGTTGTGTTCCAAATATTGAGGAATAAGCAGTTGTTTGCAAAATTTAGCAAGTGCGAGTTTTGGTTAAAAGAGGTGGTCTTTCTTAGTCACATAGTGTCCGGCGAGGGGACTAAGGTTGATCCTAAGAAAACAAAGTCGGTCAAGAATTGGCCTAGACCATTGTCTTCTTCGGATATTAAGAACTTTTTGGGTTTAGCCGGTTACTATAGAATATTTGTTGAATGGTTTACTTCTATCTCATCTCCTTTGACAAAGTTGACTCAAAATAAGGCAGAATTCATATGGATAGATGAGTGTGAAAGGAGTTTCCAAACCTTGAAAGATCAACTTACCTCTGCTCCTATTTTGACTCTACCAAAAGTATTAGAAGTTTTTATGATTTATTGTGATAATTCGAAGATTGGTTTGGGTTGTGTCCTAATGCAAAATGGTAAGGTCATAGCCTATGCTTCTAGGCAATTGAAAGTGCATGAGCGTAACTACCCTACCCATGATCTTGAGTTGGCAGCCGTAGTTTTTGCTTAGAAAATTTGGTGGCACTACCTCTATGGAGTACATGGAGATGTGTATACCGATCATAAAAGCCTTCAATATGTGTTCACCCAAAATGACCTCAATCTAAGACAAAGAAGGTGGCTAGAGCTCCTCAAGGACTATGACATGAGTGTGCACTATCATTCGTGTAAAGCTAGTATGGTTTCCAATGCACTTAGTAGAGTGTCTATGAGGAGTGTGGCCCATGTTGATGAGGAAAAGAGAGAGTTGGTGAAGGATGTTCACCGATTTCCTAGACTAGGGGTGAAGCTGTGCGGTACCAGTGATGGTGGTATGGTTGTCCAAAATGGGTACGAATCCTCTTTGGTAGTAAATGTCAAGTCGAAACAAGACCTTGACTTGACACTTGTCGAGTTAAAGAAGTTGGTGAAGGAAAAAAAAGGTAGAGGTCTTTCTATAAGGGAGAGATGGGGTGTTATATTATCAAGGTCGATTATGTGTTTCGGATGTGGATGGCCTAAGGAGTTTGATCATGATGAAGACACATAATTCTGCATACTCCATTCACCCTTGATGGAGACACATAATTCTGCATACTCCATTCACCCTGGTTCGACGAAAATGTATCATGATTTGAAGGAGTTGTATTGTTGGGGTGGCATGAAGAAGGACATAGGAAGGTTCATGTCTGAATGTCCGTATTGTCAATAAGTGAAGGCTGAACATCAAAAGCCGGGTGGTCTAGCCTAAGATATTGAAATCCCTACTTGGAAATGGGAAGATGTTAATATGGATTTTGTAGTAGTTTTGCCTCACACTCGGAAGTAACATGATTCTATTTGGATGATTGTTGATAGAATGAATGTAACATCCCTAAAAAATGCTCACAAGTGCCTTAAGAATGCCTTGGGATTAGGCCGCTCATGTAACGCATTATCCTTAATCTTTTCAGAAAATCTGAGTTCAGAATATCGATCAGGTGGTCAAAATCTGTAGGAAAATAGTTTTGGTGGATTTTTAGGACTCGTAGATCGAAAGATAGATTTCTCAAGAAACTGCACAAAATAGAAAGGTTCGCGACAAGTCCGCGTCGCGGACCTGGAAAGGATTTTCTGGCCGAGTTGTATTTTGAGTAAGGGAGTTTTATACCTTTCCCAAATTATTAGCTAATGAACCTAGATGTTTTTAGCACCTAATTCAGCTCTATAAATTAACCTAAACCCCTAATTCTATTCATTCTTCTACATTTTACCTACTCAAATATTTCTCTCTCTACAAAAGACTCTCAAGGACTCCATTGAATACTTGAAGTAAATTCACTCAAGCTCTCCATCAAAACTCTCAAGTTCTTCCAAATTAATTGGTGTGCTCACTTAAGGTATGTGGGTATTGATTCATGGATTCTTTCATCCATGAAGTCTAATCAATTTCTCAAATTTTCTATCAAATTAAAATATAGTATTTTATGGGTTTTATGATCTCTACTCCTATTGCATGAATTATGATTCAAAGAATGATCATGAGTATATTTTGATATAAATTGATGGTTATTGCATTAAATAGAAGAGTTTTTCCATGAAAACTCCTATTTTGATTTTTAGGGTTCATGATGAAAATTATAGGTATTTTTAATTTTACTTCCAAATGATATTATCTTTATCAATTATGTATGGACTAATATAAAGTTTATGATAATGCATGTTTTCAAGTCAATTTCATAATTTTCAAATCAATTGATCATGCATTCATGTCTTATCCTAATTTCAAGTACAAGCTATGGTCATGAATTTTCAAAGTATGAATTATGATTATGTATTTCAATTATGATATATTTATGTATGTATGATTTGTAATGTGGAAGGACAATACCCGCATTGCACCCATTATTGAAAATGAGCTACTCTATGATTTCAAACTATTACACCCCACCCTTTTTAAACTCGGAATGTCTCCTAAGTTCCTTGGACGTTATCATGTGAGCCGGATACGCTACGACACTATCAAACGACTCTAAGGAAGGGTTATCATGTGAGCCGGATACGCTACGACACTATCAAACGACTCTAAGGAAGGGAGAATATGATACCCCAAAGTAGAGAAGGTTGGAGATGAAATCATAAGAATCCAGAAGGAATTGGAAGCCAAGTAATGAGTCGTAGGACTCGATTTACCTACGTAAGTTACTAACTTAGAAGTCCTACACACTTAAGCTACTTGAGTACCATCGAGCTTAAGTAGCAAGGATTACACGGGTTCTTAAAATAAGATGAGATTACGAACCCACAAGGAAGAGAAAAAGACAACACATGGCAGCCTAGGAAGGCAACATATGGCAGCACCTCAAGTAATCAGGTGACCCACCTGCTTGGGGTCAAGTAGGTGACCCACCTGCTTGGGGGAGGTGGACCCCACTACCACGTGGCAGCACCTTATTGGCAGCATGCATACGTGGCCCAATAAGGGCTAGACACGTGTCACCCTATGGGGCTAACATGTTTCACCTCCAAAGCCACCCTATATATGTATGTTAAGTGACTAAGGAATTCATTCCTTATCTTAAAACTTAGCCAAAAGCTGAAAAAGGTTGAGAGCAAAGAAACATAGCTACGGATGGCTTCCTTTCAAGGTAAGTTCTAATTTTCCTCCATAAATTAATTATCTACGGTGTTCATCAACACGTGGAGGTGTATATATGTATCTTACGATGTCTACGGAATTAATTCTTCAGCTTGGAACTTGAGAGAAAGTTGAAAGAACAAAGAGTGAAAACGTTAAAAACTAGTTAACAAACCCGTTTTTGGAGGGGACAGTTGTTAGTAATATTAGTATAACTTCTTGTGTATAGCTTCTTTTTAGGTGATTCAACATGTTTTGGAAATTTATTTCATAGGTCTATAACTTTCATTTAGACTTTGAAATCCATTTTTGCTTTTAGCTTCTCTAAAAAGGGTGATGAAGTGTAGAGGAGGTACTGCTCAGATTTTGGTTTTAGAAATCTTACACGGATTTCTGTTGGTGTTTTGGGCATATCATTTTGTACAAAATTGATGTAGGGGTGATTCTAAATTTTATACGACCCTAAGACACATGTCTATAACTTTCATGAGAACGTAAATCCTGTTTCCCTCCATTACCCCTTTGGAACGAAGCGATAAGGTAAAATAGTAAGCTGTCCAGAATTCACGTTTTGATAGTTTTGAGTGAGTTGTTGCTGCAGGGGTGTAATGTATTGTTGAAGGGCCTAAATGCATTCTAAAAGGGATGTGGATACTGATGGTTGCAGCCACACGACCCCTCGTTGCGTATAATGAAAGGCATTACAAAATAAAGGCTAGACGCCCTATTATGATATCGTATTTTTGAATAAGTCGTTTGGAGTTTATGTTGTATATTGTTGGTGTGGATTACTTAAACATATGCTACAGGTTATTGTTGTTGGTTGGCTGTAGGTCTTAGGGAACTAATTGGAAATTTGGATAGGGCACATTATAGGGGAAGTGCTTCCCAATTTTCGTTAACGCCTTAACAAACTAAAGAACTAGTCGAGGAAACGACTAAGGAAATAGATTCCATTAATACTAAGGTGTAACCTAAGATGTTGGAAAGCTAAGATTAGTTGATATTCATATTACTTTCATATTGAATAGGTTCAGAGGACGACGAGACGAGCAGGATAAAGAGTAACTTCCAAGAGGTATGTGAAGCTTCTCTTGGTATGTTTTTGGTATAGGTATGTAAAACCTATCTTTTCTATTTTGGCATATCTTAGATGTAAACAGGATATGATATGAGCTTTTGGGGTAATTCCATTCCCAGGTTCTGAATATGAATTCAGGACCCTCACTCACTTTTGAATGTTAAACTTTAAAGTAGTAAGCTGCTATCTTCGAGTCTTCTATATGACTGTATAACAATTGATTCGACTAAACTCTTGTTTGAAAAAAAGAAAGGCTTTGAGATAATCGAAGCTTGGAGTGATATAAGATATTTCACATTGGCATACGCCTAAGATTTCTAAAAACTCCTTTTTACATAGTCCTTAGTGACAGTTAGAGAGTATACGTCAGATACCTTCTGCCCTGATCCCCATGTGATGGTTCACTTGATGACTTCATTGAGTCTTAGATAATGATTTAAACTGTGTTTTGTTTCTCACTACTCTACTCGTGTATACTGTAACACTTCTTTCATCGAGTTCCGGGCCAGGTCTGTTATCATGCATAACTCACTGTATTATCTACCGATCCCTTCACTAGAGAGTCGGGTATGTATGTATATATATATATGATGATGATGTGTTATAATAAGGTGACGATGGAGCGGGGCCTGATACTGATACTACAGATATGATTCACCGGATCCCTGAAAGGGCCGGCTATATTGTATAATTTGAGCATGCATGCTTTTATGACTCACAGAGTACAGGTACAGGTTTCCAATTTTGATAGTTTATCCCCTGTTTCTCTACTTCAGATATGCTTCCAGTTGTATTATGTTATGTTTTACATACTCATTACATATGTCGTACTGACCCCCTTTTCTTTGGGGGGCTGCTTTTCATACCTGCAGGTACAGGTACGGGTTTTGGGAGTCCGTCAGCTTAGGATTCTGCTTAGCTCAGCTGGAAAAGGCTCCATTGTATCAGAGCCTAGTTTTGGCACTAGCAGCTGATGTATATCATCATTTTATTTATTCAGGAGTTCGGCGGGGGCCCTGTCCTGCCATATGTTGTTATTATTATTTTTAGAGGTCTGCAGACATGTATATGTGGAGTGTATATGTCAGTTTAGTTCAGCTGGGTCTATATGATATATTCTACATGTTGTTATGTTATGGCAGCCTCATCGGCTTGCGTGCCCTGTCATGTTGTGATACAAACGAAAAGGGCTACATGTATATGTAAATATTATCGCCTAGTGGGGCTCTGTTACATGATATTGTTTCATTTACAGTTCAACTTGACCACAACTGATAGTTAAGTATACGGGGGGGGGGGGGGGGTTCCAGGTCGAACCCCAGTCGTGGCCTATGGGGTTGGGTCGTGACAGAAGTGGTATCAGAGCAGTTCGTCCTTGGATTGTCTGCAGACCGTGTCTAGTAGAGTCTTGGTTATCAATGTGTTGCGTGCCACATCTATAAACAAGAAGCTACAAGATATTGAGAATGTTACCTTTCTTCTACATCTGAGATCGTGCTTTAGATCCGAGTCATAGAAAAATTCCTTATACTAACCGTGGATCTTAACAGAAGGACGACATCAATCAAAAGAAGTAATTGATGATATGGAAAGTTATGAAGCATGCAGGTAAGTAAAGTAAAGCCACAGAAGATATCCGTTTGGGAAGGTATTGAACTAATATTGAAATGTAAAGTTTAAAATCTGAAAGGAAGGCAAACAGGAAATGCCACAGATGCAGTTTGAAGTTGGACATATGAGGTAAGTCCAGTATTTTTATATTATTGTTAATATTGAAAGTCCCGTGTGGCTGCGGTGTAAGATGATATTGAAAGCCTTGTGTGGCTGTGATGGGATATAAATATATATATGTGTTGGCCATGTGAGGCGTTGTTGGTATTTTCTGCATGCAGGTTATGGGATAGTAAGAAGTGTAGAGGAAACTCTGCCGAATTTTTCCCAGAACGGGGAAAAGGGAAATGAAACATAGATTTTTGAGATATGTTAGAAGTCGATACCAAGTACCCGTACTGTGTTCAACTAAAGCTGTAAGAGGTACCCTTCAGATCGTCGATAAGGGGCACCCTTTTCACTTGAAGAATTTTGTTTCAGAGGAACAAAAGCTTATTTAAGTAGTAAAGTTCAGACTATGGTATTTCCAGTCGTATTTGTACCATAGGAATATAAACAGAGGGCTCAGGGTGAATGATAAGATGTCTCGCGAATGAGTTTCACTCTTTTTGGAAAAAAAATACCATGCCCTCAACTCCTATTGTAAATTAGACGAGTTGTTCATAACTTAAAGATAAACTCGGAATGAGACCAGGAGGGTCAAGTATTGACATGAGTACTGTGATGTTTCAGAGATTCTGGGTTCTTTCAACAATGGTTGAAAAATGATTTATGATAACAGTTTATAGTTCTCCACCGACTAATTGGGAAAAGAACTCCTAACAGAAGCATCTCAAGGAGATGTCAGGGACTGAATACAAATACGAATTAAAAGGGGGATATGTAAGTATGAATTGAACAGTGTGATACGAGTATGCAGGGATAAAGTGGAACCACTAGTAAGACGCACTTAGTATGCGTTGACTAAGTTAAAGGCTTGTGTTGAGAATGCAGTAAGAGCATGGCTCTTAAGATATAAAAAAAATGACGCGTGTACACAACGTCGCCCCAGAAATAGTGGAACCCTTAAGGGACGAGGACGACAAACTTAAAGAATAATTGGTGTAACCTACATTCACCCCAAGGAATAAAGGATATAGGTTTTGGTGAAGCTACTACTTCAAGAAAACCTTAAATAGTTATTGTCGGAATACTAGATGCCTAATTGGAATTGGAACAACTATAGGTGCTGAGTAATTCTTGGAAAAGAAAAAATAGAAGGTGGCCTTGAATGAGTTGTCCCCTGGGTCACGTTATTCAAGTACCGATTAGTAGACAAGACATCACATTAGATATGGAAAGGTTTTTGTCGCTTTGTAATTTAGTCAAGGCTCCGTACGCAGGTAGTCAGGTTATAAAATATGCAGATAGACGGAGACATGATGCAGTATCAAATAGATTGGTGAAAGGAATTGGACAAAAATTGAGATTGGACATAGAGATGTAGAACAAAGTACAGACAAATGAAAGTACGAGTACCCTCTAAAGGGGGGAAGTTAATGAGAAAATGGCAAAAGTAAGGTGAAGAAAAACGATATGGGAATATATCTGAGATGGACGTCTAAACTTCAATAAGATATCTTGCCGAACCAAGTTGGAAACGTCCGGAAGCTACCAATAATTGGATAGAAGCCAGAATGCTACATAAGGAAGCCTTAAGAAGTTTGTGACGAGATCTTGAACAACATAACACTAGAGGCGACTGCGTATAAATACAGAAGAATGTACCAATGAAAGGATATCAAATAATTCAAGAGACACTATGAAGGATAATGACAATATGCTAGACCAAAAGCCAAAATGTTGGTTATAGAGTTAGTCGCAAATGATGTTGCGGTAGATAAATAACCAAAGAAAAAGAAATAGAAAGCCTCCTGTGGTAGAAAATAAGGAGAACACAAAGTGAATAGAGTATAGTGGAGCTAAAGGTCTACGCCGATACTGGATGCAAGATAACAGATGAAAGGACAGGGCAAAACATAAAGACTCGCGAGATAACGCTGAGGTAAATCTGAAGCTAAGTTGAGTGCCCCACATATTATGGCAAGGATTACAATGAAACGCGACACGAAGACTTCCCAGGGAGGTCACCCATCCCAGTATTACTCTCGTCCTAGCATGCTTAACTTCGAAATTCTGATGGAACTTAATGCGTTAGTGTTGGTATGATCACGCGAGATGGAAGAATCTGAACTAGCGACGGAGAAACGAGATGAGATTATGTACCTAGAGTATTATAAGATACGTTAAGGAAATTGTAACAAGGGATTAAGCAAAACAAGAAGGATTAGCTAACTGAAGACGCACTCAAATGCCCTAGCTCTTCAGCATAGAACCAGTTAATGAGAGGAAAACCACAGAATGACTATATGGGCCAGTGGGCGAGAGAATTTCGACACCACTTGGCAGCCAACTCTGAGGGCAAAAAAGCAAAACCCAAAAGGTAAAGGTACCAACTGATGTAATTTACGAATGATAGAAAGTAATACCCAAGGTCGAAAATTCCACAATATGACCAGGACTACGAGACTCACTTCGCACGCCAGCGCCAGATTACTCTGGAGGAAATATTACTTGTAGATTAACGATATTAACCCCTGCTCCTTCGATCAAAGGCTACATACTCAGCTAAGAAGGTGTAAAATTGTAGGGTAAAGGTGTGGTAGGACCTTACAGAGTCCCCATAGCTATTATCCCAAGCGGAGGAGCTCAAGTTGCAATTAACTACCGAGAGGTGCGAAGATAGGTTAAGCCAAACTATTGAGATGGAATTAGTACTACGGGTAATGTAAGACATGTCCATGATTGGACCAAAGACATACCCCAATATCAAATGTAATATAAGGGAGAGAAAGGCAAGGTAAGATATGAGAACTAATAAGATAGCACTGGGATATTTCTGGTACCCTCTCATAATCTTGTAAAGGTAAAGAATGACACAAGATAATGGGTCTAGAAGATTACAAGCGGGGGTAGCCAACCCTAAGGATGGAAAAAAAGGGAATAGAAGGACCCAAAAGATTGAATGCCAGTTAAAGTTCTTAAAAGAGTCGAGAAGGACTATACGAGGATAACGATTCCCAAGTTATTAACGTCATTACGCACCCATTTTATACTCTATAAGAGTAGGGTGCTATATGGGTTATTGGGAGTAGGCTAATAAATCAGCCCATTTGCTTCCAATCAAGAGCACCTATTCAACTAATATTAGGTGGAATTATACAACATGGAGGTAGTAAGGTTCCGTAAGGTTTCCCCTGCTAATATCTCAGATAGAGGGACTTTAATTATGATTAACATCAAGAGATCAGCCCAAGAAAAGCTCGGGAGCACAGATAGGTCTTCGTACCATATTTTTCCTTAAGCTGCTGAATCGACTGAGTATACTATTATATAGTTGGCTTTAGGAGCAACTGAGACGATCGTCCACCACTTATTAAGATTACCAACCATAATGGCTACCACTCTAGTATCCCAATGACTCCGTACAAGACTGGTAGAGTAAGACGTGTAAGTCCCCTATTAGATGGGTAGATGTTAGAAACACAAAGCTAAAAAAGCCCCGATATGATTAAGCAAGCTATTGACTAAAAGCCCAAAGTTGGCAGGAATGATATACAGATAATCGATATCGACATACAGAGTTCAAGTTGATGATTGGATGTTCATAATAGGATCACCCAAAAAAGGAGACTTAACCCAAAATATATTAGACTGTATCAAGTTACTCATAAGGTGGGCAACGTGGCTGGTAAGTTGAGCTTACCACCTCATTTGGAAACTATACACCCAGTCCATCAGATAAGAATGCTTCGCAAGGGTACTGACGAGTCACCTAGGGTATATTCCATAAATAAGGTCCAGAAGATGGAATCCTGTGGGGAAAAACCTATCGCCATCTTAGATCGGCAAACTGGAAGATTGTAGACTAAAGACGTGCCTTTCAGCAAGATACGATAGAAAAACCAAAACCAGAAAGAGGATGATCGGAGAACTGAAGAGAACATGAAATACAAGTATCCGCACCTGTAACCGATATTTACAGGTAACCCCGACTTCTGAAATACGTATACGAAGTACTTGTAGGGAAGTATGTGTTAAGGAGATCGTAAAGAATCTCCCTACGATTTGTATAAGGTACTAAGAGGAGTTTTGTCAAACATTCGGGGGTGTCTTCTAAAGGGGGGAAGGATGTTACACCCTACCCTTTTTAAACTCGGAATGTCTCCTAAGTTCCTTGGACGTTATCATGTGAGCCGGATATGCTACGACACTATCAAACGACTCTAAGGAAGGGAGAATGTGATACCCCATAGTAGAGAAGGTTGGAGATGAAGTTATAAGAATCCGGAAGGAATTAGAGGCCAAGTAATGAGTCGTAGGACTCGATTTACCTACGTAAGTTACTAACTTAGAAGTCCTACACACTTAAGCTACTTGAGTACCGTCGAGCTTAAGTAGCAAGGATTACACGGGTTCTTAAAATAAGATGAGATTACGAACCCACAAGGAAGAGAAAAAGACAACACATGGCAGCCTAGGAAGGCAACATATGGCAGCACCTCAAGCAAGCAGGTGACCCACCTGCTTGGGGTCAAGTAGGTGACCCACCTGCTTGGGGGAGGTGGACCCTACTACCACGTGGCAGCACCTTATTGGCAGCATGCATACGTGGCCCAATAAGGGCTAGACACGTGTCACCCTATGGGGCTAACATGTTTCACCTCCAAAGCCACCCTATATATGTATGTTAAGTGACTAAGGAATTCATTCCTTATCTTAAAACTTAGCCAAAAGCTGAAAAAGGTTGAGAGCAAAGAAACATAGCTACGGATGGCTTCCTTTCAAGGTAAGTTCTAATTTTCCTCCATGAATTAATTATCTACGGTGTTCATCAACACGTGGAGGTGTATATATGTATCTTACGATGTCTACGAAATTAATTCTTCAGCTTGTAACTTGAGAGAAAGTTGAAAGAACAAAGAGTGAAAACGTTAAAAACTAGTTAACAAACCCGTTTTTGGAGGGGACAGTTGTTAGTAATATTAGTATAACTTCTTGTGTATAGCTTCTTTTTAGGTGATTCAATATGTTTTGGAAATTTATTTCATAGGTCTATAACTTTCATTTAGACTTTGAAATCCATTTTTGCTTTTAGCTTCTCTAAAAAGGGTGATGAAGTGTAGAGGAGGTACTCCTCAGATTTTGGTTTTAGAAATCTTACACGGATTTCTGTTGGTGTTTTGGGCATATCATTTTGTACAAAATTGATGTAGGGGTGATTCTAAATTTTATACGACCCTAAGACACATGTCTATAACTTTCATGAGAACGTAAATCCTATTTCCCTCCATTACCCCTTTGGAACGAAGCGATAAGGTAAAATAGTAAGCTGTCCAGAATTCACGTTTTGATAGTTTTGAGTGAGTTGTTGCTGCAGGGGTGTAATGTATTGTTGAAGGGCCTAAATGCATTCTAAAAGGGATGTGGATACTGATGGTTGCAGCCACACGACCCCTCGTTGCGTATAATAAAAGGCATTACAAAATAAAGGCTAGACGCCCTATTATGATATCGTATTTTTGAATAAGTCGTTTGGAGTTTATGTTGTATATTGTTGGTGTGGATTACTTAAACATATGCTACAGGTTATTGTTGTTGGTTGGCTGTAGGTCTTAGGGAACTAATTGGAAATTTGGATAGGGCACATTATAGGGGAAGTGCTTCCCAATTTTCGTTAACGCCTTAACAAACTAAAGAACTAGTCGAGGAAACGACTAAGGAAATAGATTCCATTAATACTAAGGTGTAACCTAAGATGTTGGAAAGCTAAGATTAGTTGATATTCATATTACTTTCATATTGAATAGGTTCAGAGGACGACGAGACGAGCAGGATAAAGAGTAACTTCCAAGAGGTATGTGAAGCTTCTCTTGGTATGTTTTTGGTATAGGTATGTAAAGCCTATCTTTTCTATTTTGGCATATCTTAGATGTAAACAGGATATGATATGAGCTTTTGGGGTAATTCCATTCCCAGGTTCTGAATATGACTTCAGGACCCTCACTCACTTTTGAATGTTAAACTTTAAAGTAGTAAGCTGCTATCTTCGAGTCTTCTATATGACTGTATAACAATTGATTCGACTAAACTCTTGTTTGAAAAAAAGAAAGGCTTTGAGATAATCGAAGCTTGGAGTGATATAAGATATTTCACATTGGCATACGCCTAAGATTTCTAAAAACTCCTTTTTACATAGTCCTTAGTGACAGTTAGAGAGTATACGTCAGATACCTTCTGCCCTGATCCCCATGTGATGGTTCACTTGATGACTTCATTGAGTCTCAGATAATAATTTAAACTGTGTTTTGTTTCTCACTACTCTACTCGTGTATACTGTAACACTTCTTTCATCGAGTTCCGGGCCAGGTCCGTTATCATGCACAACTCACTGTATTATCTACCAAGCCCTTCACTAGAGAGTCGGGTACGTATGTATATATATATGATGATGATGTGTTGTAATAAGGTGACGATGGAGCGGGGCCTTATACTGATACTACAGATATGATTCACCGGATCCCTAAAAGGGCCGGCTATATTGTATAATTTGAGCATGCATGCTTTTATGACTCACAGAGTACAGGTACAGGTTTCTAATTTTGATAGTTTATCCCCTGTTTGTCTACTTCAAATATGCTTCCAGTTGTATTATGTTATGTTTTACATACTCATTACATATGTCGTACTGACCCCCTTTTCTTTGGGGGGCTGCTTTTCATACCTGCAGGTACAGGTACGGGTTTTGGGAGTCCGTCAGCTTAGGATTCTGCTTAGCTCAGCTGGAAAAGGCTCCATTGTATCGGAGCCTAGTTTTGGCACTAGCCACTAATGTATATCATCATTTTATTTATTCAGGGGTACGACGGGGGCCTTGTCCAGCCATATATTGTCATTATTATTTTTAGAGGTCTGCAAACATATATATGTGGGTTGTATATGTCAGTTTGGTTTAACTGGGTCTATATGATATATTGTACATGTTTTTATATTATGGCAGCCTCGTCGACTTGCGTGCCCTGTCATTTTGTGATACAAACGAAAAGGGCTACAGGTATATATAAATGTTATCACCCAGTGGGGCTCTGTTATATGATATTATTTCATTTATAGTTCAACTTGACCACAACTGATAGTTAAGTATATGGGGGGTCTAGGTCGGACCCCAGTCGCGGCCTATGGGGTTGGGTCATGAAACAAACCTATGATAATGACTATGATTTATGAAATTATGATTTCTATATTATGTATGTATTCCGTGGTATTTAGCTTAGCACCGAATGTGAAGTTTAGGTGGGGGCTCAAAATTAGGGGTCCTTATATAAAGTCTCTTGTCTCATAACTACGTGCCACCGTAGGATTGCCTTTTTGGCCTAGCTAGTGGATCCACATATAGCATATGCATGACCCGCCTAGTGGGATAGAGTCTATCTTAGCAAGTAGATTCCCCTTTCCTCTGATGTAGGGGCAAATATTGGGATTCCATGTTATAGCTCGCATGGTCTTATTATCGGTTATGGTTCCTATCCACATATGTATGGTCCTTGTTATGTTTTAAATAACTAATCCTATCTTTTACTTTATATGATACTCTTATGGTTTATTATGCATTGATCCTTCTTAAAGACTACTTATGATTTTTACTACTTCTCCTATCATGCTATTTAAAATGGTCATTTGCACAAACATGGTTTTCTATGCATTGCATTGCCTACATACTTAGTAAATTCCAATGTACTAATGCATACTTTTTGCCTACATTATCTCATAATGTAGGGGTTGAGGTTGAATATCATATTCCTCTACGTGGCTAGTTAAGCCTTTCTATCGGCGGTGTTTATAGCAAGTCCTCATCTATCGGGGATTAGTCATCGATTTGGTTATTGTTTCAAAGACTTTTGTTATGTTTCATATTGAGGGTGAGCTAGGGACATGTCTTAGCCCCCACCCATGTTCATGAGTAGAGGCATCTAGTTGGACAAATGTTTTGAGTTTATGTTGTCATGTGACATTCTTAAATTTCTATTTATAGTTTAGACTTTCTTATGATGTTTTTGCTTTTATTTTACCTTGTGTATGCTTATGATAAGTACAAGAAGCTTAGTTGGAGCCCTTTGGGGTTTCGATCGCTGTGTTATGACTAGGCCCTAGGTCGGGTCATGACAAACTTGGTATTAGAGCACAAGGTTTTTCAAGTGTCCTAGGGTGTCTAACATGCTGCGTCAAGTTGAGTCTTATTCATGGGTTTGAAGTGCACCACACTTATGAGTAGGAGGCTATGAGGCATTTTAGGAATTCTCACTTCTCTTAATGATCTATGTCGTGTGATAAAGTGGTACTTTAAGACCTTTCTTTCTTACGATTGGTCCTTGCGATTTTTCAGAACATGCCTCCGAGAAGACAAATCCCTTAAGCAAATAAGTCTATTTTGATATAAATTGACAGTTATTGCACTAAATTGAAGAGTTTTTCCATGAATACTCCTATTTTGATTTCTAGGGTTCATGATGAAAATTATAGGTATTTTCAATTTTACTTCCAAATGATATTATCTTTATCGATTATATATGGGATGATATAAAATTTATGATCATGCATGTTTTCAAGTCCATTTCATGATTTTCAAATCAATTGATCATGCATTCATGTCTTACCCTAATTTCAAGTTCAAGCTATGGTCATGAATTTTCAAAGTATGAATTATAATTACGTATTTCAATTATGATATGTTTATGTATGTATGATTTGTAATGTGGAAGGACAATACCCGCATTGCACCAATGTTATGAAAAATGAGCTACTATATGATTTTAAACATATGATAATGACTATGATATATGAAATTATGATTTCTATGTTATGTATGTATTCCGTGGGATTTGACTTAGCACCGAATATGGAGTTGAGGTGGGGGCTCAAAATAAGGGGTCCTTATATAAAGTCTCTTGAGGATGGGTCGTATACACAAGTAATTCATAAACTTTGGAGACTTGAATTTTGCAGGTTTTTGCGACCAGCAGAACGAGCCTTGAGAACGGGCCATTCCTGAGAGGACGGGTCATATACAATGGTCTTTCGTAAACTTCAGAAGCTATATTTTAGGCTCTTTTCTCTAGACTGCAAGAAGGGTCATTTGCACAACTCGTCGTTACAACGACGACCCGTATAAGGGTCCCATAGGGCCAATTTTCTAGATTTAATGAAGGGAAATTATGTCTTTTCCAAAGTTCGGTTCAATGAACCTAAACACTTTTATGGCCAAGTCCAAAGTCTAAAAATAGTCCTTTGTTCAAGACACCCTCCTATTCAATTCATTTTCTCAAAATTTCCAAGGCAAGAACTCACAAGGTCCCTTAAGATTTCTCTCCAAATTCAAGCTAGGGTTTTCAATTTCTTCAAGGTTCTTCTTCAATTTTTAGTGAATTCAAGCAAAGTGTGTAGGTTTTCATGCATGGTTCCATCCACCCATGGAGCCCAAATGGTTTCTCAACTTGATATTTCAAATCCTAAATGGAGAATTCTTATGGGCTTTTACATGATGATTCCAAATACATATATTGTGGTATATTTGAAGTTTGTTTACTTAAATTGATATATATTGACTCTATATTTAATGAAATGAATGATTTTGTTAGGGTTCTTATATGAGAGCTTGAAAGATAGTTTTAAAGTGTATAGGGTGGGTTGTTTTAAGATGTTTAATATGATGCATTTCTATCACTCTCATGCATTAAATGTATTTAAAAGTTATACGAAATGAACCACCTAGTCTTATGTTGAAATAAAGTTGAATAGAAAGTTTATGAAGCAAATACCTATTATTAAGGGAGTCTTGTGAAATGATTTAATGGTGATGAAGGTTCTTTTAGATAAAGAAAGGATCCAATGTGAAAGGACAATTCTCACATACTTGAATCAAATGAAATATTTTAATGAGCTATTTCACCGATGATGGTTTGATGTCTAAAGTTATACAATGCTTATGTTATTATGAAATTTAAATGTTATTCCGTGGGATTGATCTAGCACCGAATATAGCATGTATATGAGGACTTGACCTAAGGGGTCCTTAAGTAAAGTCTCATGCTTCATTAACTATGCGCCAGCATAGGAGCCCTTGCAGTCTATTTAGGCTAGTGTATCCATAATTAGCTCTTAAAGTCAAAGTTAAAGAAATGATTAAAGTTGACAGAGTTCTACCCGACAATAGTCTCCCCGTGCAACGTAGGAGGTTATGTAAGAATCCATGTAATAGCTCGCATGGTCTTAAATATCGGTTAAGGTCACTTTCCTACAAAATGATTGTTTTAAGGATTCATATGATGATTTCTCATGTATGCATTCACTTATGCGTATTGCCTATATATGTCTCTCTCTTATGTTTTTGATTTCATAGCACACTCACATACTTAGTACATTCAAAGTACTAACACATACTTTTGCCTATATGATATCACCATGTAGGGACTAACGTCGCTCTACACTCTCCTCCTCGTGGCTAAGTTGAGCGTTGAAGGCTACAAATTTGGTGAGTTCCCATGTTCTGGAAACGACACACCTATCTTATCTAGACATTTAAATTAAGTTTGGTATTTTGACTCAATTTTGAGGGTGAGTTAGGAATATGTCTTAACCCCCGCCAAGTCTTAATGTAGAAGGTATTTTTGGACATAGTAAAGGATGTTATGTTAGCTTTGACTCTTATTAATGAGAAGTCTCTTAGTCCCTATATCCCTTATGCTTTTCCTCTTGATTTTTTTTATCATTACCAATAAAATTCTTAATGAATGTTAAGAGGTTTGGGTGAGATACCTTCGGGTGTCTCATTCTCCGTGTCACGTCTAGGCTCTAGGCTTGGGTCGTGACACCATCACGGCATGTGAAATCATGTTGTGATAAGTTGATATCAGAGCGTTAGGTTGACCAACATCATTGGTATGAGGGAAATTGTAACATCTCCTAAAAACGTTGTATACGATATTTCAATTCTCTCTTAAAAATGATATAGCCTCTGTAATTTGAGCATAACTTTTTATAGGATTGTCCAAATTGGGTGATTCAAATTTTTAAGTAACGACAAGATCATTACCTACAACTATTGTGAAGACCATAATTTAAGTTTCGAAGGTTAAGTAGGTAAAATAAATTAATTATTGTAAGACAGTGTGCTGTGATGAAATGGAGTGTTTGTAGAAGAAAATTCATATCTTACTGTATGATATTCCAAATTGGTTGATTATTGAACTACATGAAACTAGACTTCTATATCTATAATTCTTATGAAGACACCAAATCCTAATAAGGAATTTATCTTATTTAAAAGCAGCTCCGAAAAGGAGTATTCTGTCAAAGATAACTCATTTCACCTACCATGGAAAGATCTAGATACATTTGACATCACTCATGACATAAATTGTCCTCCAATTAACATCATCCATGGCATCATAATTTTCCACTAAATTTTCAGATTTTTCTTTATAATTATTTTCTTTATTATTAAGTCCCTCTTTCCTACCTATAAATACCCACCTTATTTCCTCATTTTATTCATCAAGCTTTCTTAAGCAAGTCTTCTCTCTATACACTTATTTACACTTTCTCAAATATAGTTTTAGTTTTTAGTAGTGAAGAAATACTATTCCGGTGATTCATATACTCCGGGTAGTACACAAAATGTTCCGGCCAGGAGAAAAACTAGGATTCAAGAGTGTTCATTAAGTCTTTCAGTTCCGACTAAAGCTTCGGATTCCAGGTATGTAAGGCTTCAATGAGAGTATTCCTTTCCACTCTCATGTCTAAATTATTTTGATTATATGATAAATTATATTTATTTTCTTTAAGCTATACTCTAAGTTATGTGGGTGTTTATCCATGGGTTCTTCCACCCATGTAGTCCAAAAACTCTTTCAATTAAGTCTCTTGATTTCAAATAATATTTTCTTATGGTAATTCTTATTTTTATTTAATAGTATGAATCATGGTTAAACTAATGATTATTGGTCTATTTTGATGTGACATAATTTCATATGTATGAATTGATGGTTTGCCAATAATTCCTCTATTCCTCTATTTAAAGGTTCTTGAAATTCATGGTGGGTTGCTTAAAACATAATTTTTAATTAATGGATTTCAAAGTATTTATGTATATTTATTTACATACATGTTTGCAAGTTGAAGTAATTTGAACCCACCTAGTTTTACTATATTTTCAATAAAGTTTGACTTGAAAGTCTGACTCCAAATGAATGTTTATGAAAGCAATATCTATGATCAAAAGGGAGTCTTATGAAATAAAAGAATGATGAAATAATATGAATAATAGATTCTTCATGCAATAAGGACAATTCTTGCATATTTGAATTACCAAATGTTTTAATGAGCTATTCCCGAATATGATATTTGAATTCTTAAGTTATATGCTATGAATATTTTAAAGTATTAAACTATTCCGTGGGATTGACTTAGCACCGAATGGGGCATTGAGGTGGGGTTCGGTAAGGGAATCCTAGTAGCAACCCCTTGTCTCATTAACTATGTGCCAATATAGGAGCCCTTGTAGGCTTAGGCTAATTGATCCATGAAAGTCCTTAAAGTTAAAGCTAAAGAAATGAATGAAATTGACGGAGTTCTACCTGACAAGTAGTCTCTCCAACCAACGTAGAGGGTTATATTAGATTCCATATAATAGCTCGCATGGTCTTAAATATCAGTTATGGTTATTTTCCCATAAAATAAATGTTTTAAAGGATATCTATATGATTTATTATGCATGCATTACATTATGTTCCATATTACATATTTGTTATAATGTTTCCTCAATGTTCATGCATCCTTACATACTTAGTACATTCAAAGTACTAATGCATACTCTTTTGCCTACATGCTATCACCATGTAGGGACCAATGCTCCTCCTTGTTCTCCTTCACGTGGCTAGTTGAGATTTCATTGAAGACTACTTTTGGTGAGTTCCCATGTTCTGGGAATAATACTCCTTTATCTTTCTAGCTTATGATATGTTAAGATATTTTACTATGGCATTTCTTCTATTATGATTGAGGGTGAGCTAGGGACTTGTATTAGCCCCATTAAATCTAATAGTTAGAGGTATTGTTGGACATATGTAAGTTGAAGATTTACTATTATGATTTCCGCTTGTTCATTTATCATCATTACCTATAAAAGGCTAAAAGAATGCTAAGAGGCTTGTTTGAGGTACTTTTGGGTTCTTCATTCGCCATGTCACATCTAGGCCCTAGGATTGGGTCATGACAGAAATGCCCAATAGAGTCCAGCGGATCGGTGCGGAGATGACTGTATCTTATCTTCGAGAGTCTATAAGGTATTTTTAAGGAATTCTATTCTTGACTCCTTATCGTGTGTACTTGATTTAAACAATGTCTAAACTGAACATTTGGAATCCATTCTTTCTTAGAAGAATAGCATGAGTTTTTTGATGGACTCGATCGGAGCGACAACATGTTCTATCAGAATTTTGGCAGATATTTCTCAAGACAGAGATGGATTAGTGGTTTCTCAGTAGGGTTCGTCCTTTGTATTAGAGTATATAATGGAGTTTCTTGAGTGGTTTAGGCACAACCCCATATCATCTCCTACGGATCGAGATATGAGTTGGGGATTCATAAGGGAATTGTCTTTGCCACTCTATTTGGTATCAGAGCCCTTGATAAAGGTTGGGTCTACCATTCCTTAGGTGGTTGGTCATGTGAGAGCCATGGACAAAGCATGTCTTAGGGCTTAGAGAGATAGTGGCAAAAATCTCTCCATCAGCATAGTGGTGACATGCAACGGGGTAGTTCTCTGGGCATTAGAGATGGACCACATTTTGTTAGGTGCCTCCAGAGGAGTTCGCCCTGTTCTTTATGCCGGGATTCAGACTTTAGATGTTGCTATGATTATGGGGAGTTTGACCACTGGTCTCGGGAGTACCCCAGACAAGATTTGATATTTCAAATATTTTAGACTCCTCCTACTCACCAGGCTAAGATGGGTTATGTAATTGATTAGTGTTGGTTTCTTACGAGCATGAGATTCTAAAAGGTAGGGAGGATGAAAAAGAAAAGGTATGAATATTGAGATACATACTCAGAATCAGAAATATCCCAAGACAATAATTATTATCAATTTGAATGAAAAATCTTTAAAATGGAGATAGAAAATTGGAGAAAAGTTTAGATGATGACTTTCAAAAGATTGTGTAGGATACCTATTTGGATACATTGGAAGGTTAAGAAAATGGGTCAAGTCTAAATGTGTTCAAAATTGAAGCAAAATCAATATTTCGAATTGATAATTTGGTTATACGGTTAATGATTCGGATTAATAGTTTACTGGTTAGGGTTTCGATTTATTATGCTAAACTTATTGAATTACCAGAATAGGTCTCAATTTAGCCAGATTTCTAATTACATAACCCAATAACCCAATAAGAATCTTAATCACTTACAATTTTGTTTCAGACTAATTGACTTAAGACTTAGGGTTTACACTTTATGTTGTCTAATTTCCTTTCAGTTTATTCAGAAGCTGCGCATCTAGGAGAAATTGCGCACCTAAGAGAAATAATGCATCTATGAAGTATGAACTATAATTGATGCTCAATAATTGATTGGCGTTTAAATTTTAAACTATAATCTAGGAGAAGTAGCGCATCTCAGAAGATGCTGATTGAAGTTTGAACTTATAAAAGTTGTGCTTGGCGCTTCAACTGCTCACTACTCTTAACTTTCAACTCTCAGCTTCACTGAGACACCGCTTCAATTCTTCTCATAATAATTTCATAATTAGAAGAAAAATTTGTGCATTAACATAAAGTACTGAACTTAGAAGCTACGATTCCTTAGTCTCTCAATCTTCTCTTTTAACCAGTAAGTCTTACTTTTTTGAAACTCATTGCGTCACTTTATGGATTTCATATACTTACAATTAGTTATTTTTCTCCTTCAACCATTTGACCACTTTCTATTTATGAAATTCTAAATTTCAGTAATTATTTTGCATCCTTGCATAGTTCCGTTGTCAGTTCCATACAGCCAGATCCACCTCCTTTATTTTTAATTTTTTGCAATTTTTAGTTAGTTTCTTCTTTTCTGATAAGTTTTTGATTCTCTTATTCCTTTCTTTTAGATTTAATTTAAGATAACAATAGTGAATGTGTGTTTAGCTTCAGTATTAATAATTATTAATGTCTAAAATTATATTATTTGATAATTATATTTTAGGTTTGGGGGGGGGAGGGATTGTTGGCGACTATTTGATTATATTCTTTTTGTTGACTCATTGTTTGGTTATATTCTTTTAAATCACTATTCGTAGTGACACACATGTACATGACTAAAAATATCATGATTGATAAGATCATTGGAGAAAGTGAAGCTTCTATTAAAAATGCAATGAGTAAAATTCAAAGTGTTGAGTATAAAATAAGGAAAGAAATGAAATAAAGATCTTGTGTGAAGGATCACTTTACTCTTACGATTAGTTATGATGAAAATAATAAGGGTGTATGTAACTATTGTAAAAAAGTACTCTGCTGACACTAAAGATCATGATATAGGGGCAATGATTGATCATCTACCAAAATTTAATAAATTGTCTGACAGTATTAAAACTAGTCAATCAAAATCAACATATTAACTGAAATAGGGGTTAATAGAATGATGTAGTTGTTGTTCCATGAAAATTTAATCAAGAAGAGTGTAAGAGGGTTTTGTGTGGTATGGTAATTCTTGATGAACTTATTTTCAGATCTATTGAAAAAGAAGGTTTTAAATAATTTATAAAAGTGACATAATTTATTTATGAATTTCTCTTTGTACCACAGTGACTCATGGTTGTTTTGATCTTCATGATGAAGAGAAACATGAAATAATGATTGTTTTTTAGAAAACAAAATAAAGAGTGTGTTTAACTATTAATATGTAATGACCCTCCAGGTCATTTTTTCCATTTTTTGATCCATTTAGCTTTTAGAGCTTTTCTGTAGTGACCCCAAGTTATTTATGACTTGATAGCACTAACAGTATGATCTCCTGGTTGTTCTTTTAGGTTTTATGCATGTTTCCCTGGTTTAGAGCGCTTGGAGTTTGAGCGGTTTACTTCAGTCAAAACTTTAGGAAAATGACCTCAGAATGAAATTCTGATATTTTGTAGATCCGAAATGGCTAAATTTGGCAAGTAGCATGGTCGGCATGAGTATCGAGGCATTGAATGTGAGTTTAGAGCCATTTGGCACTTTATAGCCTTTGAAATTTGGCCTAAGATTGAGTTTGGTCAACATTCTTGGTAAACGCACTCAGATTAAAATTTTGTCAATGTGGTTAGTTCCTAAATGTCAAGATTTTTTAGAACAACCTATAGTGTAGTTCCTAAGACTTCTGGTCTTATTCTGAGTCTCTTTATGGTTTTTGGCTTAAAATGGTACTTGGGTTTGAATCCACCTTTTTTTGGGATAACCTCAAATGGAAATTTCAAGTGTGTCATTAAGTCCAAAACGTTGAATTTGATGGGGTAGCATAGTTTGTATGTGTGCACGAGATTCCGAATGAATCTCGAACACCTCATCGAAACTTTTTCAAAGCTCAAGTTTATGCTGGTGCAAGCACCATTGGTCATCGCGTTCATGATCCCCAGGTGTCGTATTGTGGAAGCCTTGTCACCTAGACCTTTGCATTCGTGAGGCTTGTAGACACGATCATGATGTCTTGGCTCAATGTCCTTCTTATTTGTGAGGCCTTCTTCTGCGATCGTGATGAAATTATTTTTGCGTGGGCCGTGATCACAAGACTAGGGCTCCGCAATCATGATGGCTTCTTGGATTGGTCTTTTACATATACATTAATCATTAATCAACCCAACTTCATATATTGTTCTTGCAATTTTGGGAGCTAGGAAGTTCCAAATTGAGCGATTTCAAGTGCTATGTGTTCGTATTAATTGTGGCTATGCGTGGGTTTGTTCGGGGATATTCGATAAGCATCATATTAATTTAATTCTGGGTGATATATTGCATGGATGTTTCCCCTCATTTTTGAGCATTGAATTGCATTGTAAATTGACACTAGTTCCTTAAGCTTAAATACACCTTTTCAGGGAGTCAAATTCGGGATTTCTGGTGTAGGTCCCACAATTTTGTTTTAGACCCAATTTTGGATCTGTCTCCAAAAAATATGAATTTAATGTCAAAACATTCGTATTGATTTCGTGATCGATATTTTGTTTGTTTGGCAGCTATTGGAGGTTGTTCGGAGGTTGAGAGTATCAATTTGGTAGATTTAGAGTGTGCATGATCGGCTTTGAGGTAGGCTACTTTCTCCTACTTTGACTGAGCTTTTGTTGATATGGTTTAGTATATACTTCATGTGATTTATATTCATATTTGCTGAGTTTAGGGCTTTCCTCTTATTACATTTTCTTGACTCCAATCGAGCCTTAGACTAGGGTAGTCTCTTGAAGTCCTTATCTTAGGTCTGCAGCTTTATTTTCCTAGTGGAGTTGTGAGTTTATCCTTATTAGGATCTGTATTGATGGCCTTAGGCTAGGTTTGAGTCTTAGATGCTTTAGTTTGTGTTCTAGTGCCCTTATAGCTAGGCATAGCACCCGATAGGGCTTGAGATGGTTGGTGTAACTTAGTGCTAGTGCCGAAGACCTCTGTGGCTCGTCGTATCCATAGGTTTGGCTTATTTGTGATCTTTGGGAGTTGAGATGGCATACTTTGGGGTAATGCGTCAATCCTATAAACATTTCTCTACCCTTATCTGATTCTGAGCCATGACTCCATTATTTCGCATTTGTTTAGCATTATGCTTATGATAAAATCTTATCTTTTGTCTATTATTGTGCTCGAGGTCGTGTTTGAGGAGCAATTGGATCCTAGGTTAGTTCATTTTCCCTGCTAGTGCGGTGTAACTTTATATTAATATTTGGATTGTGTGTGTCTTATTTGGAGGCTGGTGATGGCATGCTTGCAATGATTGAGCATATTCACTTATTTTGTAGTACAATCCCAGGATTATTTATGGATTTTCACTATCATATTTGAGAAAGCTTTCTGACCCTTATACATTTTTTAAACTGGTCTTTAATGGGAGTCATACCACCATGGATATTAGGATACTAGTTTTGAGATTTACTGTCATGAACTAAACTAGGGCCAAGCCGTGACACGACGGTGGAGAATCCGAAGGATCCCAACCAAGACTCGTAGCATCTGATAAGCATACATAAGATAAGTAAATCAATAGTAGGAAGCAAAGTGATAATTATGTCTTATAATAACGTCTAAAGATAAAGGTGAAGTATAGGCCTTATTAAATGGACTTACATATTTTCTTTATCTAGTCATGCCTCTACTATACTAACATAGGAGGGGGCATAGAACAAACTACTGGCTCACCCAAGCAAGAAAAGAAATATTCTCAAAATAACAACATAGTTTAGAGGTAGCAAGAAAATATAAGCTCGATAGTTAGTCCCTGAAGTATAAGGACTTACCAATCAAGTGAACAAGTCTTCTATCTAGCCATGAGAGTGTTTAGGGTGATCGACAAGCCCTACATTATAAGACAATTTAGGCAAACAAAGAAGTATGCGTTATTACTTTGAATGTACTAAATATGTGAGCAATGCAATGCATGACATAAGAATTTTGGAATTCAAGAAAAAAAAGGCATTGCCCAATATATTTATTCTACACAACAGGAATTCCAAGCCGTAAAAGGCAATGTAAATTCCTATGACTCCTCTCACTCTCAGGTATGGATTGAAAATCAGTGCTTAGGGAAGGATCACTATCATTGGTTCATCAGAAGCCATCAAGCATGAAAGCAGCAAGGATTGTGCTAGTGGAAAAGTAATGATGTAATGAATAAGGTTAGAACGCATAATAAGTATAGTGAATCAAGAATAAGCCTAATGTCATTTAAAACCATAATGAAATCTTATAAAGAGAACTTGTACAATGCATGGGTATCATAAGTCATAATGAGAAATTTTCATAAGTAGTAGTAAGAATTTTAAATCAAAGTGAGATTCAAAAAACATGAGTGAGAGAACATACTTTACTTTGTGAGAGAGACCGTTAACTGACATAAACCATATGAGCTATAACATGGAGTCCCAATGTTTGCCCATACATCATAGGAAAGGGAGAGGCTACTTGCCAAGGTAGACTCCTATATGCCTAAGTGGATCCACTAAGCTACATGAAGGATTGAGCCTCTACCGCGGGTGACCCTTCAAGGAATCGAGCCTCTACTACGGGTGATCCTATATCCTAAGGTAGCACATAGTTATGGGATAATGGAATCTTACTACGGGTCTATTGCCTCAACTATGGGAGAGAGTGGCTATCCCAAGATCCACTCGGTGCTAGGTAACCTTTCAACGGAATATCATACATAGTATATCATAATTTTGTTATAAATCATAGTTCATGCTTTCCTTAATTCATATGCTTTTCATAAATCATATTCCATAAAGCTTGTTCTTAGGAATAGCTCATTAAAGATCTCAAGTCACCTTCTCAATATGGTCTTAAGTCACCTTTTCATCAAGGTCTTAAGTCACCATGAAGGATCTTGAGTCACCCTTCTCATTAGTTCATTATCATTTAATGTGGGTGTAGGCCTTCCATCATTATGAATCTTCTTTCATATAATCATCATTAGAGTCTTAGGTCACCTTTATCATTAAGGATCCTAAGTCGCTCTTTTCATTCACATGCTTGAAAAATTATTGCATTCATCATTCATAAACTTCTTTGCATAAAGCACCTTTGAATTCATTCATAAAGCTTTCATAAAATATAACTTGAAAATTCATGATCATAACTTATACTTAAAATTACGGTAAGACATGCATACATGATCAATTGACTTGAGAATTGTGATATTTGATTGAAAACATGCATGATCATACACTTTATATCAACCCATACATAATTTATAAAGATAAGGAAAATACCCATAATTCATACCATGAACCCTAGAGAAAGTAATTAGGAAATTCATAGGAAATACTTTAATTCCTTGCAATAATCATTAATTCATATTGAAATAGTATTTCAATCATAGTTTAAATCATAATTGAAGACCCATCAAAACATTTATAAGTTCAAACTTGAAAATTAGCTAAATCCACGTGTCTAGGTAATACTTTATGGAAGTCGTGAAATAATTGATAATTCATACATATTTGAGTAGAGAATCATGTATTAAAACTTAATTCATGAAATTGGAAGAAAGATCATGGAAGAATACCATACTTGAATTTAGTAGAAAACTTGAAAAATCGATTGGGCTTCATAGATAAAAGGATCCATGAATCAATACCTACATATCGTGGGTGGATTCCTTGATTGAAGCTTGAAAATTGATGGAAGAATTGGAAACCCTTATTGATCATTTAATGGAGTCTTTTAGGAGAAGAAGAGAGTCTTGAGAGGATTTTCTAGAGAGAGGATTTCTAGATACTTGAATGTTTGGATTGATGATTATGAGGGGAAAACTAGTTTGTGGGATGATATATTCCTTCAAAACACCCAAAAAAGACTTAGAATAAGGTTAAAAGACTTTGGAAAGGACCAGATTAACCTTGGGATGAGTGCAAAAAGTTGCTGAAAAAAATTTCAGCAAGACTTCACAGTCCGTGGTGGGTGGTCGTGAACATGCGACTACTCAATAGGACTTCACTAAATCGGTCATAACTTTTTATTACGAACATCAAATGAGGCAAACTCGGTGGCATTGGAAAAAGTAAAAAAAGAACTTTAATTTGATAGGTAACGGGCCACCTAATTATGTAAATTCTAGGAGATATGATTGTTTAAATTTGACTCATGTAAAATCTTACATCGAAACTCAATCGGTAAGGAAGCTTTTAACTTATATTTTGAAATATGGGATATTTTGATAGCAAATGAGTTCTTTCATCTCAAAATCTGAATAATATTCATTAATTAAAGTGGTTCTTTCAATCATTCATCAAAAGGAGACTCTTGATATTGAATTTGATCAATTGAGCTATTAGGAAACAATATTCTTAATTTCTTCATTTGAAGTGAATTCTTACCCTATTTCTGTATTCTTTCTAGATTCAAAGACTAACCAAAAAATCACAAAGAAAATAGATTCATAAGTTTTCTATCTCTTTTCTTCTTTCAAAATTATTCTCTCCTTTTGAGAAATAAATAAAGGAATGAATTGTTTCTACCCTTTTTGCAACATTAGCTATTACAAATGCCCTTTTTGGGCCTTTTTTGTGCTAAAGGATTTTTGTGACCTTAAAATAACTCCAAATCTATTCTCACACTAAAGAATTGACCTAACACCCTAAGATAAAAATGAATGGACCCCTTGGATGGACTATATTCATGGTCGATGAAAAGTTCCACGGGATGTAGGGTGGTCTATGAAGATTCCCTTGGTAAAGCTTGGAAAAGGACTTTTGACGGAAGGGGAACATGGGCTGTGATATACTCAATGGGCCATAGTGGCCCTCATAAAGATGACCCACTTCATGGTTTTGAGTGTTCGCTTCAACGGACCACTTCACGGTCTGTGATCATGACTACGAGTCGTGAACTCGGTTGTGGTCCTTTCCTGATCCCAGTTTTATTCCCTAGCACTACCACGACTCCCTTCCATAGGTCTTGGTTCTGAATACGGCCTGTGATGTGCTTCATGAACTTGAACTAGTGATTTTTTTTGAGATTTTATCCTTACATTCTGTTTTCGACTTTCCAACTTTTGGGGTCTTATACTATATCTTCCTTGGAAATGTTCATCCTTGAATGAGACTCAAACTAGGATGAATGGAATAGGAAAGGAATATAGAAGACCAATATGTATGCAAAACATCTTGAAAAAGCACAAAAACATGGAGTACTCAATTTGAAGCTAAATCATGACTTTAAAACTCATTTCATGAATATGAATGCATATGAAAATATGAGAATGACTATGACACATGATTTGGGCTAAATGGATCATGAAGTAACTGAATACCTCAACTAAGCACGGAAGGAAAGAGATAAGGATACCACGATATCATATCGACTTCGACTGCCCATGTAGCACCCTCAACCTCTTGATTCCTGCACAACACTTTAACTGAAGCTATTTGTTTGTTTTTCTCAACTTCTTAACTTGCAGGTCCAAGATCTCAACTAAAACCTCCTCATATGAAAGACTCTCCCTCACATCAATGTTGTCCAATGGCATAATAGAACTAGGATCACCAACAAACTTCCCCAACAAAGATATATGGAATACCGGATAAACCAAGGCTAACTCCATTGACAAATCAAGTCCATAGGTCACCTTACTGATACGCATTAGAATCCTATACCTCTATAGGCAATTTTATCCCAAGAGTACTACTCCTTACCACTACATTCAACAAAGCTCGAGGCCTAATCAAGAAGCACCCAATGCACCGTACATTTACCTATATGCCATCAATACCACATTCAAGCCTAATTCTAATAACTATTCTAATATACTCACTTGAAACCCTTAACAAGAAGTCATCACTAGCCTAATGCAATCACTCACATAACTACGACCATACATTCAAGCCAATCATTCTAACCACTTTATGGCTCCTTAGAAGTCAACATCACTTAATAATTTTCATGTCCACCTTAGCATCTCTACATTAATATTTGCATTAACTCCTACCAATAGATCACCCAAATATACTCTTACCTATCTATTGCACATAGAAAGACCCCATCTAGTTCTTCCTCCATGTCTATATCCTTAAATGGAATAAACATGCCACAATTATCACAATACTGAACACCCATTCCTCCCAATATTCCCTACTCATAAATCGAGAGCTATGGGCTCTACTCAATGTCATCTCTCTTAGGCCATCAACATGTGGAACACACAACCGACCTTGGTAATGAAATACTCTATCTCCCCATTATGGAAGAACCTCAATCTTCTCATCAACCTCTAATTTCTCATACACTACCAATGATGATTCTGAACTATTTCAAACAGTAACATCACCCTTATTAGTATCAACCCCTCTTAGGATTGGAGCCTTTCTTTGAGGTATTTTATGAAAAATTGCAAAGAACAATCGTTAGGGGGAAAATTCCTAGAGTTTGCTTTATTGCATAACACAGATAATGAAAGAAGTGAAGGTTCCCTAAAATGCCTCATAGCCTCCTATTCATAGATGTGGCATACTTCACACTGATAAACAAGACTCTACTCGATGTGGCATGTTAGAATCCCTAGAACACTTAAACCTTGTGCTTTGATACCAAGTTTGTCACGACTCGAACTAGGTCCAAGCCTTGACATAGTGATTAAGAACCCGAAATTTCCCAACCAATCTTCTCAGTATATCATAAGCATACGTAAGGTAAGTAAATCAATAGTAGGAAGCAAAGTGATAACTATGTCTCAAAATAAAGTCTAAAGATAAAAGTGAAGCTTAGGACCAATTATACAGACTTACACATTTTCTTTGTCTAGACATGATTCTACTATACTAACATAGGTGGGGGCATAGAACAATCCACTAGCTTACCCAAACAAGAAAATAAATATTCTCAAAATAACAACATATTCTAGAGGTAGCAAGAAAACATAAGCTCGATAAATAGTCCCTGAATCATGAGCACTTACCAATAAGGTGAACAAGTCTTCTATCTAGCCATGAGAGGGTGTAGGTTGATCACCAAGCCCTACATTATAAGACAATGTAGGAAAACAAAGAAGTATGCGTTAGTACTTGGAATGTACTAAGTATGAGCAATGTAATGCATGACATAAAAGCAAAGATGGAATGATCAAGGTTAGAACACATATTAAGTAAACCATTTATATGTGATAGTGAATCAAGAGTAAGGCTAATGTCATTTAAAACCATAATGCAATCTTATAAAGAGAACTTGTACAATCATGGATAGTCATAAGTTATAGTGGGAAATTTTCATAAGTAGTAGTAAGAATCTTAAATCAAAGTGAGAGTCAAAAAACCTTGAGTGAGAGAACATTCTTTATTTTGTGAGAGAGTTTGTTAACCGACATAAACTATGCGAGCTATAACATGGAGTCCCAATGTCTACCTATACATCGAAGAAAAAAGAGACACTACTTGCCAAAGTAGACTTCTATATGCCTAAGTGGATCCACTAAGTTACATGAAAGATCGAGCCTCTATTAGGTGACCTTAAAGGAATCGAGCCTCTACTATTTATGATCCTTTATCCTATGGTGGAACATAGTTATGGGACAATGGGATGTTACTACAAGTCTCGTGCCTCAACTACGAGATAGACTTCCTATCCTAAGGTCCACTTGGTGTTAGATAAGATCTTAATAGAATATCATACATAGTATATCATAAGTTTGTCATAAACCATAGTTCATGCTTGTATTAAATCATAGTTCATGCTTGTCTTAAATCATAACCTTTTCAGAAATCATATTCCGTAAAACTTGTTCATAGGAATAGCTTAATAACGATCTCAATTACGATCTTAAGTCACCTTTGCAAGAAGGCCTTAAGTGTCACATTTTGCGAGGGTACCCTAGACATAGGCAGCACTCGAAGACCATTGCAGGCCCCAAGAGAACCACTTTATTTGATCAGTCATTTAATCACTTAGCGGAAAACTTGACTCAATAGATAATTAACTCAAGTGGGCATTTAGAAACATCATTATCAATAAATAAATAATAGATTTAAAAATCCTCAAGGTATAATGTATTCAATGTCATAACATCAATAATGGAATTAAGTTTTAAAAACAGATACTGAAAGAACCATTCTAACTCAACTCCGACTCTGTCTATGAAGCCTCTAACTCAATACTGAAAAGGTGCCAAAACAAGGCCAAGGCTACCTCAAATGTCTATAAAAAGAATGACGAATAATAGAAATAAAAATAAAGTCCTCCGAATGCAAGGAGGTCTTACCAAAATTAGAGAAGTAATTCCTCAATGATGCGCCTGTTGATGATCCCTAATAGTTGTGTCTGCATCATAAAGTGATGCAGGCCAAATGACGTCAGTACATGAAATGTATGAGTATGTAATATAGCTGAAAGGAAACTTACTCAATGAAATTCAACTCAACTCAACTCAAGGGATTCACTCTGAAATTACTCAACTCAATAAAGCATGAAATAAAATAATAGTTGCTTTAATTAATATACAATAATGGATGCAACTCAGTATATTAAAAATATATAATATTTTTTTGTTGGATAGTTTCTCTAACCGACAACTATCACTTATGAGCTAGTGATGATACAATGCTTAAAAATGCCATTACCACAGTCGTCCAATACCTTGATAGGGTAAAGGACGTTCAACTTACTGGATCCAAAATCAATCAAAGTCCATCATTTAGGGACTTAGAGAGGCATGGTCTCTATCATATGCTGGCTATGTAGTTTAGAGGGTTTGAGTTGTCTCTACTCTTATTCAAATAGGTGCTCAATTCTACTTCCAAAATACTTTATTATGCTCATAGAACGAATAAAATACTCAATCAACTCATTTAGTCTCTTTTAGACTTAGCTCAAACTCGATTCATATCAACTCAAGGGATGCATTTAGAGCATAATTGTTCTTAACTCAACCTCAAAATAGATGTTTTAATGCAATAATTCTCATATTAAAACAGTAGTTAAGAGATTTTTGAAACTTATCTCATGCTCGACTCTATCTCAATCAAAGGTGAAAATAGTCTTTCTTTAAACTTGAAATAGTACCTTATAAAATTAACACAAAACATGCACAAATCATTCTTTAAAACTCCACTAATGCATATAATACAATTGAAATCTCAATTAGGGTTTATGAGAATGCGAGCACGAATCCCCACTTCAAAAAGACTTAACTCAAATAACACGTTAAGAAATATAGTAATACATGCAAGAACAAAATGAAATCTTATATACAATCTCAATAAGGATTATCATTAACTCAAGAATTCAATTCATGTAAATCTCAAAACTCAACTCAATTAAAGAAAACTAAAGTTGTGGGAATGTGGATGAACTTAATCCATGTTATGGGTAGCCTTACATACCTGGACTCGAAGGAAAATCAAGGATTTGAAGGCCTTTTCTTGGAGAACTCGAACCCTAGCCCGTTCTCTCAAATTCTTGCTCTCAAATAATCTAAGTGTTAATTAGACCTTTTGGCATTTAGGATGCTGAGTAGGGACTTAATTTAGTCGTAAAACATCAGGGTTTTAGTTTATGGAGGGTGGAAAAAGACTAATCTATCATTAAAAACCAAAAATTGGTCATCTATGAGTCATAGAATGACTCGTAGAAACTTTTACAGATTGTCAAAGTCACTCATGGATCTGTACTAGAAAAAGGTGATGGTCTATGACTCAGGTTTAGGAGTTGTACACCACTCGATGAGTCGTAGACTCAACTTGTCCTGCAGGTCTCTAAAATTCTGAGAAAACTGAGTCTCTAAACTTTTTCTATGAGTCATTCTTATGATTCATAGACATTGATGAGTCTTCAACATCACTCATAGTAGTGACATTCATCTTCTAAAATTTTGTTAAGTGTCAGATGTTTCTATGAGTCATTTCTATGACTCATAGAAATCATTATGAATCATAGTGGTAATTGTAGGTGGCTTCTGAATCTCATATTTTACTAAGTATTGGGAAGGTCTACGAGTCATCCATATGACTCGTAGAACTCTCTAGAAATCGTAGAGAACACTCGTGGTTCAGTAGGTCAGCCCACTTCCTCCACTCTTCTCATAGTTTTTGAATTCTGTCTAGGCTAGAATAACATAGGGTATAACATTAAGTCACCATGAAGGATTTTGAGTAACCCTTTTCATTAGTTCATTATCATGTAATGTGGGTGTAGGCCTTCCATCATTATGAATCTTCTTACATATAATATTATTAGAAACTTAGGTCACCTTTCTCATTAAGGATCCTAAGTCACTCTTTTCATTCACTTACTTGAAAAATCATTGCAATCATCATTCATAAACTTCTTTGCATAAAGAACCTTTGAATTCATTCATAAAGCTTTCATAGAATATAACTTGAAAATTCATGATCATAGATTATACTTGAAATTTGGGTAAGACATGCATACATGATCAATTGACTTGGAAATCATAAAATTTAATCAAAAACATGCATGATCATATACTTTATATCAACCCATACATAATTCATGAAAATAACATCAGTAGAAGTATAATTGAAAATACCCATAATTCATACCATGAACCCTAGAGAAAGTAATTAGGAAATTCATAGGAAATACTTTAATTACATGCAATAATCATTATATCATATTGAAATAGTATTGTAATCATAGTTTAAATCATAATTGAAAGACCCATCAAATTATTCATAAGTTCATACTTGAAAATTAGCTAAATCCATGGGTGTAGGTAATACTTTATGGAAGTCATGTAACAATTGATAATTCATGCATATTTGAGTAGAGAATCATGTAATAAAACTTAATTCATGAAATTGAAAGAAAGATCATGGAACCCATAGAATCCCATACTTGAATTCAGTAGAAAACTTGAGAAATTGATTGGGCTTCATGAATGTAAGGATCCATGAATCGATACCCACACACCTTGGATGGATTCCTTGATTGAAGCTTAAAGGTTTATGGAAGAATTGGAAACCCTTGTTGATCCTTCAATGGAGTGTTGTAGGAGAAGAAGAGAGTCTTGAGGGGATTTTCTAGAGAGAGGATTTCTAGATACTTGATTGTTTGGATTGATAATTATGAGGGGAAAACTAGTTTTTGGGATGATATATTCCTTCAAAACACTCAAAACGACTTAGAATAGGGTTTAAAGGTGATGAATTTTGAACAAGGGGAAATGGTGGGTTGAAGTACCGAGGCTAGTTATGTGTTTCAAATGTGGATGGTCTCCAAGATAAGGTCATGGAAGAGGCCCACAATTGAAGATACTCCATTTATTCGGGTTCCACCAAGAGGTACCATGTCTTAGTAAAGTCTACGGGTGGAATGATATGAAGAGAGATACTGGAAACTTTGTTAATAAGTGCCCAAAATGCCAACAAGTCAAAGTGAGCACCAAAGTCTATGTGGCGTAGAACAAAACATATCTCCTCCAGAGTGTAAGTGTAAGATTATCAATATGGACTTCATTACTCATTTACCACAATCTTGCCGATATCTTGATTATCCATTTGGGTGATTGTAGATTGAATGACTAAGTCAGTGTGACACCCCGAAATTTTTTCTGCAAAGACTCAAACATTTCTTCACATGTGGGTAGACTCGGACTGGAGGACTTGTAATTCTACACATGAGTTAGGATTAATTCCTAAGTATTTAAAGTGTGTTAGATGTTTTTAGGGGTCATAAGGGATCTCTAACACCAAGTCGAGTCCAAAGAACTCCAATCGATTAAGTTTTCGGACGAGTTAGTATAAGGGTCAACTTTAAACGACCATATCTCCTAGGATATAAAGAAATGGGTGTCCCACAACATACCACATTAAATGTCTTTGAGTCTTCTTTCCAACGCCACTAATATTGCAATTTTTGGAGTTCGTAGTAAAAAATTATGGCTATTTTACTACAGACTAGTACTGTAGGAATTTCAGGCCTGGGCGAAATTTAGGCTTGGCGCTCCAGTGGCGCCCCACGCCACTATAGTGTCAGAAAACAGCCTCAGTAGTTTGGGGCTCCACTATTAGATGTGCAGGGTTTTAAGCCTATTTTGGCTTGGCGCTGCAGTGGCGCATCGCGCCAGCAAGGTTTTTGCCCAATTTTTTCAGATTTTTGAAGAGGGGCAACTTAGACTTTTTCCAAATTATATATACACCATCCTTGAGCATTTTGGACCATTATTTTTAGATTCTCTCTCTCTCTAAAAAGCCCTAAAATTTTTCCCTCTCTTCTTCTTCTTCTTCCCCAAATCCATCTCCAACAAAGGGTGCCTTCAAGAGCTTCATGAATTCAAGCCTTCCATTGAAGACCTAACATCAAGTTCCTTCAAAGTCTTCAAACAAGGTATGTAAGGCTAACCTAAAATATGGATTGAGTTCTTCCATATGCCCATAGATGTGTTGGTTAGGAGTTATGAAAGAGTTGCACCTTCTAGAAAGGTTTTCTTGAAAGTTTTCCCTAAACTAAGGAATGTTTTTAGATACAAATGGTTGATTGATGATTTTAATGACTTGAGTTACTAAATAGTTATTTTTCATATTATTAACTACAGATGTATCTTTGTATATAGATTTATAGGTATTGATGATATTCTTGAGTTGAGTTTTGTTGAGAGTATGGGTTTATGTTTCATTCACATGAACCCAAGATGAGATTTCTTGTCATAAATATCTTGAGGTTGAGATGGATAGTTGTGTGTATATATGTATTGATTGGAATGAAAAGAATGAATTGGTTAGTTAAGAATGTCCCTTTGCTTCTATAAAATGAACATAGGATAAAATAAGGATTTTGGAGTAGATGTTTGATGATTGATGTGATGATGATACTTAACAATGATACGATGATAATGTTTGATGATGATGTAAATGATAATATATGATAATGATGTGATGATGATGTTTTGATGACGATGTGAGTGATGACGTGAATGGTGCTTATTTAATATGTGTAAAATGATTGATGAAGAGGTATATTGATGAGGATGTTATGTGATGAAGTGGATTGGAGTCTAATGTGATTATGTGATATGTGATTTACCTAATTTGATGTGGTTGAAGTCTTATGAGCATTTTGAAAATAAATGATTTTGGAACCATTTTTGCATAAACTATTTATACACTATTTTGAGTTTAAAGAGTAATTATTTTCATCTATGATTTGAAAAGAGTTTAAGCATGAGTTGAGTTTGAGAAGTCTTTTAACTATTTTTGAACACAAGTATTTTGAGTATAAGTGAGTTGAGTATTTTTACTTTAAAAAGTCGATTTTTGAGATTGTATAGATTTTAAAGAGAAGAGTTTGATGATTTGAGATGAGTTGATTTGAAAGAAGGTCCAATGAGGCCAGATTTGATTGAGTTTTGAAAAGAGTCTAATGAGACTAAATGAGTTGATTTGAAAGAGTCCGATGAGACTAAATGAGAATTTTGAGTATTTTACTCATTTGATAGATATGAGCATATTGAGTCCTGAGAGGAGTATCGAGCACCGAATTGGGTAAGAGTATAGTCCATACTCGAACCAATAAACTACGTCGCCAAATATAGGAGGGGATTGAACCGTTAAAGTTGGATGCTTCCCTAAAATTTTTTTCCTAACATTATAGGACTCAGTTGGATTGGATCCATGATTGGTTGATGCGTTCATACCTTGGCAAGGTATGAATGGATGCGGCAACAACGTTGGCTTGTTGTACTATCACTCGCTCATATGGTGATGGTTGTCGGTTAGAGAAACTCCCAATTGAATGGATTGTGCTTGATATGATTGGTTTGAATGTGATGGTAGATGATTGAGTTGAATTGTAAAACATTGCATAATTTAATTTGCATAGTTATTAAGTTGATTGTTGAGTTGATTATTGAGTTGATTGTTGAGTTGATTTTATATGATCGGATTAGGTGATGCGTGATGGATTGGATTATATGATATGTGATTGGATAGTGTACGATGGAAGGGTATATGATTGGATTGGATCGTATATGACCGGATTGAACCGATTATATACGATTGGATTAAATTGAATGATATACAATTTGATTGAACTATATTGTGTATGATTGGATTGGATTGTATGGTATATGATTGGTCCTTGTCTAAAAATGTATTATTACTTTAGACTTATGACGCCTTGTTGAGTCTCTCTTATCTTTTTGATTTGAGATATTTGGACCGCTGCTATTCTTCCTTAAGGTATGTTTCATTCTGCCATATTACATACTCGTACATTCCATGTACTAACGTCCATTTGGACCTGCATCATTTCATGATGCAGAGACAGGTTTAAGAGATCGTCAATAGGAGCATCATTGGGGATCTATTCGCACTCAGCATATTGGTAAATCCTCCCCTACATTCGGAGGACACCGTCTGTGTATTCTTGCATCGAATTAGCCCTTTTCATTTTGATTTGAGGTAGCCATGAACATGTAATTGGCACCAATTAGATAGTAGTGATAGAGGCTTCATAGACTAGATACTGAAGGGTCGATTGAGTATTTCTTTCCTTAAATTATTCTTGTCAAACTATTTTTAATGACAAATATTAGAGTTGATTGTTGGCCCATGGCCTTTATTCTTTGAGTTAGACTGACGATTTGAGTTGCCTGCCAAATATTCTCTGTATTTTAAGTCTTCCTCTAAATGAATGAATGAACGAATGTGTGATCAGGCTATGTGGTTTGCTTGGGAGCTAGAAATGGTTTCTGAGTGCCGGTTACATCTAGGGTACCCTCCCGGGGCGTGACAGTCAGCCTATTTCTTTCTAGTAAAGACTACTGATTTAGCAGAGGACTAGGCCAAATTGTACATTTGTGATATAGCCAAAATTTATGGAGTTACACTATACCATTATTTCAGATAGGGAACCAATTTACTGCCCAATTTTAGAAGTCATTTTAGAAGGGTTTAGGTTCAAAGGTTAAACTTAGTACAATTTTTCATCCACATAGAGATTGTCAAGTAAAGCGAATGATCTAGACTCTAGAGGACATGTTGAGGGGATGTGTTATCGATCTCAAACATAATTGTGATGATCACTTCCCCTTTATTGAAATTGCGTACAATAATAATTATCACTCAATTATTCACTTGGCTCCTTACGATGATCTTTGCGGTGAAGGTGTAAATCTCTGATTGGATGGTTTGAAGTTGGTGAAGAAGATTTGATAGGGCCATACTTGGTTCATCAAGCTATAGAGAAAGTTAAGATCTTCCAAGAGAGGTTCAAAATCACGCAAAGTTGTTAGAAGTCTTACACTGATATTAGGCGAAGAGACTTAGAGTTGGAAGTGAATGATTGGGTTTACTTGAAGGTTTCATCCATGAAAGGTGCCAGGAGATTTTAGAAGAAAGGGAAACTCAGTCCCCTCTACATTGGTCCAACCGAATTTCTAAGACAATTGGTAATGTAGCTTATGAGTTAGAGCTACCACTAGAGTTAGCGGCGGTCCATCATGTGTTTCAGATATCTACGCTCAAGAAGTGCTTAGGTTTACCTTCACTCATTATGCCCAAATAAACTATTAGTGTGAAAGATAGTCTGTCCTATGAAGAGATTTTGGTTTAGATTCTTGATCGTCAGGTTCGCAAATTGAGGACAAATGAGGTTGCATCAGCCAAAGTTCTATGGATGAATCAGTTTGTTGAAGAGGCTACATGGGAAGTTGTAGAGGATATGTACGCTAGATACCTTTATCTATTCCTTCCTCTTAGAATTGATATTGATGATAATACTCCTTCCCCTATCTCAGATTCATTATCTATTTGTGCATTTCAATGTTTCAGATTCTATATTATATTCGTGCTAGTATAATTTCCTAGCTTGGTTATCATCTGAGGACAAACGATCCCAAGTTGGAGATATTGTAATACCTCAAAAATTATAATTTCTAAAAAACTAATTTTGCTCAAATTTATAGTTAGGACCGGTAAATTTACATAATAGTATCATGTTCTATGGAAGTTTTCTATTGATTATCATTTTGCCTCTTATTCAACCGAACATGTGAGCACAACCAATAAGAATTTGAATTGTTCTAGTTTTGCTACTTTCAAAATGTAAACAATCGTAACTCACCTAATACTTCCTTCAATGAAATAAAAAAGTTTTAGCGGCAATAAATATACACACAGAGTGCTAAAGCCTTTATTGGCATCAGTTAATTTTTATTTGCTCCAATGTCACTATAGGCTTTAAGAAAATTTACAAAGGGTGCTAGTTGCCGCCAAAAATACATATTTAGCAGTAATTAAGCTATTGCCATTAATTAATTATATCTAAAGTTCATTTCTAATGTAGTGCTTGTAGACTATATTTCTTGTGTATGTCCCTGCCTTCCGAACTAGTTGTTTTGTCGTAACCAATACTTTCGTAGTGGCCAGAGAAATTCTTCTTAATAGTGCTACATATAGTTGGCCATGGGAGAAAATATGTTGAGGTATATATAGTCCTACATTAACATGTTGAGGTAGATATAGTCCCACATTTGGGATTGTTTGACCCTGCACCTTATTTATAGTCATCGTAAAACATAGACGTATTGGGAATTGCTTTCAATAAATTTAAAAGGATATCCTTAATTCTCAAGTGGTGATAGTTGTATTTTTTGAATAAACACCTGCTTGGTAGCATATTAAACCTTGGTTCTTTTGGTGTGTATGGAATTATTATTAAAACCTCTACAAATGAATTGTGTCACACACATAAACCATTTAAATGGTCTAAATTCTGCAACATCATGTTGACCACATTTTTTTTCTAAACTAACCTAATATATAGTATTGTAATATTCATTAGTTAGTTTTTATTTATTATCACCTATATTATCATGATCTAATTTCTTACGGTCTTGATAGCATTTGGGTCATTGTGGATCGATTGACCAAGTCAGCACACTTTTTCCCTTTCATACTTCCTACAGTGCTGAGAGGTTGGCCTGTATTTATTTTTGGGAGGTAGTTCTCTTCATGGTGTCCCTATTTCTATCATATCAGACCGGGGCTCATAGTTCATATATAGCTTTTGAAGGACTTTTCAGGAGGAGATGGATACCCGTGTTGACCTTAGCAAAGCTTTTCACTTGTAGACTGATGGTCAGTCCGAGTGCACTATACAAGTTCTTGAGGATGTGTTACGGGCTTGTGTTATGGATTTTGGGGGTCAGTGGGATCAGTTCTTTCCCTTGGCGGTGTTTGTATACAACAAAAACTACCAATTCAGTATTCAGATAGCCCAATTTGAGGCCTCTATGGAGCCCAAGACGCATGGTACAGACTTGATGCAGGAGGCCTTAGATCATGTGAGGGTGATTCAGGATAGGCGACCCACTAGTAGGCAAGGCGACCCATATCCCAAAACTGCAAGTAATGGGATGTCAGGGTAGAAGACCAATAATGCAATCTAAAACAGTAACGTAACAATAGGAGCATATAATAAACGGGCGAAAGAAGCTAAATATATATATATATATACAACAAAAGGATCCATCCCAGAACTTGGAAGTCGCATATACAGAGCTGCTAATAAAAGAGTACAAGTCCCAAAAGTAGACCACAGAAACAAAGCTATCTCAAAAGCAAAAGACAGGCAAAATATATGTACAAAATGAGACGGGTAAATCCAGAACGCAAATGTTATCACCCTTGCCTCTGGTAGCTAGTACTCGGCCCTGCATCATGGAAACAGATGTAGAGTGTAGTATGAGTACTAAAATAATAGGTACCCATTAGGCATCATAGGGAAACTGAGCAAGATAAGCAAAAGTAAACTGAAATGCGAGTAAGTAATCACAAACGAAGACAAAGAAAAGAAGTAAAAGTGGGTATGTGCACGAGTGTACTATCAAATAAAGAGAAATTTTCTAACTAACTCTGCTGGGCTCCCATAAACCCGGCGGGTACGCTCATGCACAAATAAAGAGTAATCACCTGCACAGACTCCAATAAGCCCGACGGATGCAAGAATAGCTGGAAGAAAATGAATAGAACCAAAAGGATTTTAATAGTATCACCATTTCCTGAACTTGAATTGAACTATTTCCAATCTCTAACACCTCAACCCACAGCCGAGGGTAGATGAAGAGTTAACCTAAAAATTCATCAGGGAATCAGGAATTTAACCACGTGCAAGCTGGATCACGGACTGAAATTGGGTAACTAAAGCTAATGAGTCGACATGAGTAGGCTAGACCATAGTTTTTAACTGGTTAACTATAGCCAAAAGTCGAACACGAGTAAGATAGACCGCGGACTTTAACCGGGTATTTGTAGCTAAGGAGTTGAAATAAGTAAACTGGACCACGAGAGGTGTGAGGAAACCCTACAATGAAATCCAAGGTGATCCTCTCCCAGTTCCACTCTGGAGTGGGTAATCTCCGAAGCTCGCCACCAGGACTCAAATGCTTGGCTTTAACCTGCTGACAACTTAAACAATGCAACACATAATCTGTAATATATCTTCTCATGTCGTTCCACTAGTAGTGTTGCCTCAAGTCACGATATATCTTAGCGGTGCCTAGATGGATAGAATATGTGGATTCATGGTCTTCCCTAAGGATCATATGAATCAAACCCCCAACTCTAGAAATAGAGAGATCAAATGTAAAGAAAAATGATTTTCTTAATCAAACTTGTGAGTACAACTCTGTCTATCCCCTGATTCTTGTCTCTAATTTCTTTTTGACCACCAAACCTCAAAAACCCATCTGATTCTAAGGTACCCAGACTAGTGTCACCTCTTAAAACCCAATCTCGCAGTGTAACGAACTCCTCATCCTCTAACGGACGACTGTGAATCCAGTCCAATAAAGATGACTGAGCTCCCACATAAGCTAGCACACACTGGGAATCAAAAATATCAAGTCGATCATCTAGTTTGCTAAGGATAGATGTCTAAAGCTAATAGTTACTCTATAGTATAAAGGAAGGCTAGACTACCCATACTCACTGCCTTCCAACTCAAGGCCTCCGCTACTACATTCACCTTGCCTAGATAATATATAATAGAGAGGTCATATTCCTTCAGGAGCTCAATCCAGCGGCGCTGCCTTAAATTAAGATCCCTCTAGCTCATATTATATCGAAGGCTCAAATAAGTGGGGAACTATGCTTGTATCTCATGCTCAGTCTCCTAGGTAGCCTTGTTAATTAGACAATGCCACCAAAAGACCTTAACAATAGGAATGGCTCTGTAATTCTCAGAGTAGACACCGAAGCTATGCGGATTGTAGGCATCGACTATTAAGGTTTGCCGTTGGTGACAAAGTATTCTTCTGTGTATCTCCTATGAAGGGTGTGATGAGGTTTGAGAGGAAGGGCAAGATTAGCCCCATGTATATTGGTCCTTTTAAGATATTGAGGACATTTGGCGAGGTTGCATATGTGTTAGCCTTGCCCCTAGACTTTTCAGCAATTCATCAAGTTTTTCATGTTTTGATGCTGCATCGGTATATTCTAGATGAGTTTCATGTTCTTCAGTATGATGTGGTTGAATTGGATGATCGTTTAAGCTATATTAAGGAGCCAGTTGCTATTTTGGCCAGAGATGTTAGACAGTTGGTATCAGAGCCCCAGGTTGATCGGTCTCACCTGTATAGAGATAACCTTTAGTAGAACCTTATAGATCGGCGTGGAGACGTTCATGACGTATCCTCGGGAGGCTACAGGATGTCTTTAGGAATGTGCCTCTTTTGTATCATTATCGTGTAGTGTGTGTATTTTTGGTTTCTGGAAATCTCACTTGTTACACTCTTTTACAAGATGGCTCACATGCGTGCTGGAGGTAGAGGTCGACCACGGGGTCATGCTAGGGATGCAGCACCAGCCTGGGACAAAGAGCAGACTCCAAATTCGGAGGTGGAGTCACTAGTAGCTCTAGTACATTAATACTCGTGGGTTCAGGACCAATCCAACCACCGACCAAGCCAGCCGCAACACCAGGCTTACAAGTGATATTCACTTACATTTTAGTTGCCATTAGGGGTATGTAATAGGCTCTATCTCCCACCGCTCTAGTACCATAAGACCACCTTGCACCAGTGACACCTGTTCTTCAGCAACCACCATCACTGACTAACACAACCTGATGATTTGGAGGGCATCATGCCACTTCGAGAGCAGAAGATATTCGGGGTATTCCATAGACTATCACTGTAGAGGTTTTTTGGGGCTGTGGTGAGGATGCCCATGAGTTTCTTCTTACTTGTCGCGAGCAGATACAAACCTTTGGTTTAGTGGAGTTGAGAGAAGATGAATTCACTGCTTATTGGCTAGAAGGTCCCGTCAGGCAGTGGTGGCATACATACTTACAGACCAAGATAGCTAGGTCTCCACCGGTCACATGGGCTAAGTTTTTGGAGGCCTTCTTAGTCCGGTTGATCCCCAGGAGCCTCATAGATTAGCTATGGATCAATTTTTCTAATTAGAGCAGGGCTCCCTGACCGTATCGGAGTATGAGGCCTAATTCGATGAGTTTTTCGGGCATGCTGCCATGATATTACCCATAAAGGAAGAGAGAGTTTGGTGCTTCATCAAGGGATTGAGGCTCAACCTACGGATCGAGACTTAGTCTTTGGTCTCAGTGGGAAACTTATTTCTAGAGGTGGTATACCATGACCGTATGCTTGACCAACACTATTGCAAGGCCTAAGAGGGCAACGACAATAGACCTAGACAGGAGGATAGCCATGATGGGCGCCACTTTAGACCCTGGGAGTCCTTCGATAGATCTCTCTAGAGATTTCAGTTGGGTCAGTCCATCCACCCCTTTCAGGCCTCTTTTCAAACTTTAGAGGGTAATCAGCACCGTCAGTTTGGTTCTAATACCAGTCCTAGTTAGGGCTGAGGTGGTTCGTAGAAGGGTTCTTAAGGTCGGGGTGGCCAACCTCTAGTTTTCAGCCGACATTCCTAGGGATGCTATGAGTGCGGGGAGCTAGATCATTGTACTACAAGTACCTTCAGTGAAGGCTAGCCTTACCAGCTCCACAGTCAGGTAGACTATAACACCCCCTAATAGTGTTGTATATGGTGTTCCAATTCTCGACGAAAATGATACGACTTCTGTATTTTGGGCATCACATTTATTGGTTGGTTTTAAATTAGGTGATTTAAATTTTTGAATAACCCTAACATCATTACCTACAACTTTTGTGAGACCATATCTTAAGATTCGAAGGTTAGGTAAGTCAAATAAATTAATCTTTCCAAGACCTATTGTTGCGATGAAATATAGTATTTATAGAAGAAAAATCATATCTCACTATAGGATGATCCTAAATAGTTTATTCTTGAACGACAAAAAAGGAGATTTCTAGAGATACAATTCACATGTAGACACAAAATACTAATTAGGAAGATATCTTATTCAAATGTAGCTCCAAAAAAAGGTATTTCGTAAACAAATGAAGATTCATCTCACTAACAATGGAAGATCTAGATCCATTTGACATCATCCATGACATTAATAGTCCACCATTTTACATCACCCATGACATCACCATTATACATTAAATTTTTAGATTTTTCTTATAATTATTTTAATTATTATTACATCCCTCCTTCAAACCTATAAATACCCACTTTATTTCATCAGTTTGTTCATCAAACTTTCTCAAAAAACTCTTCTCTCTATACACTTCTTTACTCATTCTCAAAATATAGTTTTAGTTTATAGTAGTGTAAAAATACTATTTTGATTATTCATATACTCTGGGTAGTACACAAAATGCTCCGGCGAGGAGAAAATGCTAGTATTCAAGAGTGTCCACTAAGTCCTTTGATTCTGAGTAAAGCTTCGGATTCCAGGTATGTAAGATTTCAATGGGAGTATTTCTTCCACTCTCATGCCTAAATTATTTTGATTATATGATAAATTATGTTTATTTACCCAATTATTTTCAAGCTTAACTCTAAGGTTTGTGGGTGTTTATCCATAGGTTTTTTCCACCCATGTAGTTCAAAACTCTTTCAACTTAATCTCTTGATTTCAAGTAAGATTTTCTAATGGATAATTCTTATTTTTACTTAATAGCATGAATCATGGTTAAACTAATAATTATTGGTCTATTTTGATGCAAAATAATTTCATATGTATGAATTAATGGTTTGCAAGTAATTTCTCTATTTAGCCCTTTAAAAGTTCTTGAAATTTCATGGTGGGGTATTTAAAGCATAATTTTTAATTAATGGATTTCAAAGTATTTACGCATAATTTTATTTACGTACATGTTTGAAAGTTGAAGTGATTTAAACCCACTTAGTTTTACCTGATTTTCAATGAAGTTTAACTTGAAATCTTTGACTCAAAATAAATATTTATGAAAGCAATGTATATGATCAAAAGGGAGTCTTATGAAATAAAAGAATGATGAAATTGTATGAATGATGGATTATTTATGCTATAAGGACATTTTTTGCGTATTTGAATAACTTAAGGTTTTAATGAGCTATTCCATCGAATGTGAATTTTGAATTTTCAAGATATATGCTATGACTATTTTGAAGTATTAAACTATTTTGTGGGATTGACTTAGCATTGAATGGGGAATTGAGGTGGGATTCGGTAAGGAAATCCTAGTAGAAACCCCTTATCTCATTAACTATGTGCCAACATAGGTGACCTTGTAGGCTTATACTAATGGATCCATAAAAGCCCTTAAAGTTCAATTTAAGGAATGAATGGAAAGTTGACGGAGTTCTACCCTAGGCAAGTAGACTTCCTGGCCAACAAAGGGGGTTATATTGGATTACATGTATAGCTCACATGGTCTTAATGTCAGTTATATAAACTTCCCACAAATGAACATTTCAAATGCTATTTACATGATTACTCATATATGTATATATCCAGATATGTATAATTTAAATTATATCTATTTGATTACTTATCTATGCTCTCATTTATGTACTTTACCTCATAAATATCCTAAATATTTTACTTTGTAATGCATGCCTACATACGTAGTACATTCAAAGTACTAACACATACTCTTTTGCCTACATGATATCACCATGTAGGGACTAGTGTTTCTCCTCCTTCTCCTCTACGTGGCTAGTTGAGTTTTCGTTTGAAGGCTACTTTTGGTGAGTTCCTATGTTTTGGGAACAATACTCCTTTATATTTCTAGCTTATGATATATTGAGACCTTTAGACACTTACTATGACATTTCTTTATATTATTATTGAGGGTGAACTAGGGATTTGTCTTAGCCCCGTTAAGTCTAAAAGCTAGAGGTATTGTTCGACATATGTAAGTTGAAGATTTGCTATTATGATTTCCGCTTGTTTATTTATTGTCATTACCTATAAAAGGCCAAAAGAATGCTAAGAGGCTTATTTGAGGTATTTTTTGAGTTTCTCATTTACCGTGTCACATCTAGGCCCTAAACATGGGTCGTGAGAAACTTGGTATCATATCCTGAAGTTTTGAATGGTCCTCGGAGTCCAACATACCGCATCAAATAGGATCTTGTTCATAGTTGTGAAGTGTACCATAACTTTGAATAGAAGACTATGGGATATTTTCACTTTTTTTTCAAATTCATGTTTTGCCTTAGAGTGTCCTAAGATTTCCTCTAACTAACAACCCATTTCGTGTTCTCTAGATAATGACTTGTAGAAGAGCACCTCCAAGATCAAGGGTTGACGATTAGGACCAAGCTCCTACGGTTCCCGATGCCCTATATCATGAGGAAGGTGTAACCTATGCCTAGTTTTGCAATATCATTACCTTGTTGGCTCAAGTCATAGCCAACTATGATGTTCTTCCTCCCTAAATGAAAAATCCAGTCTCTAGGATTCAGGCTTTCCAAAGATGAATCCGCCTAAGTTTTATGGTTCTAAACTAGATAAGAACGCTATGGAGTTTATTAATGAGGTGTTCCAGATTGTAGCTATCATGGGTGTGTCATGAATGAGTAGGCTGAGCTAGTACCCTATCAACTCAAAATTGTGGCTCGAGTATGGTATGAACAATGGGGTTGTTGAGAGGGATGAATAAATATGTCTGATAGGATGGGAAGTGTTCAAAGGTGCCTTCTTAGACCGCTTCTTTCTATTGGAGATAAGGGAAGCCAAAATCTAAGAGTTCATCAACCTCCATTAAAGGAGTATGATTGTAAGGGAGTATGCCCTTAAATTTACTAAGTTTTCAAAGTATGCTCCCTTCATGGTCTTCGACCCAAGAGCTAGGATGAGCAAGTTTATTTCTGATATCTCAAGCTTAGTGTCTAAGGAGTGAAAAATGGCCATGTTGTTCAAGGAGATGGATATCTCTCGGTTAATGAATTATACAGAAGAAATTGAAGAACAGAAGCTAAGAGAGAGATCAAGGGGGTTCAAAAAGGCTAGAGTGGATGGTGAAGGATTTAACCCTCAAAGGTCCGATTATAGTAACAATGGCAAAGGCCAAAGTGGGCAATAGTTTGTGGTATAAGGTTCTACCAATAACCCTCCTTCAAGGTTCAATAAGTAAAAGGGTGCTAACCCAATGGTTCCAAGAGAAAATGTTGGTGCTCAAACTTTCCCTGTTTGCAAGAAGTGTGGAAGGACTCACAAAGGGGAATGCTTAGCTGGCTCCAATGCATGCTTCAAGTATGTCAAGCCAGGACACCATGCTAGGGATTGTAGAGGTAGTGATGGTAGGACTCAAGGCCAAATTGCTCATGGTCAACAAGCCCAAGTAGGTGGCCAACACACCAACCACTTTTACGCCTTACATAAGAGACAAAAGGTTGAGGACGTACCTAATGTTGATACTGCTATGTTAAAGGTCTTTGCTTTTGATGTGTATGCATTATTAAATCCGGGTGCAAATTTATCATTTGTTACTCCATTCATTGATAATAGGTTTTATGTGTCATACAAAATGTTATAAGATCCTTATTTGGTGTCTACCCTCGTTAGTGAGTGAATTATTGCTAGAAAGGTCTATAGGGGTTTTTCGGTATCTATATTGCATAAAGTTATTCCTTGTGATCTCATTGAGCTTTACATGGTAGATTTTAATGTCATTCTTGGGATGGATTAGTTACATACATCTTATGCTTCCATAGATTGTAGGACTGATTGAGTCAAGTTCAAATTTCTAAATGAGTCTGTTATTGAATGGAAGGGTCGTGATTCGATAGTGAAGGGTAAGTTTATTTCTTGTCTTAAGGCCCAAAAATTGATCGCTAAGGGTTGTACTTACCATATTGTAAGGGTTAGGGATGTCAACTCTGAAAGTCCTCTTCTTGAGTCAGTTCTCGTAGTCAATGAGTTCCTCGATGTCTTTCCTGATGACCTTTTCGATGTCTCTCCCAAAAGGGAAGTTGATTTTGGTATCAATCTCCTCCTCAATACCTAGTCTATCTTTATTCCTCCTTACCAGATGGCCCTAGAAAAATTGAAAGAGTTGAAGGAACAATTAAAGGACTTGTTAGAAAAGGGGTTCATAAGGCCAAATATTTATTCATGGGGTTCTCCCACATTACTTGTGAGAAAGAAGGATGGGTCACTTCGAATGTTCATAGATGACCGACAATTAAATAAGATGACCATTAAGAAGAAGTACCCAATCCTTAGAATAGATGACCTGTTTGAACAATTGCAAGGGGAAAGTTACTTCTCCAAGATCGGTCTTTGGTCTGGCTCACACCAACTAAGGGTGAGGAATGTGACATTCCCAAAATGGCTTTCCAAATAAGGTATGGTTACTTCGAGTTTATGGTGATGAGTTTTAGGTTGACGAATGCATCGGTAGTGTTCATGGACTTGATAAATAGGGTGTTCAAACCTTACCTTGATACTTTTTTGATGGTCTTCATTGATGATATTTTGATTTTGTCTCATGGTGAGGAAGAACATAAGAATCACTTGAGAGTTGTGCTTCAAACATTAGGAATAGGCAATTGTTTGAAAAATTTAGTAAGTCTAAATTTTGGTTGAAGGAGGTGGCATTTCTTGGTCATGTAGTATATGGTGATGAGATCAAGGTTGATCCTAAGAAAATAGAGGTAGTCAAGAATTGGCCTAGACCGTTGTCTCCTTCAGACATTAGGAGCTTTTTAGGTCTAGCCGGGTACTATAGAAGGTTAGTCGAAGGGTTTTCTTCCATCTCATCTCCTATGATGAAATTGGCACAAAAGAAAACCAAATTCATATGGACGGATGAGTATCAGAAGAGTTTTCAAACATTTAAAGATTAACTTACCTCCGCTCCTATTTTGACTCTACCAAAAGGCTTAGAAGGTTTTGTGGTTTATTGTGATGCTTCAAAGATTGTTTTAGGTTGGGTCTTAATGTAAAATGGCAAAGTCATAGTCTATGCTTCTAGTCAATTAAAGGTGCATGAGCATATTACCCTACCCATGACCTTGAATTGGCGGCCGTTGTTATTGCTTTGAAGATTTGGTGGCATTACCTCTATGGGGTGGATGTGGATGTATATACCAATCATAAAAGTCTTCAATATGTGATCATCCAAAAAGACCTTATTCTAAGACAAATTAGGTGGCTAGAACTCCTTAAGTACTATGATATGAGTGTGCACTATCATTCGGGTAAAGACAATATGGTTGCCGATGCACTTATTAGAGTGTCTATGGGGAGTGTGGCCCATGTTTATGAAGGGGAGAGGGAGTTGGTGAAAAAAGTTTACCGGTTGGCTAGATTAGGGGTGAAGTTGTGTGGTACCGATGGTAGTGGTATGATTATTCAAAATAGGTCCGAAACCTATTTAGTGGTGGATGTTAAGTCAAAGTAAGATCTTGACCCGAGTTTATTGAGTTAAAGAAGTTGGTAAAGGAAAAGAAGGTAGAGGTCTTTTCCCAAAGGGGAGATGGGGTGCTATACTATAAAGGTCGTCTATGTGTTCCGGATGTCGATGGTCTAAGGAGTTTGATCTTGATGAAGGCGCATAATTCTACATACTCTATTCATCCCAGTTCGATGAAAATGCACCAAGACTTAAAAGAGTTCTATTAGTAGGGTGGCATGAAGAAGGACATAGCAAGGTTCGTATCCGAATGTTCGAATTGTCAACAAGTGAAGGTCGAATATAAAAGGCCGGGTGGTCTAGCCCAAGACATTAAAATCCCTACTTAGAAGTGGGATGATGTGAATATGGATTTTGTAATGGGTTTGCCTCATACCCGGAAGCGTCATAATTTGATTTGGGTAATTTTTGATACAATGACTAAGTCGGATCACTTTATACTGGTTAAGACTTCCTAAAGTGACAAAGACTATGTCAAGTTGTATATTTGGGAGTTGATGAGGTTGCATGGTGTGCCGTTATCCATTAGTTTAGATCATGGTTCCCAATTCACTTCTCACTTTTGGAGATTTTTTCAAAAAGGCCTTGGTACTAAGGTAAAATTGAGCACAACATTCCATCCTCAAACTGATGGCCAAGTTGAAAGGACGATTAAAACACTAAAGGTTATGTTAAGGGCTTGTGTGTTGGAGTTTAGATGAAATTGGAATAAACATCTACCGCTCATCGAGTTTGTCTATAATAATAGTTACCACTTAAATATTGATTTGGTGCCGTTTGAGGCTTTGTATGGAAGATGGTGTAGATCCCTATTTGGTAGGTTGAAAGTAGGTGAGATGACCTTATTGGACCCCAATGGGGTAGTTGATGCTTTTGAGAAGATGAAGATCATTAGAGAAAGGTTGAAGATGGCTCAAATTCATCAAAAGTCCTATTCCGACACTAGAAGAAGGGATCTTAAGTTTAATGTGGATGATTAGGTATATCTGAAGGTTTCACCCATGAACCGTGTGGTTCGGTTTAGTTAGAAAGGGAAATTAAGCCCTAAGTATGTAGAGCCTTACAGAATTGTGAGACTTGTTAGCAAGGTTGCGTATGAGTTGGAATTGCCATTGGAAATGACTATGGTTCACCCGATGTTCTATTTGTCTATGTTGAGAAAATGTGTGGCTGATCCTAGTTCCATTGTTCCTTTGGGAGTAGTGAATGTTGAAGAAAACTTATCCTATGAAGGAGTCCCGGTTGAAATTTTGGACCGGCAAGTTAAGAGATTGAGGAACAAAAAAGTTGCATCTGTTAAAGTCCTTTAGAAGAATCAATAAGTCAAAAGTACTACATGGGAAGCAGAAGCGGATATGACTAAGCGATACCCTCACCTTTTTACCTCTACCCAAACCTAAGGTATTAAGTTGTCCTTTATCAATTACTTGAAATCATTGCATTTCAACTTTTCTTGTCATATGCATGCAAAATTATGAAATACATTTCGAATGATGTTTTAAATTGCACTATTACATTAATGATGGATTGTTGATTTACATTCTACTCTACTCAAGCTAAGTCTTGTCTCATTCGAGGACGAATGTTCCCAAGGGGGAGATAATGTAACACCCCCTAAAAATATTGTATATGGTGTTCCAATTCTCAACTAAAATAATACTGCTTCTGTATTTTGGATATAACTCTTTATAGGATGGTCAAAATTAGGTGATTCAAATATTTGAATTAGCCCAACATCATTATCTACAACATTTGTGAAGATCATAGCTTAAGATTCGGAGGCTAAATAGGTCAAATTCGAGTTTAGGGGTCGCCAAAGCATTGAGAGATGGAAGGAATGCTCTGTCTAACCGCAATGCTTGTCTGGCCTCTCCAGCCAAATTGAGAAATTCATCCTTCGTTCTATCTTTTTTTTTGAATTGGGAGGGCGATCCTCCCGGTGAACTGACCGTACCCCAAACCGACACGGCTCTATACCAAGTCATGAGCGATAGCGAAGCCAAGCCGCCTTTCCTTCGCTAACCCCCATAGTTGAATAAGAAAGTTTCATCTCCAGTTCAGGGGAGAACCGTGCGGGAAGGTTTCCCATCACACGGCTCACTGAGACTGCCAACTGCAAGAGAAGAGATAAAGCAAGCCGGAAACTTCTAACTTCATTACCGGACAGAATGCCTTCCTCTGATTCCTGGAATGAGAGTGAGCTACGCCGATCTTACAAAAAGTGGGTATTGGCACAAATGCTTTGACAGCGCGAATATGCTTTAGCACGCCCATGCTTGGTTCCCCGTGTCTTTCTTATCAGTTTGTGAGGCATCGGTAACACCCTTTTGCTATTCGCGATGGATGGCTGGTAAAACTTGTGTTCCAGGTCAATAAAGACTACAAACTAGTACTGCTAACAAGAAGCTAACAAAGCGAGGCTGTCCTCATTGGGGTTTGGGATGTAGATGGGCCATTTATCTGGGTATAGCTGTTTAAATCCCCGGTCGAAATCATCCAATAATCTTTCCAAGATCTGGTGCTGTGATGAAATGAAGTGTCTGTACAAGAAAAATCATATCTCACTGTAGGATGATCTCATTCAGTTTATTCTTGAATGACATGAAAGGAGGATACTAGACCTATAATTCATATGAAGACACCAAATCCTAATTAGGAAGTATTCAAATGTAGCTCCGAAAAAAGGTATTCCGTAAAAAAAGAAGATTCATCTCACCAACCATGGAAGATCTAGATCCATTTGACATCACCCATGACATCAATAGTCCTCCATTTGATATCAACCATGACATCATAATCCTCCATTAAATTTTCGTATTTTTATTTATAATTATTTTAATTATTGTTAGGTCCCTCCACACCTATAAATACCCACCTTATTTCATCATTTTTTTCATCAAGCTTTCTCAAGAAACTCTTCTCTCTATACATTTCTTTACTCATTTTTAAAATATAGTTTTAGTTCTTAGTAGTGTAGAAATACTATTCCAGTGATTCATATACTCTGGGTAGTACACAAAATGCTCTGGTGAGGAGAAAATGCTAGGATTCAAGAGCGTTCATTAAGTCCTTCGATTCTAAGTAAACCTTCAGATTCCAGGTATGTAAGGCTTAAATAAGAGTATTCCGTCCACCCTCATGCCTAAATTATTTTGATTATATGATAAATTATGTTTATTTACCCAATTCTTTTTAAGTTTTACTCTAAGATATATGGGTGATTATCCATGAGTTTTTTCCATCCATGCAATTCAAAACTCTTTCAACTTAATCTCTTGATTTCAAGTAAGATTTTCTTATGGGTAATTCTTATTTCTACTTAATAGCATGAAACTAATGATTATTGATCTATTTTAATCAAAAATAATTTCATATGTATGAATTGATGGTTTCCAAGTAATTTCTCTATTTATCCCTTTAACGGTTCTTGAAATTTCATGGTGGGTTGTTTAAAATATGATTTTTAATTAATGGATTTCAAATTATTTATGCATAATTTCATTTACATACATGTTTGAAAGTTGAAGTGACTTAAACCCACCTAGTTTTACTATATTTTTAATGAAATTTGACTTGAAAGCATTGACTCTAAATAAATATTTATGAAAACAATGTCTATAATCAAAAGGGAGACTTATGAAATAAATGAATGATGAAATGCTATGAATGATGGATTCTTTATGCTATAAGGACAATCCTTGCATATTTGAATCACTAAAGTTTTTATGAGCTATTCCACCGAATGAGATGTTTTGAATTCTCAAGCTATATGTTATGACTATTTTGAAGTATTAAACTATTCCATGGGATTGACTTACCATCGAATGGGGCATTGAGGTGGGATTCGTTAAGGAAATCCTAATAGCAACCCCTTGTCTTATTAACTATGTGACAACTTAGGAGCCGTTGTAGGCTTAACCTAATGGATCCATGAAATCCCTTAAAGTTAAAGTTAAAGAATGAATGTAAACTTGACAGAGTTCTACCCTAGACAAGTAGATTCTTCGGCCAACGTAGGGGGTTATGTTGGATTCTATGTAATAGCTCACATGGTCTTAATGTCGGTTATGGTCAACTTTCCACAAATATCGATTACTCATGTATGTATATACCTATATATGTATGATTTACATGATATCTACTTGATTACTCATGTATGCTCTCATTTATGTACTTTACCTTATAAATGTGCTAAATGTTTTACTTTGTAATGCATGCCTACATACATAGTACATTCAAATTACTAACGCATACTCTTTTGCCTATATGATATCACCATGTAAGGTGTTCCTTCTCATTTTCCTCCACGTGGCTAGTTGAGATTTCGTTTGAAGGCTATTTTTCATGAGTTCCCATGTTTTGGAAACAATACTCCTTTATCGTTATAGATTATGATATGTTGAGACCTTTAGATACTTACTATGGCATTTCTTTCTATTATGATTGAGGGTGAGCTAGGAATTTATCTTAGCCTCGTTATGTTTAAAACTAGAGGTATTGTTGGACATATGTAAGTTGAAGATTTGCTATTATGATTTTTGCTTGTTTATTTATTGTCATTACTTATGAAAAGCTAAAAAAATGCTAAGAGGCTTGTTTGAGTCACTTTCAGGTTTCTCATTCACCATGTCACATCTAGGCCCTAGGCTTGGGTCGTGACTTAGAGGCAGAAACCAAGGCCAGGACTGCAGGGGTGGTCATCAGGGTATATGGGGTGGTCCCCTGGGAGGTACGTCAGAAGGAAGACTTGATACACAGGGTAGAGGAGCCTAGGCCCATTTCTATGCAGCTCTAGCTAGAGAACAGGTTGAGGTCTCAAACGATGTGATCACATATATGGTTTTATTATGCCATCAGCCAGCATCTGCTTTATTTGATCCAGGATCCATATATTCTTATATATCTATTTATTGTGCCCCTCAATTGAGTATGAGTCCAGAGCCATTAATTGAGCCTATTACACCCCGTACTTTTGTACCTTAGAATGCGTTCTTAAGTCTCTTGAAAGGCTCTTAAGTTTCTTGTAAGGATCGTAAGCCTCTTAAGTTTCTTAAGGCTTCCTAAAGTTTCTTAAAGCTTCTTAAAGCTTCTTAAGACTTCTTAAGAACTCTTAATCTCTTAAGATTTACCATATGAGATGAATAATCTATAACGCTATCAAACAACTCTAAGGAAAGGAGAATGAGATACCCTATAATAGAGAAGATTGGAAATAGGGTCGTAAGAATCCAGAAGGAGTTGGAGACCAAGTAATGAGTCGTAAGAAACGACGTACTTACGTAAGCTACCAATTTGAAAATCTTACATACTTAAGCTATTTGAGCACACACCAAGGTTATGTAGTAAGGATTACATAGGTTTGTAAAGCAAGACGAGATTATGAACCCATGAGGAGGAAAAGAAAGCGATACATGGCATCCCATGAGAGAGTGACATGTGGAAGCATGAGAGAGTGCCATATGGAAGCAGTTGGAGCAAGGGTGGTGGGCCCCACATGCCATATGGCAGCCCTTAAGTGGAGGACGTAGTGCGTTGGCCCTATAAGGGCTTGACACGTATCACCAGTCGGGGCTTGACATGTGTCACCCCCTAAAGTGGCCTCTATATATATAGTTTATGAATTTCTAGGCTCATACTTATCCTTTAACTTCATCCTCATCATGAAAATTCTAGAAAAGAGAAACCTCTAGCTAGAAGAGAAAGAGAGCCACGGTTTTGGAGCCCAAAAAATGGTAAGTTCTCCAATTTCACACCGTGAATTAATTATCTAGGGTATACCATGGTGGTATGAAGGTGTTATTAATATAAATTTATGATCTTAGGTGGATGTCCTAAGAGAGTGGATCAACAAAACGAGCATCTATACCTGCAGACATGTAATGCAGCCCCCGAAGAATGAGGGTTAGTACGGACAATGTACCAAGTATGTAAAGCATGGACTGTAATAGGTAAAGTCATTACCAGAACAGAAGGTGAAAAAATGAACAAAATATCTAGAATATCAAAATGCTTTTAATAACCACAAATAATGTATGCAGAAAAATATATGCAATATCCGGCCCCATTATAGGACTCGGTGAACAAATCATGGTTGCTGCCCCGTCACTGGCACCACAACACATCATAACTCCAGAATAGGGAATATTTTTGTAACAGATCATATCATATCAGATGGTCATATCATATCATATCATATCATATGTGTACATGGCACATTATAACTCCACAAATCAAACTAATGTACAAGGCATACCTTCCCCCTCATGTTGGGTCACAGTGAATGATGTAGAGAAGTACGCACGATAACAAAACCTGACTCGGGCTCGGTGAAAGAAGCATTGAGGTATCCACGAGTGGAGTAGTGAGAAATCAAATACAGTTTAAATTATTTTTAATACTCGATGGAGTTAACAAAATGTGCTATTATTCAAAAATCAAGACAAGAGTCGTATGAAGAACCTTTTAAATATCACTATGAGTTATATCCAAATAGAACTTTTGGAATAATATACACGTATCTAGGCACGATAAAATATCATTTGGAAGATCAAGAATTTGTCCATCCTAGCGGCTCTACGAATAGGAACTTCCTTGAAATCATTTAAAAGTCATATACTTGTTTCATAAAAACCATTCCAAAAAGGAATATTAGCTTTATATACTTATGTCAAAACATGCCAAGAGAAAGAACGGTTAGCTTTACATACTTATGCCAAAGACATGCCAAAAGAAGGAACAGTTAGCTTTACATACCTCTTATGGATTACTCTCACCTACGTTCGCCTCGTAGTCTTTTGAACCTATTTAAAATGAGAGTAATACTAAGATTAATAACCTTTCACTTTCCAATTTCTAGCTCTACATCCACGTATCCATAGGAATCATTTCCTTATCCATTTCCCTTAACTAGCTTATTACTAGCTCCGAAGTTACTGAAAATTGGGCAGCATCTCTCCTATAACTTCAACATCCCCGAGATTTTAACTCGGCCAAAATATAAACAACCACCAACAACAACAACCAGAAGCATATATATATATATATATATAAATAAATAACTTCAACATCACCTAATACAACTCTAAATAACTACCTCCGAACTACGATACCAAAATTGAGTTCTTAGCCTTTATTTCATAAAATCTTTTACCATAAGAAATGGAGGGTCGTGTGGATGAAACCAGAAGCACCAACACCCATTTTTGAATACTTTACATCCCTAAAACACCAATTAAATGACCCCCATCCTGCAGCACCATAACAACAACACACTACTCGACTTCGATTTACCTACTACAACTTTAATTTAGTTTGTTTCTAACGTCAAGCATCCTTATACACTTTTTCCACATAAAGCCTCACTTAAGAAATGGAATATACCCCATAAAAACATCATAAACTTCAATTTGAAAGGGAAAGCCTTACCTTGCTTGAAACTCGCCAAAACTTGCCTCAGAAGTTCTTCTAGCGCGACTGAAACTTCGTGGCTGTTTGTTGTCCATTTGGTGCTGCAAAAAATCATAAATTTATATTCATAACACCTTCATACCTTCATTTTATACCATATATAACTAATTCTTGGAATGAAATCGGAGAACTTACCTCTTTTTTTCTCCCAAAACCGTGGCTCTCTTTCTCTTCTAGCTAAAGGTTTCCCTTCTCCTCTTTTCTGGAATTTTCTTGATGAGAATGAAGTTAAAGGATAAGTACGAGCATAAAAAATCATAATATATATATATATATATATATATAGGACACCTTAGTAGGGGACATATGTCATCTCTTAAGTAGTGACACATGTCAAGCCCTAAGTGGTGACATGTGTCAAGCCCTTATTGGGCCAACACATCCCTTCCTCCAATCACGGGCTGCCACATGGCATGTGCCATGTGGGGGGGGGGGATCAACCACCCTTTTTTCAGCTACTGCCATATGGCACTCTCTCATGCTGCCATATGACACTCTCTCATGCTGCCACGTGTCACCTTCTTTTCCCCTTGTGAGTTCGTAATCTCATCTTCTTTTATGAATCTATGTAATCCTTGATATGTATGATTGGTACGTATTCAAGTATATTAAGTATGTAAAACTTCCAAGTTGGTAGCTTACGTATGTAACACATCCAAAGTAATAGCTTACACAAGTAAGTCGGGTTCTATGACTCACTACTTGGCCTCCAATTCCTTTTAAATTCCTATAACTTTATTTGCAATCTTCCCTGCCATGGGGTATTATATTCTCCTTTCCTTAGAGTTGTTTGATAGAGTTATAGATTACCCGGCTCACATGGTAACTCTTAAGAAGCTTTTTGAAGCTTTAAGAAACTTTAGGAAAGCTTAAGAAACTTAAGATCCTTTCAAGAAACTCAAAAACCTCTCAAGGTAGAAAAGTCTTTCAAGATACAAAAGTACGGGGCATAAAATTCTTCCCCCCTTTAGAACATTCGTCCTCAAATGTTGACTCGTCTTATAGGGTTTTACGAGGATTTTGGGAGTTCTCTATATTCATTTTCTTCCAATCCTTTTAGGGTTTAGACTACCTTTGGATATAGGGAATAAGTACGAATTTCTCTTCTATTAATCTGTACTTGTGTAATGTGACCCATGGAACAACTCATCCAAGGCCACACTTTACTTATCTTTATCAAAAGTTAATTAGCAGTTTTTAGTCATTCTAATTTCAATTAGGCAATACTTGTATTCCGATGATAATCGTCCAAGGTTCTCCTGTAGGAGTAGCTTTATCCCAACCTATATCCTTTGTTTCGTAGGATGAATATATGTTGCCCCATTTATTCCTTAAGTTTACCGTCTTTATCTCTTAAGGATTCCACTATTGTCGGGGCGACGTTGTGTGCACGCAACACCCTTTTATACCTTATACCCCTTTCCCTTACTGTGTACCCAACACCGGTTTTTAATTTTCTCAACAACATACCAAGTTTGCCTCAATCAAGGCCTTACCTTATAACTATATAGTCGTATTGCACTTTTAAGTTCATATTGTACGTTCTCCTTTCATTCCTTATCTGCATTTGTTTAATCATATCTATGTTGGGTGCTTCCATAGATTTATCTTATCATTTATCCCATCTATGTCTATCTTTTATTCCGCACAAGAGGGATATTATACTACCTCTGTATTATTTGGAACACATTACTTCCACATAATCTTTTTTCTCATTTCCAAAATATATTTTGTCCATCCATCTTTATTCGTATCATACCAATCATTCCCTAATACCTATTCTATCTCGTTGCTCATCCTTCTACAACTTGGTTTTTCATAGTTTCTTCACTTTTAGCATTCGTATCTTCGGCTACACATGTTATGACCTATTGTTATACTTTCATCTAGCTTTCTTCTTGCTTACTCCTTTCAGTTACTCTTTCTTTCCTTGTACTCGCTATCATTTCCATTATCGCATAATGTTTATTCGCAACTTTCCCTACGAAACTTGATAAGTCTTTCTTATTTGTTCCATATCCCGCCTTTTTATTTCACACTTACCCTTATATTCTTATTACACGGACCACGTCCTATCACTAGCCACTTTCTTACTAAGCTTTACTTATTTTCATAATGATCCTCGTTATATTCACATCATATCCTATTCGTATTCCAACCTATAGTATAACACTTCTTAACCTTTTTCATGATTCTTACTATGGGTTACTTACCCTTCTTAGTTAGTCTTATCCTTAATATCTCCCAAGCTGTCCTATTAATACTTTATATCCATCACAGTTCTATTTCCCTTGCACTCTTGTCATAATCATACTGTTACTCCTTTTTAATTATAGCTCATCACAGTTTATCCCTGCGTATCAATTCCGTTGGTGCCTTAATATATCATTCTATCCAGAACTACCAGTCTTCTGTAAATCATCTCCCTAGGGTCATAAGTCTTGTCCAACTTTGGTTTACCATATCAATATCGACCTCCTAGTTTGTATTGCTACTAATTCAGTAATTAACTTATTTCTTGAGGTCAACCATACTCGTGGTTTAGCCAAATCTCATAATTATTGTGGGAAAGACCTTTCAAGATATACTACAGCCCTATATCTCATTCTTTTTTTATTTCTAGGAAAATTTAGCCAGAGTTTCTTCTGTATTTCTTACTATCTCAAACTTGCACATAGAAAATACCAATAGTACCTCATAAGACAACATGTATAGAGTTTATACATAAATATGTATCATATCACATCATATCGCAGCCATACAGGGCGCCTATAATCAACAGTATGAAAATGGACTTACCTCGTACGTCCAATGGAACTTCCCCTGTTACACTTTCCTGTCTACTCTTCCTTTCAATTTACAACTTTACATTTCAGTTCTACTTGAATACCTTACCTAATAGATATCTTTCATGCCTTTGCTTACCTGCGTGCCTTGTGACTTCTAATTTCGTCAGTCACTTCCTTCCGTTGCTGTCATCCTTCTGTTAACAAGCAAGGTTAATATAAGGAGTTTTCTTATGACTCAGATCTATCGCACGATCTTAGATATGAAAGAAATGTAACATTCTAAATTTCCTATAGCCTCCTATTTATAGATGTACACACGGTCTATAGACATTCCGAGGAAGGACCGCTCTGATACCATTTTTGTCATAACCCAACTCCGTAGGCCATGACTGGTGCCAAGTTGGGCACCTATATGTACCCTTAGAACTACTTAGCATGTTAGCAGAATAAACAAAAGTAGAAATCAAAAAGGAGTCGCTAGAGAGCGCATGAGAACAGATAAAGCACAAAAGGGCCGTTAAGTCCATCATGGAACACAAAGCCCAAAACATATATACATAACCCACATCATAACTCTACAGACCTCTATAAAATGATAACCTAGTCATATGACGAGATAGGCCCCATCGTACCCTTAACCAACATGTACAACATAAAAGTTAGTACCAAAATAGGGCTCCGGACAAAGAAGCACTGCCAACCAATAGGGTGGATGTCCTAAGTGAGTGGATCAGAAAACCGAGCATTTGTACCTGTGGGCATGTAATGCAGGCCCCGAAGAAAGGGGGTTAGTACAAATAATGTACCGAGTATGTAGAGCATGAACTATAATAGGTAAAGCCATTACCAGAACAGAAGGTGAAAAAATAAGCAAAATATCCCGAATATTAAAATACTTTTCATAACCACAGATAATGTATGCAGGAAAACATATGCCATATCCGGCCCCATTATGGGACTCGGTGAACAAATCATGGTCGCCGCCCCATAATTAGTGCCAAAGCACATCATAACTCCAGAGTAGGGAATATACCTGTAACAAATCATATCATATCATATGTGTACATGGAACATCATAACTCCAAAAATCAAACTCATGTACAGGGCGTACCTTCCCCCTTATGTCAGGGCATTGAGGCATTCACAAGTGGAGTAGTGAGAAACCAAATGCACTTTAAATCATTTTAAAGACTCAATGGAGTTAACAAAATGAGCTATTATTCAAAAATCAAGACAAGAGTCATATCAAGTACCTTTTGAATATCACTATGAGTTATATCCAAATAGAACTTTTGGAATCATATACACGTATCTAGGCACGATAAAATATCCTTTGGAAAATCAAAAATTTGGCCATCCTAGTGGCTCTACGAATAGGAACTTCCTTGGAATCATATAAAAGTCATATACTTATTTCGTAAAAACCATGCCAAAAAGAAAGATTATATTTATATACTTATGTCAAAACACGCCAAGAGAAATAACAATTAGCTTTACATACTTATGCCAAATACATGCCAAAAGAAGGAACAGTTAGCTTTACATACCTCTTATGGATTACTCTCACCAACGTTCGCCTCATCGTCTTTTTAAACTATTTAACGTGAGAGTAATACTAATATTAATAACCTTTCACTTTCCAATTTCCAAATCTACATCCACGTATCCATAGTAATTATTTCCTTATCCATTTCCCTTAACTAGCTTATTACTAGCTCTGAAGTTACCGAAAATTGGACAACATCTCTCCTATAACTTCAACATCCCCGAGATTTCAACTCTGCCAAAATATCAAAAATGATACAAAGGAAAACAACCAGCAGCATATATATATATATATATATATATATATATATATATATATATATAAATAAATTACTTCAACATCACCCAATACAACTCAAAACAACAAGCTCCGAACTACGATACCAAAATGGAGTTCTTAGACTTTATTTTGTAAAATCATTGACCATACGAAACAGAGGTTTGTATGGCTGCAACCATCAGAACCCACACCACTTTTTGAGTACTTTCCATTCCTACAACACGCAATTAAACCACCCCCAACCTGCAGCACTACAACAACACACTACTCGACTTCGATTTACCTACTACGACTTCAATTTAGTTTGTTTCTAACGTCATGGATCCTTATACACTTTTTACACTTCAAGACTCACTTAAGACATGGAATATACCCCATAAATACATCATAAACTTCAATTTTAAAGGGAAAGCCTTACTTTGCCCAAAATTTTCCAAAACTTGCCTCAGAAGTTTTTCTAGCGCGACTGAAACTTCGTGGCTTTTTGTTCTCCATTTGCTGCTTCCCCAAATTATAAATTTATATTACTAACACCTTCATACCTTCATGTTATACCGTATATAACTAATTAATGGAACGTAATTGGAGAACTTACCACTTTTTTCCTCCCAAAACCATGGCTCTCTTTCTCTTCTAGCTAGAGGTTTCCCTTCTCCACTTTTCTAGAATTTTCTTGATGAGAATGAAGTTAAAGGATAAGTATGAGCCTAAAAAGTCATAATATATATATATATATATATATATATATATATATATATATATATATAGTCCACCTTAGGAGGGGACATATGTCATCCCCTAAGTGGTGACACATGTCAAGCCCTAAGTGGTGACACATGTCAAGCCCTCATCGGGCCAACACATCCCTTCCTCCAATCACGGGCTGCCATGTGGCATATGGGGGGGGGGGGGTCAACCACCCTTTCTCCAGCTGCTGCCACATGTAACTCTCTCATTTTTCTACATGGCACTCTCTCATGATGCCATGTGTCACCTTCTTTTCCCCCTTGTGGGTTCATAATCTCGTCTTTTTTTATGAATCTATGTAATCCTTGCTATGTAAGCTTGGTACGTGTTCAAGTAGATTAAGTATGTAAAACTTCCAAGTTGGTATATTACGTATGTAACACGTCCAAAGTAATAGCTTACACAAATAAGTCGGGTCCTACGACTCACTACTAGGCCTCTAATTCCTTCCGGATTCCTACAACTTTATTTGCAATCTTCCCTACCATGGGGTATCACATTCTTCTTTCCTTAAAGTTGTTTGATAGAGTTATAGATTACCCGGCTCACATGGTAACTTTTAAGAAGCTTAAGAGTTCTTAATAAGTCTTAAGAAACTTTTAAAAGCTTTAAGAAACTTTAGGAAAGCTTAAGAAACTTAAGATCCTTTCAAAAAACACAAAAACCTCTCAAGGTACAAAAGTCTTTCAAGATACAAAAGTACGGGGTATAAAATTCTTCCCCCCTTTAGAACATTCGTCCTCGAATGTTGACTCATCTTATAGGGTTTTACAAGGATTTTGGGTGTTCTCTATATTTGTTGTCTTCCAATCCTTTTAGGGGTTTAGACTACCTTTGGATATAGGGAACAAGTACGAATATCTCTTCTATTAATCTGTACTTGTGTAATATGACCCATGGAACAACTCATCCAAGGCCACACTTTACTTATCTTTATCAAAAGTTAATTAGCACTTTTAGTCGTTCCAATTTTAATTAGGCAATACTTGTATTCTGATGATAATCGTCCAAGGTTCTCCTGTAGGAGTAGCTTTATCCCAACCTATATCCTTTATTTCTTGGGATGAATGTATATTACCCCATTTATTCCTTAAGTTTATCGTCTTTGTCTCTTAAGGATTCCACTATTGTCGGGGAGTCATTATGTGCATGCACCACCCCTTTATACCTTATACCCCTTGCCCTTATTATGTACCCAACACCGGTTTTTAATTTTCTCAACAACATACCTAGTTCGCCTCAATCTGGGCCTTACCATATAACTATGTAGTCGTATTGCACTTTTAAATTCATATTGTATGTTTCCCTTTCATTCCGTATATATATTTATTTAGCGTGTTAGCAGAATAAACAAAAGTAGAAATCAAAAAGGGGTCGCTAGAGAGCGCATGAGAAATGATAAAGAACAAGAGGGCCGTTAAGGCCATCATGGAACACAAAGACCAAAACATATATACATAACCCACATCATAACTCTACAGACCTCTACAAAATGATAACCTAGTCATATGAAGAGATAGGGCCCCATCGTACCCTTAACCAACATGTACAACAGAAAAGTTAGTACCAAAATAGGGCTCCGAACAAAGAAGCACTACTAACCAACAGGGTGGATGTCCTAAGCGAGTGGATACGCAAACCGAGCGTCTGTACTTGAGGGCATATAATGCAGCCCCCGAATAAAGGGGGTCAGTACGAATAATATACCGAGTATGTATAGCATGGACTGTAATAGGTAAAGCCATTACTAGAACAGAAGGTGAAAAAATGAGCAAAATATCCCGAATATAAAAATACTTTTCATAACCACAGATAATGTATGCAAAAAAATATATATGCAATATCCGACCCCATTATGGGACTCAATGAACAAATCGTGGTCACCGCCCCATCACTAGCGCCAAAGCATATCATAACTCCAGAGTAGGGAATATATCCATAACAGATCATATCTGATCAGATGGTCATATCAGATCATATTATATCATATGTGTACATGGCACATCATAACTCCATAAATCAAATCCATGTATAGGGCATACCTTCCTCCTCATGTCAAGGCATGGCGAATGATGCATAAAACTATGCACGATAACAAAACTTGACCCGGGCTCGATGAAGGAAGCATTGAGGCATCCACGAGTGGAGTAGTGAGAAACTAAATGCATTTTAAATCATTTTTAAGACTCGATGGAGTTAACAAAATGAGCTATTATTCAAAAATCAAGACAGGAGTCGTATCAAGTACCTTTTGAATATCACTATGAGTTATATCCAAATAGAACTTTTGGAATCATATACACATATCTAGACACAATAAAATATCCTTTGGAAAATCAAAAATTTGGCCATCCTAGAGGCTCTACGAATAGGAACTTTCTTGGAATCATACAAAAGTCATATACATGTTTCATAAAAACCATGCCAAAAAGAAAGATTATATTTATATACTTATGTCAAAACATGCCAAGAGAAATAAAGGTTAGCTTTACATACTTATGCCAAAGACATGCCAAAAGAAGGAACGATTAGCTTTACATACCTTTTATGGATTACTCTCACCAACACTCGTCTCGTCATCTTTTGAACCTATTTAACATGAGAGTAATCCTAAGATTAATAACCTTTCACTTTCCAATTTCCAACTCTACATCCACGTATCTATAGGAATTATTTCCTTATCCATTTCCCTTAACTAGCTTATTACTAGCTCCGAAGTTACCAAAAATTGGGCAGCATCTCCCCTATAACTTCAACATCCCTGAGATTTCAACTCGGCCAAAATATCAAAAACGATACCAAGAACAACAACCAGCAGCATATATATATAAATAAATCACTTCAACATCACCCAATACAACTCCAAACAACTAGCTCTGAACTACGATAACAAAATGGAGTTCTTAGCCTTTATTTCATAAAATCTTTTACCATACAAAAACGGAGGTTCGTGTGGCTGAAATCAGTAGAAACCACACCCCTTTTTGAGTACTTTTCATCCCTGTAACACGCAATTAAACCACCCCCAACCTGAAGTACCAAAATAATAACACACTACTCGATTTCGATTTACCTACTACGACTTCAATTTAGTTTGTTTCTAACGTCATGCATCCTTATACACTTTTTCCACATAAAGCCTCACTTAAGAAATGGAATATACCCCATAACAACATTAGAAATTTCAATTTGAAAGGGAAAGCCTTACCTTGCTTGAAACTCGCCAAAACTTGCCTCAGAAGTTCTTCTAGCGCGACTGAAACTTCGTGGCTGTTTGTTGTCCATTTGGTGCTGCCCAAAATCATAAATTTATATTAATAACACCTTCATACCTTCATTTTATACCATATATAACTAATTCTTGGAACGAAATCGGAGAACTTACCTCTTTTTTTCTCCCAAAACCGTGGCTCTCTTTCTCTTCTAGCTAGAGGTTTCCCTTCTCCTCTTTTCTAGAATTTTCTTGATGAGAATGAAGTTAAAGGATAAGTACAAGCATAAAAAGTCATAATATATATATATATATATAGGACACCTTAGGAGGGGACATATGTCATCTCTTAAGTAGTGACATATGTCAAGCCCTAAGTGGTGACACGTGTCAAGCCCTCATTGGGCCAACACATCCCTTCCTCCAATCACGGGCTGCCACATGGCATGTGGCGGGGGGGGGGGGGGGGTCCATCACCTTTGCTCCAGCTGATACCATGTGGCATTCTCTCTTGCTTCCATGTGGAACTCTCTCATGCTGCCACGTGTCACCTTTTTTTCTCCCTCGTGGGTTCATAATCTCGTCTTCTTTTATGAATCTATGTAATCCTTGCTATGTAAGCTTGGTACGTATTCAAGTAGCTTAAGTATGTAAAATTTCTAAGTTAGGAGCTTATGTATGTAACACATCCAAAGTAATAGCTTACACAAGTAAGTCGGGTCCTATGACTCACTATTTGGCCTCCAATTCCTTCCGGATTCCTATAACTTTATTTCCAATCTTCCCTGCCATGGGGTATCACATTCTCTTTTCCTTAGAGTTGTTTGATAGCGTTATAGATTTCCCGGCTCACATGGTAACTCTTAAGAATCTTAAGAGTTCTTAAGAAGTCTTAAGAAGTTTTTTGAAGCTTTAAGAAACTTTAGGAAAGCTTAAGAAACTTAAGAAGCTTAAGATCCTTTCAAGATACTCAAAAACCTCTCAAAGTCTTTCAAGATACAAAAGTATGGGGTATAACAAATACGTACTGAGTATATAACACATAAGAACATTAAGTATAGAAGAATCATGAAAATAATCTCAATAATTGAATGCATCTGTGGCCAACATGTGATAGTATCTGCATAACACTACATAACTAAATTTGAATTTACAGCATATGTCAGGCATAGATTATAGTATAACTGTTAGTGCTATAGAATGTATAGCCCGATCCATACATAATATAATATTTCTGAGGAACGTCCAGCCCGATTCATGAATATAACATGTTAGTGCCGAGGAACGTATGGTATGATCTATATATAATATAATATATTAGTGTTGAGGAATGTACGGCCTAATCCATATATAATATAATATATATACATGCATGTAAAACACAGAAACATATCAGACATCCCTCGAATATCATCATAAAGTATGTCAAAGAGCCTCAAGAATCATAGTCATATGTCACTATAGTATGAAACATCTTATAGAAGTCTGAACATTAATTATCATAGAGTCCCTAAGAATAAAAATGGGTATATATCGACTATTATCCAACGTACAGAAAACTGAAGGGGGAGGCTCAATCACCTAAGAATTATAATATCAAAAAGTGAATAAGAGTCATGAATCATATTCAGAGCTTATGAATGGAATTAACCCAAAGCTCATATCATATATCACTTATATCTAAGACATGCCAAAAGAAAGAAGGGATAGCTTTACATACCTGTAATAGATCAACCTTAACCAAGCTTGCTTCGTTACCCCTTCAACCTATTTAACACGAAAGTAACACTATTATTAATAAACTACCACTTTCTACTTATGAATCTAAAACCAATTACCTATAGGAATCATTCTTCATTCACACTTCCCGATTAGTATATTGATTAGTTAAGAAGTTAATGAAAATCGGGCATCATTTTACCTATATAACTTGCCTAATCCGGACTTTTAATTAACCTCCGATTAGCACAACTACACCAACAACAACAACCACTATCCATATACATTAAAACTACCTCAATATCATTCAATATAAGTTCCAAACAACCTACCCAAAAACATGACATCAAAATACAATTTTCGATCTTTACTTCATAAGATCATAACCACATGGAAATGAGTATAACATGGCTGCGAACAGCAGCACTAATAATCATCCATAACTATATTTCCACCCCCTTAACAATCACAAATTACCGTCAAATACAATACCACAATAATAACAACACTAATCAAACTAACTAGAACAACTTCAATTTTGTCCATTTACAACATCAACAATAACCATGTAATTTTTCTACCTCCAACCTTACCTAATACAAAGTAATCTTTCCATTACAACATCATTAACTCGAATTTGAAAAGAAGAAACCCTACCTTAGCAACTTGGCTTTTCAACTCGTTTGAATATTGATGGCTTTGCATTGGACCTTCTGGTTTCCCCAATGATTAATTCACGTTGTTAATCACCTTCACTTGATCGAAGAATACCTTAGATAATTCATTTTTGGATCAAGATTTGAGGCCTCACCTTGCTGCAGCTATGGCCATGACACTCTCTTTTTTTCTCTCTAGGGTTCTTAAGGTTGAAGATGAGAAAATGAAACCCTTAGTATTTAGTTTAGACATATATACACCATCTTTGAGAGTGACATGTGTCAGTCCCTAAGGGTGACACATGTACAGCTCATGCACATCCATCTCATCTATGCACCCACCCAGCTGCTTCCACATATCTTGGTGGGGTCCATCTTTGTAGGTGCATCACCTACTTATTTCAAGTAGGTGCATCACCTACTTACTTTTTTTCATAGGTTCATAAGCTAGTCCTTAAGATCCTATGTGATCCTTTCTACTTAAGCTTGACATGTACTCAAGTAGCTTAATTATGTAAGATATCCAAGTCGGTAGCTTACGCATGTAGGTAGATTACAATAACTCATTATTTGGCCTCCAACTCTTTTCAAATCCCTCTAAACCTACTTCCAACCATCACTACTCACACAAAACTTCATGGATAACATGGATTACATAGTAACATTTCAGAGAAACTAAAGAAAATGTTTCGATGTACAAAAGTGTGGGGTATAACATTTTTCTCCCTTTTAGAACATTCATCCTCGAATGTTAACTAGTTTCATAGGATCTTACAAGGATTTCGAAAAATCTTTTAATAGTTGTCATCTACATGCCTCTTATTAATCAATACAATCAATTTAGGAGTTTAGATTACCTATAGACATAGGGAATAGGTACAGATATTTATTTTATGTCTCTTGTTCGGCTTCCCAGGTCATCTCTTCTCTATTCTTATTTCACTACAATACTTTGACGAAGGCCACGTCCTTGGTACGTAACCTTCTAACTTGGCGATCAAGTATAACTATAGGGTGTTCCTCATAAGATAGTTCCTCCGTCATTTGGACATTATCCATGGGGAATACTCTAGAAGGATTACCAATACATTTGTGAAGCATCGACATTTGAAAGACTGGGTGTACTACTTCCAAATATGATAGTAGGTCCAACTCATAGACAACTTTACCTATCCTACGAATGACCTGATAAGGACCAATATATCTCGGGCTAAGCTTCTATTTCTTACCAAATCTCATTATCCCCTTCATGGGTGACACCTTCAAGAACACTTAATCATCCACTTGAAACTCTAAAAGTCTACCTCGATTATCTGCATATGATTTCTGTCGACTCTGGGTTGCTGATAACCTCTCTTGAATGAGCTTCATTTTATCCACAGCTTGTTGAACCATGTCTGGGCCTATTAGTTGTGATTCACCAATATCAAACTAACCAATAGGTGACCTACACTTTCTTCCATACAAAGCCTCATACGGTGCTATCTGGATGCTAGAATGATAGCTATTATTATAGGCAAACTCGATAAGTGTTCAATGATCATACCAGTTACCTCTGAAGTTAATAATACAGGACTACAACATATCTCTAATGTCTAAATAATATGTTTAGCCTGCTCATCAATCTGAGGGTGAAATATTGTGCTAAGATTTACTTGTGTCCTCAATCCTTCTTGGAATGATCTTCAGAAGTTAATGGTAAGCTAAGCTCCTCTGTCTGATATAATAAATGTGGGGACCCCATGAATTCTTACTATCTCCTTAATAAATAACCTCGCATAGTCCTCAGCTGAATATGTAGTCCTAATCAGAAGGAAATGAGCTGATTTTATCAGCCTATCCACAATAACCCATATGGAATCATACTTTTGTAGAGTGCGAGGTAAGCCTGTAATAAAGTCCATATTAATTGCTTCCCATTTCCAAGTCAGTATTTCCATCTCCTATAATAGTCCACTAGGCTTCTGATGCTCGATTTTAACCTGTTGACAATTCAAGCACTGGGCTACGAACTCTGCTATATCCTTCTTCATACCATCCCACCAATATAAACATCTGAGGTCATGATACATCTTAGTTGACCCTGTATGACTAGAATAAAGGGCCTAGTATGCCTCTCCCATCACCTATTGCCGTAGCCCTGTAATTTCAGGTACACATATTCTGCCCTTATATCTTAGTAGTCCATCAGGTGTGATCTCGAATGGGGTCTTTTCCTTTTAAAGAGTTGCATTCCTATACTATGACAAAAAAAGGTCCTGGAACTGACATTTGTTTACCTCTTCCATGATAAAAGGTTCAGTAACTCCTCAAATAGAAACTCCACCATTATCCAAATTAGCCAAACAGACTCCAAGGTTAGCTAACTAGCAAATCTCGCGGACTATCTTTTTCTGTTCTGGTTGTATATCTGCCAAGCTACCCATAGATTTATGGCTGAGTACATCGGCTACAACATTTGCTTTCCCTAGGTGGTATAGAATATCAATATCATAATCTTTCAGCAACTCTAGCCACCTTCTCTGCTATAAATTCAACTCTTTCTGCTTAATGATGTATTAAAGACTTTTTTGATCCATATAGATATCAACATATATGCCATATGGATAGTTCCTCCATATTTTCAAAGTATAAATTACTGCTGCTAACTCTAGATCATGATTTGGATAATTCCTTTCGTGCTTCCTGAGCTGCCGGGAGACATAGGCTATAACTTTACCATGTTGCATTAGTACACAACCTAGGCCAACATCGAAAGCATCACAATAAATAACATAGTCATCTCATCCTTTAGGAAGAGTTAGAATTGGAGTCGTGGTCAACTTATCTTTCAACAATTGAAAGCTTCGTTCACAAGCATCAGTCTACTAGAACTTAGCCTCCTTCTAAGTTAGCCTTGTTAAAGGTGAGGAAATTGAGGAAAAGTTCTCTATAAATCTCCTGTAATATCGTGCTAGCCCCAGAAAACTACATATATCTATAGGTGTTGTAGGTCTCGGCCAAGTCTTTACGACCTCAATTTTTTGTATAAAACTTTATAAGTCTTTCTTATTCATTCTATATCTCGCCTTTATACTTTAGTCACATAGATCACATCATATCTTTTAGTCACTTCCTTACTGGGATTTACTCATTCTCATAACAATCCTCCAAACCATCACAAGAAGAAGGACTGGAATCCGACAAGCACCACGGGTCTTCTAATGTTGGATTCATATAGTTTACCATCCGATTTGTTCTTCGGGTCATAAATGAACTATTTAGTTCATAAACTACTTGTTGTATGCTTTGTACTCTTGAAATAAATGAGAAACTTAATTTATGATTATTTTTTCTTTTCAACATGATCCTCTTTTAAGGTAAAATGTGGTTGGAAAGTCTTCTGGTCCGTTCAAATGAATTCTAAGCTTTGCTGCTCATATATGTTTTTTCAAAACAGGGTCTTCCAAATAAGAATGATGCCCCTTATGAATGTTGTGGGGGTATTTCTTAACTCTCTAGTCCAACGTAATAAATCTATCTTGATGGTATCAACCTTCAAAACATATTATGAATTTATGTCTCATTCCCTTCCTTTTTCCTATTTCTGGGAAAATTTGGGCAGAGTTTCCTCTGTACTTCTTACTATCCCAAAACCTGCATACAGGAAATACCAACAATGCCTCACAGGGACAACATATATACATATATACATATATATCATATGTATCATAGCTACTCAGGTCTTCCTATATCAATCCCAAGATGAAAATGACAAAATTACCTCGTATATCCAACACCAACTATACTTATCACTCTTTCCTATTTACTTTCTCTTTCTATCTTTAACTGCAGGTTTCAAACATACCTATAGCATTCATACTATATTTAACATATGTTCCATTTACAGTTACTGATTCCTTTAACTTCCTCTGCACATACTTTCTAACTAGACTTATTTGCGACATATACATTCAACCCATTTCCTTACTATACTTTACCATCACTCACTATAATGATGGAAAATTTTCCATTCCATATATACAAGTTCTCATTATGCTCCCTTGCTATCCAATTTTCACCATAGGTGCAACTATTTTCCATCTTAGTTTGCAAAATTCCCACAGGTGGGAACACCTTGGTCACTGTTACACGTAAATACTTGGTTATTGACTCCATTAATTTCCGCTTGCCGCTATTAGGTAACAATCTATGGAAAATATACATACATAGAAAATTATGATAAGATCTCCTATACCTGTAGTCGATCAGTCCCTAGTCTCATCCGATGATCTAGGAAATAAAGTGTGCTCCTCGTCATCTATGCATCATCTACTCATCGTCCCTTCATCGTCTTCTTCATTTTAATCCGAGGAACATAGATAACACGGTAACTCCTGGTTCACCGATGACCAAGACAAGGGGTTGGAATATTTTGTAACACTTACCGGGGTAGCCGACCTGATGTGGTGTCCTATCACAAGAGTAGCTAGTATGGCTTCAGAGACCACCTCTTTGGATATAAAAAATTCTGGGGGAATTGTCGCTGGGTCCTCCAAGGGGTTAGTCTCGATAGAGTAACTGAGGCTCTTCCTACTCGGTCTTGGAGCCTAATATCCCAAATTTACCCTAGGGTCCTTCTCTGCACCCCCACTATCTATAGCTGGCCTCTTTATCTTTTGCAAATGTGCCCCTATCAAAAAAAAAGGAAGGATAGTATCCTAAATGTCCTATAGCCTCCTATATATAGATGTGGTGTACAACACACCAATAAAAGAGACTCTACTAGACATGGTCTGTAGATACTCCGTGGATTTACTGCTCTAATACCACTTTTTTCATGACCCAACCCCGTAGGCCATGACTGGGGTCCGACCTAGACACCTGTATACATACCTATCCGATGTAGTCAAGCGAAATTGCGAACAATATGATAACTTACATAAGAACTCCAATGGCTCACAACATCTTCATATAAATATATCCCTATCATTTATCTCTTGAGTAGTCGCCACTAATCATATCATGAAAGGACACGCAAGCCAACAAGGCTTCCATTTCATATTAATATTTACAACACATCGTATAGACGCAGCTGAGCAAAACTTACACACAACCCACACATATATATCTACAAACCTCTAAGAGTGTCAATGGTATCATATGGCAGAGTCCCCACCGTACCCCTGAACAAATAAATATATACATCAAAAAGATCAATACCAAATTTCTAGGCTCCGGTACAATGGAGCACTCCAAAATAGCTGAGTGGAAAGTCCTAAGCTGACGGATTCCCAAAATGTATATCTGTACTTGTGGGATGGAGTACATATTGATTATATAATGAATAAGAATATTAAGTATAAATGAATCATAAAAATAGTCTCAATAATTGAATGCATTTGCGGCCAACATGTGATAATATCTACATAACTCTACATAACTAAATTTGACTTTATGGTGTATGGCAGGCATAGATTATAGTATAACTGTTAGTGTTGTGAAACGTACAACTTGTTCCATATATAATATAATAGTGCCGAGAAACATCCGGCCCGATCCATAAATATAACATGTTAGTGGCGAGAATGTATGGCCCGATCTATATATAATATAACAGTACTGAAGAATGTACGGCCCGATCCATATATAATATAATATATTAGTGCTGAGGAATGTACGGCCTAATCCATATATAATATAATATATATACATGCATGTAAAACACAGAAACATATCAGACATCCCTCGAATATCATCATAAAGTATGTCAAAGAGCCTCAAGAATCATAGTCATATGTCACTATAGTATGAAACATCTTATAGAAGTCTGAACATTAATTATCATAGAGTCCCTAAGAATAAAAATGGGTATATATCGACTATTATCCAACATACAGAAAACTGAAGGGGGAGGCTCAATCACCTAAGAATTATAATATCAAAAAGTGAATAAGAGTCATGAATCATATTCAGAGCTTATGAATGGAATTAACCCAAAGCTCATATCATATATCACTTATATCTAAGACCTGCCAAAAGAAAGAAGGGATAGCTTTACATACCTGTAATAGATCAACCTTAACCAAGCTTGCTTCGTTACCCCTTCAACCTATTTAACACGAAAGTAACACTATTATTAATAAACTACCACTTTCTACTTATGAATCTAAAACCAATTACCTATAGGAATCATTCTTCATTCACACTTCCCGATTAGTATATTGATTAGTTAAGAAGTTAATGAAAATCGGGAAGCATTTCCCCCATATAACCCGCCTAATCCGAACTTCCAATTAAACTCTGATTAGCACAGACAAAACAACAACAATAACCACCATCCATATACAATAAAACTACCTCAATATCATTCAATAAAAGTTCTAAACAACCCACCCAAAACCATGACATCAAAATATGATTTTCAATCTTTACTTCATAAGATCACAACCACACAGAAATGAGCATAACATGGATGCGAACAATTGCATTTATACTCATCCATGACTATATTTCCAGTCTTTCAACATACACAAATTACCTTCAAATACAATACCACAACAATGACAACACTAATCAAACTTTAATCCAACTAAAACAACTTCAATTCTGTCCATTTACAACGTCAATAATAACCATGTAATTTTCCTATCTCCAACTCTACCTAATACAAAGTAATCTTTCCATTATAATATCATTAACTCTAATTTAAAAAGAAGAAACCCTACCTTAGCAACTTGGCTTATTAACTCATCTGAAAATTGATGGCTTTATGTTGGACCTTCTGGTTGGCCCAACGATTAATTTACATTGTTAATCACCTTCACTTGATTGAAGAATATCTTAGATAATTGATTTACGAATCAAGATTTGAGGCCTCACCTAGCTGCGGCCATGGCCGTGGTACTCTCTTTCTTTCTCTCTAGGGTTCTTAAGGTTGAAGATGAGAAAAAGAAACCCTTAGTCATTAGTTTAGACATATATACACCACCTTTGAGAGTGACACATGTCAGCCCCTAAGGGTGACACATGTACTACTCCTTCACGTCCACCTCATCCATGCACCCATCCAGCTATTGCCATGTGTCTTGGGAGGGTCCATCTTAGTAGGCGCATCACCTAATCATTCCAAGTAGGTATATCACCTACTTACTCTTTTTCATAGGTTCGTAAGCTAGACTCACCTTAAGAACCTATGTGATCCTTGCTACTTAAGCTTGACATGTACTCAAGTAGCTTAATTATGTAAGACATCCAAGTCGGTAGCTTACGCAAGTAGGTCAATTACCATGACTCATTATTTGGCCTCCAACTCCTTTCAAATCCCTCTAAACCTATTTCCAACCATCACTACTCACACAGAACTTCATGGATAACATGGATCACATGGAAATTTTTTAGAGAAACTAAAGAAAATGTTTCGATGTACAAAAGTGCGGGGTATAACAATCCCTTCTAATTTTTCTATCAAACTCAAAGAATTCAAGGCTCTTGATTGAAGACCAAGAATAAGGTTTTCTTAAAGTTTCACTCTATGGTATGTGACTTTTCACCCTTGGGTTTTTCCACCCATGGATCCCAAATATTTTCTCAACTTAGTATTTAAATTTAAAATAATGAAATATTATGGGATTTTACATGATGATTCCAAAAGCATAGATTATGGTATATATATTTGAAGTTTATTTACTAATATTGATATATATATATATATATATATATATATATATATATATATATATATATATTGACTCTCAATTTTAAGTGATGAGTTTTTATGGATTTTCATACTACGATCCCAAAAGTATAGATTCTTGAATATTTGAATTTTATTTGTCTATATTGAGTTATGTTAATTCTTATTTATATGAAATGGAGGATTTATCGAGGTTCTTATATGAAGGTTTGAAAGGTTGATTTAAAGTACATATGGTGGGTTGTTCCTAAGATATTTGATTTTATGCATTTATATCACTCTCATGCATACAAGTATTCTTTAAATATATTTGAAGAGTTTTATGAAATGAACCCACCTAGTTTCTTATGATAAAGCAAAGTTGAAATGAAGTTTGACTCTAAATGAATGTTTGACAATGTATACAAATGAGTTTAAAGGTACTCTTTGCAACTAAGTTTTGTGAATGATGATTCTATAATGTTCAAGCAAGTTAATGATAGGGTGAGTTGAGGCCCTAAATATATTTCATGAATAAAGATATGTAATGATGAAAGGTCTATACTCACATCACATGAGATAAATTTAAGTAGCTATTCTATGATTTTGTTCTTATGAAGAGTGTATGGGTAGTAAATATGGCCTCTCCCACACGATGATTGAGTTTATGTTTTATGGTTTCTCTATTCTGTTGAGAGTTTACCTAGCACCGAGTGGACCTTGGGATAGGCATTTTCTCCCATAGCAAAGGAAAGAGACCCATAGAAAGATCCTTTTTGTATAATGATATATGGAATTGCATTCTCACATACTTAGTACATTCAAAGTACTAATGCATACTTTTGCCTATATGATATCACTATGTAGGAACCGACGTTGCTCATTGACCTCTTCCACGTGGCTAGCTCAGATTAGTTTAAAGATTGCTTGTGGTGAGTTCCCATATTTTGGAAACAACATCCTTTTTATTCCAAGATTATGTTATGCAGAACATTAAGACTTTTATTAAGGCTTTTCTTGAAACTTATTTTAAGGGTGAGCTAGGGATATGTCTTAGCCCCAGCCAAGTCTTTAATATAAAAGGTATGGTTGGATATAGAAAAAGATGTTATGTTATCTTTGACTCTTATTAAATATGGAATCCCTTAGTCCCTACATCTCTTTTGTTTTCTACTTGATTTGTTATTCATTATCAATAAAATGCTTAATGAATGCTAAGAGGCTTGGGTGAGGTACCTACGGGTGTCTCATTTGCAGTATCATATCTAGGCCCTAGGATTGGGTCATGACAAACTTGGTATCAGAGCATAAGGTTTTAAAATGGTCCTTGGAGTCCAACATATCAGTTAAGTAGAGTCTTATTCATGGGTGTGAAGCACGCCACACATATGAATAGGAGTCTATGAAATGTCTTAGAAAAGGTTTCACTTCTTTCATGATCTATGTTGTGCGATAGAGTTATGTCCTAAGGTTCTTTACATAACTACTGGTCTTTATGATTTTCAGAAAATGACTCCAAGAAGATAAGTCCCTCAAGCTAAGTATCCTTTTATTGATCAAGTTACCCATGCCGAGTTTCAGACTACCTTCACCATGCTAGCCCAAGTTGTTGCCAACCAAAGGGCTATTGCTCCTCCTAAAGCACTCACTCCGGCTTCGATGGTAAGAGATTTCGCAAGAATAAACCCTCCTGAATTCCATGGTTCAAAAGTTGATGAGGATCCTCAAGAGCTCATTGATGAGATCTATAAGATAGTGAGTATTATGGGGTTGACTTTGGAAGTAAAAGAGGAGTTGGCAGCCTACCAACTCAAGGTTGTTGTTCAAGTTTGGTATACTCAATGAAAGTTCGAGAGGGAGGATGAAGGTCTTATTGGTTGGGAATTCTTTAAAGTTGCTTTCCTTGATCGCTTTTTCCTATTGGAGTTGAGGGAGGCCAAGATATAAGAGTTCATCAACCTCAAGCAAAGAAATATGAGCGTGAGGGAGTATGTCTTCAAGTTTACCCAATTGTCCAGTATGCCACATTTATGGTTGCCGGCCCTAGGTCTCAGATGAGCAAGTTTATTTCGGGAGTTTCAGACTTGGTATCCAAAGAGTGTAAGATGAAGAAGTTGGTAAGGGAGATGGATATATCCTGACTCATGACATATGCTGAACAAATATAATATGAGAATTTAAGGGAGAAATCTAGGGACTCCAAGAGGATGCGAACTGATAGTGGTCAATCTATTGTTAATTCCCCAGAATCTAGGCCTAACAAGGAAAGACATCCTTTTCCCCCTTATGAAAGGTGTGGTAGGACTCACCAAGGAAAATGCATAGCTGGTAAGGAGGGTTGCTACAAGTGTGGGGATACGGGGCATAAGATGAGGGATAACACGGTGGCTACTAAAAGAGGAAGGGAGATGGATCGGGCTACTTCATCTGGTATGTTGCGAGTTTCCTTTGATTATGATGATGGTTGGTAAGGATTAGTGTTGTATTTATTATATCATGATTGATTTGATAACCCGAGTGTTTGAGTTTTCATGCTAGTCAAAGCATTAAGTTTCTCATGTATACCATAACTAATTCCCTAGGTCTAGTTAATCTCATATTTTTCATTTGCATGCATGCTCATGAAGTTAAATTTTGAAGTCACGTTTTATGCTAAGTTTAAAGATCTCATGTTTTATGCATTGCAAGTGTCATTTTATTCATGTTGGGTTGCTATTCCTCGTTCCATGTATTTCTCTATGCTAATGATCCTCATTCAAGGACGAATATTCCCAAGAGTGAGATATTATAAGATCCCGCATGGTTTAAAAGGTTGGAATATGCCATACTAGGGTAAAGTAGGGGAAAATAGCTTTGAAGGACCCTTTTCATCTCAAAATCAATGACATATAATTGTATATATGAGTTAGGATTAGTTACTAAGTATTTTAAGTGTGTTAGATGTGTTTTAGGGTCATAAGGGATCTCTAACACCAAGCCGAGTCCAAAGAATTTCTATTGGCTAAGTTTTTGTATGAGACCATAGAAGGGTCAATTTCATATGATCATATCTCCTAAAATATTTATGAATTGGGTGGCTTATGATCTATCAAATTAAAGAAGTTTGAGTCTTATTTCTAACGCCACTAAGATTGTATTTTTTGGAGTTCGGATTAAAAGGTTATGCCCAGTCGACCAGAGAGGTGCGCGACAGGTCCATGACGCGGACCTATCGCGGACTTGGCTAGTTTTCCAGATTTTTGCAGAGAAATCTTGGGAAAATTACCTAATAACATATATACGAACTTGGACGCATTTTGGGTCATTTATTTTTAGTCTTTCACCTCCCCAAAACCCTAAACTTCATCCTCTTCTCTCTCAAATCATCCCCTCCAATTTTTCTATCAAACTCAAAGGATTCAAGGCTCCTTATTGAAGACCAAGAATCAAGTTTTCTTAAAGTTTCACTCTAAGTTATGTGAGTTTTCATCTATGGGTTCTTCCACCCATGGAGCCCAAATATTTTCTCAACTTAGTATTTAAATTTAAAATGATGAAATCTTATGGGCTTTTACATGATGGTTCCAAATGCATAGATTATGATATATATATTTGACGTTTCTTTACCAATATTGGCATGTATATATGTATATATATATATATATATATATATTGACTCTCAATTCCAAGTGATGAATTTTTATGGATTTTCAAACTACAATTCCAAATGTATAGATTCTTTAATATTTGAAGTTTATTTGTCTATATTGACTTATGTTGATTATTATTTACATGAAATGGAGGATTTATCAAGGTTCTTATATGAAGGTTTGACAGGTAGTTTTAAAGTGCATATGGTGGGTTATTCCTAAGATATTTGATTTGATGCATTTATATTACTCTCATGCATACAAGTATTCTTTAAATGTATTTAAAGGTTTTAATAAAATGAACCCACCTAGTTTCTTATGATAAAGAAAAGTTGAAATAAAGTTTGACTCCAAATGAATGTTTGACAATGTCTACAAATGAGTTTAAAGGTGCTCTTTGCGAGTAAGTTTTGTGAATGATGATTCTATAATGTTCAAGCAAGTAAATGATAGGATGAGTTGAGGCCCTAAATATATTTCATGAATAAATATATGTGATGATGAAAGGTCTATACTCACATCACATGAGACAAAGTTAAGTAGCTATTGTATGATTTTGTTCTTATAAAGAGTGGACGGGTAGTAGATATGACCTCTCCCACACGATGATTGAGTTTATGTTTTATGGTTTTTCTATTCCGTAGAGAGTTTACCTAGCACCGAGTGGAACTTGGGATATACATTGTTTCCCATGGCAAAGGTAAGAGACCCGTAGAATGATCCCATTGTCCCATAACTACGTGCTACCGTAGAAAGAAGGATCACCCATTAGAAAAGGCTTGATTTCTTAGAAAGGGTCACCCATCAGTAGTGGCTTGATTCCTTAAGTATCTTAGTGGATTCACTTAGGCATATAGTTGTCAATCTTGCCAAGTAGTCTCCCTCTTTCCTCCGATGTATGGGTAAACGTTGGGACTCCATGTTATGGCTCACATGGTTTATGTCGGTTAACGGTCGCTCTCACAAAGGTACAAGATCCCTCTTCTAATTTTTAAAATATATCATATGATATCTACTATATTTATCATAAAGTAAAGTATATGCTCTCATAAAGCTAAAGATTTCTTTCAAAAGGTTTATGGTATACTTATTTATGATTTATGGTACTTTACAAGTATATGGTTTCTTATAATGAATCATGATTACCTCTATAATATTTAAGTTTCTTTTATGATTCATGATGTTTTCTATATTTCATTGACTAAGCTTCTTAACTCCAAATGGTATTTCAAATAAATACAAGGTTTTAGAATAGTCCATTGTATCACCTTATTATATTATGATATATGGCATTTCATGCTCACATACTTAGCACATTCAAAGTACTAACATATATTGTTTCTTACAGGATATCACCATGTAGGAACCGACAATGCTCATCGACCTTATCCACGTGGCTAGCTTAGATTAGTTTGAAGATTGCTTGTGGTGAGTTCGCATATTTCGGGAACAACATCCTTTTTATTCTAAGATTGTGTTATGTAGAACATTAACACTTTTATTAAGGCTTTTCTTGACACATATTTTGAGGGTGAGCTAGGGACATGTCTTAGCCCCCGCCAAGTATTTAATGTAAAAGATATAGTTGGACATAGAAAAAGATGTTATGTTGTCTTTGAATCTTATTAAATGTGGAGCCCCTTAGTCCCTACATTCCTTTTTTTTTCCTCTTGATTTGTTATTCATTACTAATAAAATGCTTAATGAATGCTAAGACGCTTGGATGAGGTACCCTAGGGTGTCTCATTCACCGTGTCATGTTTAGGCCGTATGCATGGGTCGTGACATCAGTTCCTCCTATATCATTCATATGTGTGCATATTCATGAAAACGTTGATTTCAATGTTATGACTTTATGCTAAGTTGGAGATTTCATGTTACATGCATTTTAAGATGAATCATGATGGGTCGCCAGTCCTCTTTCCATTTCTTTCTTATCATAAGTTCAATCTCATTCGAGAAAGAATGTTCCCAAGGGGGGAGGCAATATTGTAACATTTATCAAAATGATCATGAGTTCCTTAAGAATGTCTTGGTAATAGGCCACTCACGTAACACATTATCCTTATTTGTTTTGGCAAATTCGAGTCCAAAAAGTCGATCAGGAGGTTAAAACCTATGAGAAAATGGTCTCGGTAGATTTTTAGGACTCATGTATATAAAGATGAATTTTATCAAAAATTGCATAAAACACTGAGGTGAGTGGAAACTCCACGTCGCCCACCTGTTCCCATTCAGTGTAATTATTCCCCGAGTCAAAATATGGACAAAATCTCATTCGCTAAAAAATGGCCTATCTAGGAGCAGTTCCACATCGCGGACCTTGGAGAAGTTTTTCATCCGAATTCAATATTTTAAGTAAGGGAAATTTAGACTATTCCCTAATTCTTAGTTAATGAACCTGGACATTTTTAGTTCCTAATTATATTTTATAAACTACCCTAAACCCTTTATTCGTTTCATTGTTCTACAATTTACCTACTCAAATATTTATCTCTTTAAAAGAGATCTCAAGGAATCCATTGAAGACTTCAAAGAAATTCATTCAAGCTCTCCATCAAAAACTCTCAAATTCTTCCAAATTCCTTGATCTTCTCATTCAAGGTATGTGGGTACTGATTCATGGATTCTTTCATCAATGAAGCCCAATTAATTTCTCAAGTTTTCTATTAAATTCAAGTATGGGATTTTATGAGTTTTATGATCTCTATTCAAATTGCATGAATTATGATTCTAATTATGAATATGAGTCTATTTTAATATAAATTGATGGTTACTGCATTGAATTGAAGAGTTTTTTCATGAATTCTTCTTCATTGATCTTTAGAGTTCATGTTATGAATTATGGATATTTTCAGTTATACTTCCAAATGATATTATCTTTATGAAATATGTATGGGCTGATAGAAAGTATATGATCATGCATATTTTCAAGTCAATTTGATGATTTTCAAGTCAATTGATCATGTATTCATGTTTTATCCTAATATCCAAGTATGAATTATGATTTTAAGATGAATTATGAGATGATCATGAGTTAAGTGATTTCCAATGAAAGTTTTTTATGAGTTCACATATAGCACAAATTAGTTGAGTTTAGTTATTTTTGGAGTATGCCCTGGCAAGGTTGTAATGACCCTGAAGTTTATTTTTTGAATTTTTGTAAAATGACCATTTTAACCCTCTTTTTTGTTGCCTTGAGTCATTTCTGATTAGTACTGGGTGTTGATTTTTATAAAATCCTATGAAAAGTTAAGTCTTTGGAAATTTTGAGTTTTCATAAGCTTTAAGTCTTAAAAATTGATATTTGAGTTCAATCGGATCTACAGTTCTCAAAATGGAATTTTGTCGATTCAAGAAGTTCCGAAATGTCAAAATTGGTTTAGGAGACTTTACGGAATCAGTTTTGAAGTTGTAACAAAGATTTGAAGGCCTAAGTTGGTTTAGTTGCGACTTTTCGAGTTCCAAGTCAAAAAGACCTCGAATTCAAATTCTGATTGTTCCATCAGCTTCAGAATGGAAAAATTAGGCTAGTAGTATTATTGACATGACTATCAAGGCAATCGATACGAGTTTGGGACCATTTTGCTCTTTTGACTTTGAAAGTTAGCTTATGGTTGACTTTGGTCAATATTTTTGAAAAACGCACTAGAATGAAAATTCTGACAGTGCGATTACTTCCAGAATGTCGATTTTGGTCTAGAACAACCTTCGTTTGCTTTCTGAGTCTTCCAATCTAATTTTGAGGCCCGTTGTGGAATGTGGCTTAAAATGATACTTGGGTGTGGGATTCACCTTTTATTAAAATGCTCTCGTATGAGAATTCTGAATGCTTCATTGAGTCTGGAATATCAAATTTAGTGGGGTAGCATATTTGGTTTATTTTTAGCGGAATCCGAATGAATTCCGAGCATTCCATCGGAGATTTTGGACTTTTCCAAAATCTGTTGCACCAGCAGCAGTAGCAAGGCATTTTTGGGTTTGGTCTCAACATTAAAACCCCATAACTTGAGTTCTAAAGCTCCAAATTAAGTAATTCAAAAGGAAATATTGTGCGAATTTTTGAGGCGAATGCATTATTGAGTTTAGAAAATGATTTGAGGCATTCAATTTAGGTAAAAATCTTGATTTTATTTTCAATAGTGTCCATTTTCGGAATGATTTTTTGAAGAACTTTGAGAAGTTATTTATTGGCCTATATAAACCTAATTTTGTGATTTAAGGATCTAAATTCAATAGATTTTCATGATGAATCTCGTGGTTAGCTCAGAAATATGAGTGGAAGCTTTGTTTGATGTAAAAATGCATGTTTAGTCACTAATTTATTTGTTTTTGGAGCTTCTTTTTATTGAATTTTCAGAACTCCGATTTGAATGATTTTTTGAGGATAGTGTATGGAGTTTTTTGCAAGGATCATCGTAGTGTAATTTTTTTGAGTTGGAAGGGTCTTATTTCTTTCGAATTAGCTGATCTTGATGCTGCCATTTTTGGGTCTTTTAGTTGAAATTTATGAGTTTTGGTTGCATTCTTGTTCTGCATAGTTTTCCACCTCAAATTATGTTATAAATATAATTTGTAAGCTTGGGATGATGTTTAGAACCTATTTTTAGGGTCAAATCCAAAATTTTGGATACGGGTCCCACAGTCCCTATTTTAGACCCCGAAATTAGGAGTTTAGTGCCTAAACAACCGTAATGATGTTTTGATTCTATTTTTGACAACATGACAGTGTTCTGAGGCCGTTTGAAAGGAAAAAAGCTCTAGTACAATAATTTGGAGCTCGCGTGTTTAGCCTACAGGTAGACTACGGTTTACCTTTCGTTAGATTGAGTTGAAATATGTGAAAGAATGTTGACATAGTTGGAATTTGGGTTGGGTAGTTTAATTATATATCTTAGGTCTTAGAAATCATGTTTTAGGCTTTTTATCGGGTTTTTTGGGTATTTGGAAGCATGTATATCTTGTCGTTATTTGTTAGTATTTTAAGGAGAGTTGAATTAGCATGTTGTTGATATTGTGGAGTATGTTGGCCTTAGTATAGGATGTAAACTTGCTTTAGATTCCCCGATGCTGATCCAGTGGACTTAGATTCTTGTAGAATGGTGTAGCGGGTTAGTGCCTGGTAGTTTGGCCTTAGCTAGGCGATACCTTTGCTCTTAAGAACACCCTCATCCATCACCCGACATAGTCATAGATTTCAAGATACATCGGCAATACTAGATTTTGTGATCATTTGGCTTCAGTTGTGGCTCAAGTTTTTGCGGCATATTAGTTGACATATTAAGGAGGAGATTCTTGGTACTATTGTAGCCTAGTTGGGAAGAAGAATATTCGTCACCATGGGATACATTATCTAAAAGTATTTGGGTACCCTGTCCAGGCCTCTATTCTGAATTATTGGGGAGCATCCTGGGTAACCATCCTAGGCCTCTGTTGGCTTGTTAGTATGACGAGCATTCAGGTACCCAGTCCTAGCCTCGATCATACTGATGCATTACGGTGAGTATTTGGGTAACTAGTCCCGACCTCGACCGCACCGATGTATTATGGCAAGCATCCGGATACTCAGTCCTGGCCTTGTCCATTTTGAACATTCGGATGAGCATTTGGGTCCCAGTCCCAGCCTCAACCCCTAAGGAACCCCTAGTTTGATGAATCTTGGAGATTCTAGGTTTGCAAATAATACAGTACTTCGGTTCTTGACATCGCAGATTCTTGGTTCCCAGTCTTGGTAGTTGTAGCTATTTTATGTACTCGGCGAGCGTATGGGGGTTCATTCGGGTTTTTATTTAACTTGCGCCAAAGTGTTCTGGCTGGGCTTATATGGGCCCAGTTGGGTATAGTTAGCTATAGTTCTCATAGATAGTACTCTTTTCACTTTAGATGCTTATGTTGATTCCTATTTAGGCTTATTTTTTTCATATTATTTTTACCTTTTATTCTCAGTCAGCCTATGATGCCTACTAGGTACCTATTGTATTGGTACTTATACTACACTCTGCATCTACTTTCGTAATGCAAGACCGAGCACAAACTACCGCCGTAGATAGATCAAGCCTGTTGCAGTTAGCTTCGGAGATTAGGGTGAACACTTAGCATTTTTGGATCATTTTTGTCTCATTCAGTATGGATGGCCCTTCTTTTGCCTTTTGAGACGAGCCAATTATTGCATATATTTTCGGTCCACTTTTGAGACTTGTACTCATCTTTTATTTTGTAGTAGCTCTGTACTTGTGACTTTCAGGTTCTAGGAGGGATCTTTAGTTGTTTAAATCATGTTTTGGTTTACTTCCACTTATTCATTCTATTTACTTTTATAATTCGCCACTCTTATTTGGTTTCTTCCCTCAAACCCATTGCTTGAAGTTCTAGGTTAATGGGTTGGCTTACCTACTAGTGGGTTATAGTAGGTGCCATCATGACCTAAGGAATTGGTTCGTGACAAGTTGGTATCCGATTTTTCCGAATTAGCTGAGCTTGATGCTTCCATTTTTGGGTCTTTTATTTGGAATTTATGAGTTTTGGTTGTATGCTCATCCCACGTAGTTTTTCACCCCGAATTATGTAATAAATTAGATTTGTAAGCTTGGAATGATGTTTAGAACCTATTTTTAGGGTCAAATACAAAATTTTAGATGCGGGTACCACATTCCCCATTTTAGACCTCAAAATTGGTCCATCTTTAAAAATTATGAAATTAGTGTCTAAATGACTATAACGATGTTGTGATTTTGTTTTTGATGGCATGGTAGTGTTCCGAGGCCATTTGAAAGGGAAAAGCTCTGGTATAGTGATTTGGAGCTCGCTTGTTTAGCCTATAGGTAGTCTACTATTTACCTTTCTTTTGATTGAGATGGAATGTGTGAAAGCATGTTGAAATAGTTGGAATTTGGGTTGGGTAGTTTAATTGTATATCTTAGGTGTTAGATATCATGTTTTAGGCTTTATATTAGGTTTTTTGGGTATTTGGAAGCATGTGTATCTTGTCGATATTTATTAGTATTGTAAGGAGAGTTAAAGTAGCATATTGTTGTTACTATAGAGTATGTTGGCCTTAGTATAGGGTATAAACTTGCTTTAGATGCCCCGGCGTTGCTCTGGTGGACTTAGATTCTTATAGAATGGTGTAGCGGGTTAGTGCCTAGTAGTTTGGCTTAGTTAGGTGATACCCTTGCTCTTAAGAAAACCCTCGCCCATCACCTGACATAGTCATAGATTTCAAGATACATTGGCAATACTAGATTTCGTGATTGTTTGGCTTTGGCTTCGGCTCAAGTTTTGGCGGTATATTAGTTAACACATTAGGGAGAAGATTCTCGGTATTGTTGTGGCCTAGTTGGGAAGAAGAATATTTGGCACCATGTGATAAATTATCTCTGAGTATCCGAGTACCCAGCCCCGACCTCTGCCGATTTGCTAATAATACAAGCATCCGGGTACCCAGTCCCGGCCTCGATCATACCGATGTGTTACAGTGAGCATTCGGGTACCCAGTCCCGACCTCGATTGAACTGATGTATTATATCAAGCATCCGAGTACTCAGTCCCGTCCTGGGCCACTTTGAACATTCAGGCGAGCATCTACATCCCATTCCCGATCTCGACCCCTAAGGCACCCCTAGTTCGATGACTCTTGCAGATTCTGGGTTTGGAAATGATACAGTACTTCGGTTCCTGACATCGCAGATTCTTGGTTCCCAGCCTTGGTAGTTGTATCTATTCTATGTACTCGACGAGCGTATAGGGGTTTGTTCGGTCTTTTATTTAACTTATGTATGAGTGTCCTGGCTGTGATTATGGGGCCCAGTTGGGTATAGTTAGGTGTAGTTCTCATAGATAGTACGCTTTTCACTTTAGATGTTTATGTTGATTCCTATTTAGTCTTATTCCTCTTTTTCATATTATTTTCACCTTTTCTGCTCAGTCGGCCTATGATGCCTACTGGATACCTGTTGTCTTGGTACTCATGTTATACTCTGCATCTACTTTCTTGATGCAGGACCGAGCACTATCGACCGTCGTGGATAGATCGAGCCTGTTGCAGTCAGCTTCGAAGACTAGGGTAAGCACTTGGCGTTTTTGGATTATTTCTATCTCCTTCAATATGGATGGCCCATCTTTTTCCTTTTGAGACTAGCCAATTATTATATATATTTTCGATCAACTTTTGAGACTTGTACTCATCTTTTATTTTTTAGTAGCTCTATACTTGTGACTTTCAGGTTCTAGGAGGGATCTTTAGTTGTTTAAATCATGTTTTGGTTTACTTCTACTTATTTATTCTATTTACTTTTATAATTGGCCACTCTTATTTGGTTTTTGCACTCAAACCCATTACTTGAAATTCCGAGTTGACGGGTTGTCTTACCTACTGGTGGGTTATAGTAGGTGCCATCATGACCTAAGGAATTGGGTCATGATAAAGGTAACCTCCCCTATTTTGATGTAGGACTCATTGGCCTGTCTCGATATAGGAATCATCAGATTTCATATAATAGGTCGCATGGTCTTAATTGTCAGTTAAAGGTCCTATCCCACACAAGTTGAAGTTGAAGTTACGAGATGTCAAGTTATGAGTTTATGATAAAGTTTTATAATATGCATTGATCAAGAGTTTCTTATGATTTAAGTTTCTTTTAAACTATACTCATGTTAATTGTGATTGGTCATGTATCCTATGGCATATTGATTACATTATTTGCTTATTCACGCATACCTCACATACTTAGTATATTCAAATGTACTAACATATATTTTTCCTACATTGTCTCACAATGTAGGGACGGACGACAGTCACGATCATCTCACTCGTGGCTAGAGATTTGCTTTAGATTTCAAAGAAATTGGTGAGTCCTCATCCTACCAAGGACAATACTTTTATTCATATTTCTATTGTTTACACTTTCTTCTATTGTTAGGGTGGTCTAGGAGCTTGTCCAAAGTCCCCATCAATGACTACACTAGAGGCATGTTTAGACGATATTATGGTGTAGTCCGGTTGGACGTGTTATAGAGTTGATCTCTCTTAATCCCATTCCCTACTTAATGATTACTTCCGCTTATGTTTATGTTGTTCTTTAGCTTATGTATGCAATGTATGCTACGATGGTTTATGGTTGGGGTCCCTTGCATCCTGATCACCGTATTACGACTAGGCCCTAGGTTGGGTCATAACACAAATGAACTCCTAACCAAGCTAATCTATGCATATCCTTAACCAACTCTTTCTTACCTTCAACAACATGAGAAACACTCTTCATAGATAACCGACTAAGAGCATTGGCTACGATATTAGCTTTACCTAGATGGTACAACACACTTATATCATAATCCTTTAGTAGTTCTAGACACCTCCTTTGACTAAGGTTCAAATCCCTTTGTCTAAACACGTATTGCAAACTTTTGTGATCGATGAACACATCCACATGAACCTCATAAAGATAATGATGCCAATTTTTTGATGCAAACACAACCGTCGTAAGTTCAAAATCATGGGTTGGATAGTTTCATTCATATACTTTGAGTTTCTTTGAAGCATATGCTATAAATTTGCCATGTTGCATAAAAAACAACCCAAACCAACACGTGAGGCATCATAATGGACAACAAATCCATCGGAACCTTTCGGCATTAAAAAAATAGGAGCCGGCGTAAGATGATCCTTCAATATTTGAAAACTCTTCTCAAATTCGTCCGACCATTGAAATTTCACTTTGTTTTGAGTTAACTTGGTCAAAGGTGAAGCAATAGACAAAAACCCTTCTACAAACCTTCTATGGCATCTGGCTAAGCCCAAAAAGCTTCTAATATCTGAAGGAGACAATGATCTAGGACAATTCTTTACCGCCTTAATTTTCTTTGGATCGACCATGATACCATCACTAGAAATAATGTGACCAAGGAATATCACTGGCTTCAACCAAAATTCACATTTAATAAATTTGGCAAATAGTTGTTTATCCCTCAAAGTTTGCAAAAAAATCCTCAAGTGACTTACATGGTCTTCTTCACACCGGGAGTAAATCAAGATATCATCAACAAATACCACCATAAACATATCTAAATACAACTTGAAAATTTGATTCATCAAATCCATGAATATAGCGGGAGCATTAGTCAACCCAAATGACATGACTAAGAATTCAAAATGACCATACCTTATTCGAAATGTCATCTTGGGAATATCACACTCTCTTACCTTTAATTGGTGATACGTGTAATGAAGAGAAGTAACTTGCCCCTTGCAATTGGTCAAACAAATCATCTATTCTCAGAATTGGATACTTTTTCTTTAGGGTCACTTTATTCAATTTCCCGTAGTCTACACACATTCGAATAATCTATCCTTCTTCTAACAAATAAAATGGGAGCACCCGAAAGTGAAATACTTGGACTTATAAAACTTTTATCCAACAAGTCCTTCAATTTCTCTTTCAATTCTTTAAGTTCCACTGGATCCATACAGTAAGGAGGAATGAAAATAGGTTGAGTACCAGAAAGAAGATCTATGCCAAAATCGATTTTCCTTTCAGGAGGAACACCGGGCAAATCATCAGGAAATACATCGAGAAACTCATTAAAAATAAGAACTGAGTCAAGATTAGGAGTTTTGGAATCAACTTCCCTAACCCACACTATATGATAGATACACCCTTTAGAAATCATTTTTCGGGCCTTTAGACATAAGATGAATCGACCCTTAACAACCTAATCATTACTCTTCCATTCAAGAATAGGCTTATTTGGAAATGAAACTTAAGCCTATGGGTTCTATAATCAATAGATGCATATGAAGCATGCAACCAATCCATACCAAGAATATTATCAAAATTGGTCATGTCAAGTTCAACAAGATCACATTGAATAACTTTATCCAAGGCTGACATAGGATAATTTTTATAAACTCTATTGTCAAACACCAAATCACCAATGGGTGTATAAACCAAAAAAGGCTCTAATAAAATTTCAGCGCACTCATCAAATCTCGTAGCAAGATAAGGAGTAATAAAAGACAAGTTGGCACCCGGATCAAGCAATGTATAAAAATTAATGGTAAAGACCCGTAACATACCTGTAACAACATCAGAAGTCTCATCTATATCTTGCCTAGCATGTAGGGAATAAAACCTATGTTGACGTTGAACACCACCTTGTTGAACTTGTCTGTCATGATCAAAGTCTAGGGCCTAGATGTGACATGGCAAATGAAGCTCCCAGACATACCTCAGCCAAGCTTCGTAGCATTCATTAAGCATTTCATCGGTAATGACAAATAATTCAAGCAGAAATGTAAAAGGATATGGGACTAAGGGATTTAACATTCAATAAGAGTCAAAGTCAACATAATATCATTTACTATATATAACAATACCTCTACATCAAAGACTTGGTGGGGGCTAAGATATGTCCCTAGGTCACCCTCAAGATATAAGTCAAATGATACCAAAGTAATTCAAGAGTCTAAACATAATGTAAGTTAGAAAGGTAGGAGTATCATTCCCGAATCATTGGAACTCAACACTAGTAGTAGCCTTCAACGATCAATATAGCCATAGGTAGGTAGTGTGGAGCGACGCTGGTTCCTACATAGTGATATCATGTAGATAAAAAATATGTTAGTACTTTGAATGTACTAAGTATGTGAGCTTTCTATAAAATGAAGAACATTAAGACCTTTAATAAACAATACGCATAAGTGAATGCATGCATGAGAAATAATCATATGAAAACTTAAAACATTTGTTTTCTGGAAAAGTGACGTTAACCGACATTTAAGACTATGTGAGCTATTACATGGAATCCAACATAACCCTCTATGTTGGCATTAGGAGACTACTAGCCGGGTAGAACTCCGTCAACTTTAATTATTTCTTTAACTTTGACTTTAAGGGCTAATTTTGGATCCACTAGCCTAAATAGCCTACAAGGGCTCCTATGTTAGCATATAGTTTATGAAATATGAGACTTTACTTAAGGACCCCTTAGGTCGAGTCCTCATCTACATGCTACATTCGATGCTAGTTGAATCCTACAAAATAATATTTATATATCATAATAACATAAGGATTGTATAACTTTAGACATCAAATCATCATCAGTGGAATAGCTCATTAAAACATTTTATTTGATTCAAATATGTGAGAATTCTGCTTTCACATTGAATCCTTTCTTTGGCTAAAAGCTCTTTGATCATCATTCAATCATTTCAGAAGACTCCCTTAAACATAGGCATTTGCTTCAAAAACTTTCATTTGGAGTCAAAAGCTGTCAAGTCAAACTTCATTAGAAACATAGCAAAATGAGGTGGATTCTGTTCAATTCATCTTTAAAACATGCTTTTCAAATAATCATACATAAACATTATTGAGTGAGTCAATTCAAAACATACTTCAAATAACCCATCATTCATTTTAAAGACTCATAATAGCTTGAGATAGGAAACTACTTAAAATTCAAAAATTCATGCAATTAAGTAGTAATATAACTTACTTGAACATAATATCAATAATTTGAACCATAATCTAGAAATTTAAATAGGATTGAACAAGACCCATTTGAAAATTCATAAACCCAATGTACGAATTTAGAGCATTCATAGGTAGAATCAATTTCATGCAATTTGAGTCAATAACGACCATTTCAATCATGATTCATGCTAGTAAGAAGAAATTAAAAGTACCCATAAAGAATTAATACTTGAATTCAAAGGAATTAGTTGGAAAGTATTTTGGGACTCCATGGGTGGAAGAATGCATAGATGAAAAATCCACATACCTTATAGTAAAACTTGAAGAAATCTTGATTCTTTTTCTTGAATAAGGAGACTTAAATCCCTTGAATTTGGGAGGATTTTTGTAGTAGATGATTTGAGAGAGAGGAGGATGATGTTTAGGGTTTTGGAGAGGCAAAAGACTAAAAATTGATCCCAAACCACATCAAACCCGTCTAGATATGATTAGGTAATTTTCCAAGATGCCCTTCATCAAAACAATCTGAAAAAGGGGTTCAGAACAGTGTTGGCGCGATAGTGGTGCACTACTCTAGAGCTAAAACTATTGCAGCTAATTTCGGGCACCACTGGTGATACACCGAGCCAACCCCCAAACTGCTGCAGCGATAATCTCTAGTAAACCGGTCATAACTTTTTATTCCGAACATAGAATTAGGAAAACTTGGTGGAATTAAAAAGATGACTCAAATACCTTTAATTTTGATAGGTTATGGACACCTAATTTATTATATTCTAGGAGATATGGTCGTCTGAAGGTTACCCTATTATAGACTTATACAAAAACTGAGCCGATAGAAATTCTATAGACTTGGTTTGGTGTTAGAGATCCCTTATGACCCTAAAACACATCTAATACACTTTAAATACTTAGAAATTGATCCTAACTTATATATACAACTAGAATTCATCTAGTTAGAGACAAAAAGAATTTCTGAAGCTATTTTCCCCTACTTTACCCTAGTATGACACATTCCAACCTTTAAACCAAACAGGACCTTACAATATCTCCCCTTTGGGAACATTCGTCCTGGAATAAAAATCATTAGCATAGAAAAGGACATGGCACGAGGACTATCAACCCAACATGAACAAGATGACACTTGCAATGCATAAAATATGAGATCTTTTAACTTAGCATAACACATGACTTTGAAATTTAATTTCATGTACATGCATGCATATGAGGAATTAAGAAAACTGAAACATAGGAGTCTTAAGCATTTGAGCATGAATAATTTACTACCTTAGGCTTGGGTAGAATGAAAAAGATGAGGGTAACATTTTATCATAACCGTTTCCACTTCCAATATAGCACTTTCAACTTGTTGATTCCTCCAAAGGACTTTAACAGATGGAACTTCTTTGTTCCTCAATCTCTTAACTTGCCTGTCCAAAATTTCAATCGGGACTTCTTCATAGTTAAGTTTTATTCAACATTCACTACTTCCAAAGGAACAATAGAACTAGCATCACCCACATATTTTCTCAACATAGACACATGGAACACCAGGTGAACCATGGCCATTATCAATGGCAACTTCAACTCATACGCAACATTGCCAACACATCTCACAATTCTATAAGGCCATACATACCTAGGGCTCAATTTTCCTTTCTTACCAAACCGAACCAAATCCTTCATGGGTGAAACCTTCAAATACATCCAATCATCCACATTAAACTCAATATCTCTTCTTCTAGTGTCAAAATAGGACTTTTGACAACTTTGAGCCATCTTCAACCTTCTCTAATGATCTTCACCTTCTCTAAATCATCAAGAACCAAATTGGGGCCCAATAAGGTCATCTTACCTACTTCTAACTAACCAACCGTGGATCTATATTGTCTCTCATAAAAAGCCTCAAATAGCTCCATCTTAATACTTGAGTGGTAACTATTATTATAGGCAAACTAGGTAAGAGGTAGATGATCATCCCAATTTCCTTTAAACTCCAACACACAAGACTTAACAAATCCTTTAGTGTTTGAATTGTCCTTTTGGCTCGCCCACCGATTTGAGGACACAATGCGGTGCTAAAATTTACCTTAGTACCAAGTCCCTTTTGAAGTGATCTCCAAAAGTAAAAAGTGCATTGGGTAACATGATTCGAAATAATGGAAAATGGCATACCATGCAACCTTACCAATTCCTGAATATATAAATTGGAATAGACTTAGGTAATATAGGAAGTCTTAACTGGTAGAATATGAGCCGACTTAGTCATTCTATCAATAATTACCCAAATCGAATCATGAAGATTCTAGGTATGAGGCAAACCCACAACAAAATTCATATTGACATCTTCCCACTTTCAAGTAGGGATTTTAATGTCTTGGGCTAGGATACCCGGCCTTTGATGTTTGGCCTTCACTTGTTGGCAATTCAGACATTTGGACACGAACCTTGCTATGTCCTTCATCATGCCTCCCCACCAATAAAACTATTTTAATTCTCTGTATATTTTTGTCGAACTGGGATAAATGGAGGATGCAGAATTATGAGCCTTGATCAATATCAAACTGGGCCATCCACATACAGAACACATAATCAGCTCTGTAGTATAGCACTCCAGCTCCCCCTTGGGAAAAGACCTCTACCTTTTTTTCCTTCACTAACTTCTTTAACTCATTAAACGTTGGGTGAAGATCTTGATTTGAATTAACTCCACCAGCAAAGAGGATTCGAACCCATTTTGGACAACCATACCACCATCATTAGTATCACATAACTTTACCCCTAATCTAGCCACCCATAATCTAGCCAACCGGTGAACATCTTTCACTAACTCCCTCTTTCCTTCATCAATATGGGCATCCACACTTCTAATAGACATTCTACTAAGTACATCGGCAACCATATTGTCTTTACCCGGATGATAGTGCACCCTCATGTCATAGTCCTTGAGGAGTTCTAGCCATCTTATTTTCCTTAGATTAAGGTCCTTTTAGGTGAAAATATATTGAAGACTTTTATGATCAGTATACACATCCACATGCACACCAAAGAGGTAATGCCACCAAATTTTCAAAGCAAAAACAATGGCAGTGTCACGATCTAAGCCTAGGGCCTAGAAGTGACATGGAGAATGAGAAATCCAAAAATACCTCAAACAACCCTCTTAGAATTTATTTAGCCTTTTATAGGTAATGATAAAAAAACAAGTGAAACCACAATAGTAAATATTCAATTTACATATGTCCAACAATATCTCTAACTTTTAGGTTTAATGGGACTAAGACAAGTCCCTAGCTCACCCTCAATTATAATAGAAACAAATGTCAAAGTAAGTGTCTAAAGATCTCAACATACCATAAGAAAGAAAGATAAAGGAGTATTGTTCTCAGAATATGGGAACTCACCAAAAGTAGCCTTCAACCAAAATCTCAATTAGCCATGTGGAGGAGAACAAGGAAGAGCATCGATCCCTACTTAGAAATATCATGTAAGAAAAAGAGTGTATGCGTTAGTACTTTGAATGTACTAAGTATGCAGGTATGCAACATGATAAAACATTATGACATTCATAAGGTAAAATACATGAGAGAATGCATGCATGAGTAATCAAGTAGATAGCATTTAAATCATACATATGTGGAAAGATGACCATAACCGACATTAAAGACCATGCGAGCTATTACATGAAATGCAACATAATCCCCTACATTGGCCGGGGAGTCTACTTGCCTAGGGTAGAACTCTGTCAACTTTAAATCAATTTTTTAACTTTAACTTTAAGAGCTTTCATGGATCCATTAGCCTAAGCCTACAAGGGCTCCTATGTTGGCTCATAGTTAATGAGACAAGGGGTTGCTACTAGGATTCCCTTATCGAATCCCACCTCGATGCCCCATTCAATGCCAACTCAATCCCACAGGATAATTTAATACTTCAAAATATTAATAGCATATAACTTGAGAATTCAAAAGATCATATTCGGTGGAATAGCTCATTAAAATATTTGGTTATTCAAATATGCAGGAAATGTCCTTATTGCATAAAGAATCTATCATTCATATTATTTTATCATTCTTTTATTTCATATTACTCTCTTTTGATTATAGACATTGCTTTCATAAATATTCATTTGGAGTTAAAGTTTTCAAGTCAAACTTCATTAAAAATATAATAAAATTAGGTGGGTTCAAATTACTTCAACTTTCACTCATGTATGTAAATGAATATACATAAATATTTTAAAATCCATTAATTAAAAATTATTATTTAAATAACCCACTATGAATTTCAAGAATCTTTAAAGAGATAAATAGAGAAATTACTAGCAAATCATCAATTCATACATATAAAATCATTTTGCATCAAAATATACCAATAATCATCACTTTAACCATGATTCATGCTATTAAGTAGAAATAAGTATTACTTTATAAGAAAATAATACTTGAAATCAAGAGATTTAGTTAAAAGAGTTTTGGACGTCATGGGTGGAAGAACCTATGGATAAACACCTACATACCGAAGTAAAGCTTAAAGAAAATAAACTGAATTTATCATATAATCAAAATAATTTAGGTATGAGAATGGAAGGAATACTCTCATTAAAGTCTTACATACTCTAATATAAGATAGATAATTAAACTTCAAATACTTAATAATTTATGCATTTGGAATCATAATATGAAAACCCATAAAGTTTCATATTTGAATTAAATAGAAGAATTTGATAATTCATTTGGGCTTCATGGATGAAAGAATCCATGAATCAATACCCACATACCTTAGAGTAAACTGTAAAAATAAATATAATTTATCATATAATCAAAATACTTTAGGCATGATAGTGGTAGGAATACTCTCATTGAATCCTTACATATGCTAATATAATGTTACACTCCACACTCTTGGGCTCGGAAGGTCTCTTAAGCCTCTTAGAAGTTATCATGTGAGCTGTATAAGCTACAACACTATCAAATGACTCTGTGGAAGGGAGAATGTGGTACCCCATAGTAGGAAAGGTTGAAAATAAGATCATGAGAAGTCGGAAGGATTTGGAGGCCAAGTAATGAGTCGTAGGACTTAACTTACCAACGTAAGCTATTAATTTAGAAGCCTTACATACTTAAGCTACTTGAGTACATACCAAGCTTACGTAGAACAGATTACATAGGTTCTTAAAATAAGATGAGATTACGAACTCACAAGGAGGAGGAGAGAGTGACATGTGGAAGCATAGGGAAGTGACACATGGAAGCAGGTGACCCACCTGCTAGGGGGTGGACCCCACTAACATGTGGCAGCCCCTAATTGGCAGCATGTATGTGTTTGCCCAATGGGGGCTGGACACATGTCGCCCTTAGGGGATGACATATGTCACCCCCTAAGGTAACATATATATACATGTTATATAGTCTTACTCTCATTCCTTATCAAAAAGATTCAACAAAGACAAGAAACAAAAACCCTAAACTAAGAGAGGAAAACGTGACGACCTAGGGAAAAAAAAGAGGTAAGTCCCAATTTCATTCCATAAATTAATTATCTAGGGTATACCACTATTATATGGAGGTATTAGTAGTATAAAATCATGGTTTGGAGCAGAACCAAATAGATAGCAAGCAGCCACGACATTTTAACCGCGCTAGAAAAGTTTCCGAGGTGAGTTTTGGTGAGTTTTGGTGAGTTTTGGCCAATTTCGGATAAGGTAAAGTCTTTCCTTCCAATTTGAAGTTTATGATGTTTTTATAGGGTGTATTATACACCTTATATGCTGATGTAAGTGTAATAATGTCGTAGAAATGCTCGACATTAGAAAGAAACTAAATTGGAGTCATTATAGTTAAATTATAGTCGAAATGAGGCGTTATGCATGTGGGGTGCTGCTGCAGGTATGTGGTGGTGTGTTTAAGGGATGGAACATGGTTTAAATAGGGCATGGGTTTTGCTGGTTTCATCCATACGACCCCTCATTTCATATAGTTAAAGGTTTTATGAAATAAAGATTAAAGACCCTATTTTGGTATCGTACTTTTAAGCGAGTTGGTTGGGGTTGTATTGTGCAATGTTGATGTGAATTGCTTATATACATGCTTCTGGTTGTTGTTGTTGGTTGTCTGTAGTAAGTAAGGATATAATTGGAAATTTGGATAGGGCACGTTATAGGGAAGGTGCTGCCCGATTTTCATTAACTCCTTAACTAGCTAAAGAACTAGTCGAGAAGACGAATGAGGAAATGAGTTCTATGAATACTCATGTGCAATTTAAGATGCTGTACAGTCAAGAATGGTTGATATTCGTATTTCTTCCATGTTGAATAGGTTCAAAGGATGATGAGGCGAATGTGATAAAGAGTAACTCGTAAGAGGTATGTAAAGCTATCTTTCTTTCCTTTTGACATGTCTTAGCCGTAAGTGAATTGCATGTGAAATGTGGGGGTAATTCCATTCCCAAAACTCCAAGTACGCCTAATAATTCCTATCCATTGCTTGGTATTGGAAGTCCTGCAAGAATTGAGTATTGCCTTGTTAAGGCTTCTACGTGTTAAAAAGTAGTGTGTGGAAAGCTATCTCTCCTTTCTCTTGATATGTACTTGGTATGAAAATGAGATTATGATGCCATAGTTTTTCACCAATCCCCAGGATGGGCCGGGTACAAAATATGTTCATAATGACCACATGAAGGAAAGTACAGACTATATAGAGCTTATTTTCTTTCTTCTTTTGGCATGTCTTAGTTGTAAGTTAAATATGATATGAGCTCTGGGGTAATTCCATTCTTAAGGATCTCCCATTTACTTCTGAATATTGAACTCCTATAATAGTTGAACTATTTCTCTGGAAACTTCTATATGTTAAAGAGGTACCAAATGTACAGACTCCAAGTCTTAAAGACTATATGATGACAAGTGTTTCTTGTACCATAAGCGATTTGTCCTTACATTATTACATGCCTAGGTTCCCCGATATTACAATTGATATAGCCCGTATGGAATTTAGAGAACACTCGAGATGACTAGACTACCACTGTGGTCCTCAGGTAAAAGCTTAACTTTCTTATTCTGTCGAGTCTCTGATAATAATTTAAATTGCATATAGTTACTCACTACTCTACTCGTGAATACTGTAACCCTTCTATCACTAAGTCCTACGCCGGGATATGTTCTCATGCACAGTTCACTGTATTATCAAATGAGTCCCTCACTAAAGGGCTGAATACACTATACGAGAACATAATAATGCAATGACATGAACAACTCACCGAGTCCCTCACTAGAGGGTTGGGTACGTACGTATATATATGATGATGTGTTGTAATAAGGTGGTGATAGTGTCAGGCCTATGATGATCCTACAGATATAATTCACCATATCCCCGAAAGGGCCGGCTATATTATATAATTTGAGCATGCATGATTTTATGATTCATAGGGTATAGGTACAGGTTTCTGATTTGATATTTTATTCCCTGCTTCTTTATTTCATATATGCTTCCAGTTGTATTATGTTATGTTTTACATATTTAGTACATATGTCGTACTGACCCCTTTTCTTCGGGGGTTTGTATTTCATGCCCACAGGTACATATACAGATTTTGGGAGTCTATCAACTTAGGATTCCGTTCAGCTCAGTTGGAAGAGGCTTCATTATATCGGATCCTAGTTTTTGCAGTGACTCCTGATGTATATAATTATTTTTTTCGAAAGGGTACGACGGGGCCCTGTCACGCCATATATTGTTATTAATATTTTAGAGGTCTATAGACATGTATATGTGGGTGGCATGTGTATGTTTTGTTCAGCTGGGTCTACATGATGTGTTATACAGGTATGTGTTATAGTGGCCTTGTAGGCTTGCCTGCCCTTTCATGTTGTGATACAAATGAAAGAGGCTACAAATATATGAAATGCTATGACCCATGGAGGTTCTCATGTATGTATCATATTGTTTGTAGTCCGGTTTGACTACACTTGATTTATATGTATTACGTGTCTATAATTTGACTTGACCACAACTGATAAATATGTATACGGGGGTTTAGGTTGGACCCTAGTCGCGGTCTATGGGGTTGGGTTGTGACATATAACATATGTAATTAAAATTCAAATACTTTATAATCTATGCATTTGGATTCATGATATGAAAACCCCTAAAATTTCATACTTAAATTAAATAGAAAACTTTGATAATTCACTTAGACTTCATGAATGAAAGGATCCATGAATCAATACCCACATACCTTAGAGTAAAGCTTAAAAAGAATTGGGTAAATAAACATAATTTATCATATAATCAAAATACTTTAGGCATGAGAGTGGAAGGAATACTCTCATTAAAGCCTTATATACCTGGAATCCGAAGTTTTACTCAGAATCAAAGTACTTAATGAACACTCTTGAATCCTAGCCTTTTCTCCTCGCCAGAGTATTTTGTGTACTATTCGAAGAATATGAATTATCGGAATAGTATTTCTACACTACTAAGAACTAAAACTATATTTTGAGAATGTGTAAAAAAGTGTATAGATAGAAGAGTTCGTGAGAAATCTTGATGAACAAAATAATGAAATAAAGTGGGTATTTATAGGTGTAAAGAACGGACCTAACAATAATTAAAATAATTATAAAGAAAACTTTGAAAATGTAATGGAGGATTGTGATGTCATGGATGATGTCAAATGGATCTAGATCTTCCATGGTTTGTGAGATGAACCTTCTTATTTATGGAATACCATTTTAAGGAGCTACATTTGAACAAGATAACTTCCTAATTAGGATTTGATGTCTTCATATAAATTGTAGCTCTAGAAGTCTTCTTTCATGTCATTCAATAATCAATTGATTTGGAGTATTCTACAGTGATACATTATTTTACTTCTATAAATACTCCATTTTATCACAGCACCAGGTCTTGCAAGGATTAATTTATTTGACCTACTTTGCCTCTGAATCTTAAGCTACGGTGTTCAAAAAAGTTGTAGGTAATGATGATGGGGTTATTCAGAAATTTGAATCACCTTATTTAGACCATCCTATAAATAGTTATGCCAAAATACAAAAGAAGTATCATTTTCATTGAGAATTGGAACACCATATACAACGTTTTTAGGGGGTGTTACATGATCTCCCCCTTGGGAATATTCATCCTCGAATGAAATAAGACTTAGCTTGAGTAGAATATAGTTTCAACCAACAACCCATCATTAATGCAATAGTGCAATTTAAAACATTATTCAAAATATATTTCATAATTTTGCATGCACATGACAAGAAAACTTGAAATGCAAGGATTTCAAGTAATTGAGCAAAGACAACTTAATACCTTAGGCTTGAGTAGAAGACAAAAGATGAGGGTATCGCTTTATCATATCTGCTTCCCATATATTAGTTCCGATTTGTCTATCCCTCCCAAGGTCTTTGACGAATGCAACTTCCTTATTCCTCAACCTCTTGACTTGCCGGTCCAAACTTTTAATAGGGACCTTCTCATAGGTCAAGTTTTCTTCAACATTCACTACTTCCAAAGGCACAATAGAACTTGGATCACCTACACACGTCCTCAACATAGACACATGAAATACCGAATGAACCAAGGCTAACTCTAATGACAAATTACATTCATAGGCCACCTTACAAAAAACGCCTTAGGGCGCTATACCTCTATACAAAATTTTATTCCAAGAGTACTACCCCTTATTACCATATTCAACAAACCACGAGACCTAATAAAGAAACACCCAATACATCATACATTCGCCTACATGCCATCAATACCACATTCAAACCTAGTTCTATAATCATTCTAATACACTCATTTGAAATCCTTAACAAGAAGTCATTAATAGCCTACTACAATCACTCAAATATCTACAACCACGCATCCAATCTTACCATTTTAACTACTTTATGGCTCCCTTGAAGTCAACATCACGTAAGAATTAACATGCCTACCTTATCAGTTGTACATCCACTTTTCCATTAACTCCTACCAAGGGCATACTAATATACTCTTACATATCTAATGCACACAACAAGATTCATCTAGCACTTCTTCCATGTCTATAACCATAAATGGACTAAGCATGACAACATCGTCACTATACGGAATACCCACTCTCTCTCTATCTATTATGAATCATCTAATATCATTAACATTAGAACAAAAAACTTACCTTGATAACTAGGTACTCCATCTCTCCCTTGTAAAAGAACTTTAAACTTCTTATCAACCATAAATTTCTTTTATTTAACTAAGGCGGGACCCATGTCTTACCTTGCTTTTACATCTGCTATCAATGATGATTTTGAACCATTTTTTATAAGAATACCACCCTCATTAATATCAATCCCCTTTGGATTAGAATTCTTGTTGAAGGCATCTTCTGAAAATCGCAAAGAATAATTGTTAGGGGGGAAAGACCTAGAATATGCTCTATCGCACGACATGGATCATGAAAGAAGGGAAACTTTCCTAAATGCCTTATAGTCTCCTATTCATAATTGTGGGGTACTTTACAACCATGAACAAGACCCTATTCGACACAGTATGTTGGACTCCAAGGACTATTTAAAACCTCAGGCTCTAATACCAAGTTTGTCACAACCTAATCCTAGGGCCTAGATGTGACACGATGAATAAGGAACCCAAAAGTACCTCCAACAAGCCTAGTAGAATTCATTTAGCCTTTCATAGGTGATGATAAAAAAACAAGCAGAAACCGTAATACTAAATCTTCAACTTACATATGTCTAACAATACCTCTAACTTTTAGATTTAATAGGACTAAGACAAGTCTCTAGCTTACCCTCAATTATAATAGAAAGAAATGTCATAGTAAGTTTCTAAAAATCTCAATAGACCATAAGCAAGAAAGATAAAGGAGTATTGTTCCCCGAACATTAGAACTCACCAAAAGTAGCCTTCAAATGAAACTTCAACTAGCCACGTGGAGGAGAACGAGGAGGAGGAGCATTCCCTACTTAGTAATATCATTTAAGCAAAAGAGTATGTGTTAGTACTTTGAATGTACTAAGTATGTAGGTATGCAAAATGATAAAAAAAATATTAAGACATTCATAAGGTAAAATACATGAGTGAATGCATTCATGAGTAATCAAGTAGATAACATTTAAATCATACATATGTGGGAAGATGACCATAACCAACATTAAATACCATGCGAGCTATTAAATGGAATGCAACATAACCCCCTACGTTGGCCGGGGAGTCTACTTGCCTAGGGTAGAACTGCATCAACTTTACATTTATTTTTTAACTTTAACTTTAAGGGGTTTCATGGATCCATTAGGCTAAGCCTACAAGGGCTCGTATGTTGGCACATAGTTAATGAGACAAAGGATTGATACTAGGATTCCCTTACCGAATCCCACCTCAATGACCCATTCACTGCTAAGTCAATCCCAAAGAATAGTTTAATACTTCAAAAATATTCATAGCATATAGCATGAGAATTCAAAACATCATATTCGGTGGAATAGATCATTCAAACATTTGGTTATTCAAATATGTAAGAATTATCCTCATTGCATAAAGAATCCATCATTCATATCATTTCATCATTTTTTATTTTATATTACTTGCTTTTGATTATAGACATTACTTTCATAAATATTTATTAGGAGTCAAAGCTGTCAAGTCAAAATTCATTGAAAATATAATAAAACTAGGTGGGTTCAAATCACTTCAACTTTTACTCATGTATGTAAATGAATATACAAAAATACTTTGAAATTCAGTAATTAAAAATTATGCTTTCAACAACCCACCATGAATTTCAAGAACCTTTAAAGAGATAAATAGATAAATTACTAGCAAATCATCAATTCATACATAAGAAATCATTTTGCATCAAAATAGCCCAATAATCATTAGTTTAACCGTGATTTATGCTATTAAGTAAAAATAAGAATTACTTATAAGAAAAAAATACTTGAAATTAAGAGATTTAGTTAAAAGAGTTTTGAGCTACATGGGTGGAAGAACCTATGGATGAACACCCACATACCGTAGAATAAAGATTAAAGAAAATAAACTTAATTTATCATATAATCAAAATACTTTAGGCATGAGAGTGGAAGGAATACTCTAATTGAAGCCTTACATAAGCTAATATAAGATAGGTAATTAAACTTCAAATACTTTATAATCTTTCATATTTGAATTAAATAGAAGACTTTAATAATTCATTTGGTCTTCATAGATGAAAGAATCCATGAATCAATACCCACATACCTTAGAGTAAAGCTTTAAAAAATAAATATAATTTATCATATAAGCAAAATACTTTAGGCTAAAAGTGGAAGGAATACTCTCATTGAAACCTTACATACGCTAATATTAGATTGGTAATTAAACTTCAAATACTTAATATCCATACATTTGGAATCATGATATAAAAACCCCTAAAGTTTCATCGGTAAGGTCATCGGGAAAGACATCAAGAAATTCATTGACTAAGGGAACCGACTCAAGAGGGGTATTTTCAGAGTCGACACCCCTAACCCTCACAATATGGTAAATACAACCCTTAGCAATTAATGTTTCGAGCCTTAAGACTATAAATGAACTTAATCTTCACTACTGAATCACAACCCTCCCATTCAAGAATGGACTCATTTAGAAATTGGAACTTGACTCGACAAGTCCGACAATCTATGGAAATATAAGATACATGTAACCTATCTATATCAAGTATAACATCGAAATCTACCATGTCAAGCTCTAAGAGATCACAAAGAACAACTTTATGCAAGATGGACACGGGACAACCCTTATAGAATTTTCTAGCCACAACCGGCTCACCAATGGATGTTGACACAAAATGAGGCTCTATTAATATTTCGGGAAATGAATCAAATCTATTTGCTAAGAATGGAGTAACAAATGATAAGTTTGCACCCAGATCGAATAATGCATATACATCAAAAGTAATGATCTGTAACATACTAGTAACCATATTTGGCGCTTCCTTAACCTCCTGCCTCTCATGTAAGGCATAAAAGCAGTTGGTGTGTTGACCAGCTCTGTGACCTTGTTGTCCATGAGCAACTTTGCGTTGAGTCCTACTAACATTAGCTCTACAATTTCTAGCATGATATACCGGCTTTCCACACTTGAAGAACATATTTGATCCCGCCAAGCACTCCTCTTTGTGGGTCCTCCCACACTTCTTACGTGGGGGAAAAGCTTGGGCACCAATTTTTTATCTTTGGACCATTGGTTTGCGATCTTTGTCGTTGTTGAACTTGGGAGAAGGAGTATTGGTGGAACCTTGTCCCATAAACCGTTTTCCACCTTGGCCTTTGACATTGTTACCATAATCAGACCTTTGAAGGTTGAACCCTACACCATCTACTCTAGCCTTTTTGAAGCCTCTTGATCTCTCCTCACTTCTCTTCTTCAATTTGTTCTGCGTAAGTCATTAACCAAGAGATGTCCATCTTTTTGACCAACATGGCCATTTTGCACTTCTTGGACACCAAGCTTGAGCCACTGGAAATAAACTTGCTTATCCTAGCTCTTTGGTCGGAGACCATGAAGGGAGCATACTTTGACAACTTAGTGAATTTGAGAGCTACTCCCTCACGCTTATACTCCCTTGAAAGAGGTTGATGAACTCTTGGATTTTGTCCTCCCTTAGCTCTAGTGGGAAGAAATGGTCTAGGAAGGCACCTTTGAACTCTTTCTATCCTACCGGCCCTATTTATTCATCCCTTTCAACAACCCATTGTTCGTACCACATTAAAGCCATACCTTTGAGTTGATAAGATAGTAGCTTGGCCTTCTCATTCAGTGGCACACTCATGATAGCCATAATCTGGTACACCTCATCAATGAACATCATAAGGTCCTCATCTAGTTTAAAACCATCAAACTCGGGCATATTCATTATTTAGAAATCCCAAATCCTAGAGGTCGGATTGTGCATTTGGGGAGGAGGAACACTTGATTTCCTTGGTTGTCTAAGGCTTGAAAATAGTCGCCACTTCTACCAGGACCGAAATGATTATCCCTGCCCGTTGGGTCTACATCCATCCCTGAGCCAACAAAGTAATGATATTGTAAAACTCAACATGGGTTACCCCTTACTCATGATTTAGGGTATTGGGAACCGGAGGAGCTTGTTCCTCACCGTCAACCCTTATTCTTGGAGGTACTCTTCCACAAGGCATTATCTAGAGAACACAAAATGGGTCATTAGTTAGAGGAAATCTTAGGAAACTCTACGGTATGACATGAATTTAAAAGAAGTGAAAACCCTCCTAAACATCTCATAATCTTCTATTCATAGTTGTGGTGTGCTTTACAAAAAAGAATAAGATCCTATTTGATGCAGTATGTGGACTCCGAGGACCATTTCAAAACCTCCTGCTCTGATATCAAGCTTGTCATGACCCAAGCCCTAGATGTGACATGGCGAATGAATCACCTAGAGATATCTCACCCAAGCCTCTTAGTATTCATTAAGCATTTTATTGGTAAATATAAATAATTCAAGAGAAAACATAAAAGGATATCGGGACTAAGGGATTTGACATTCAATAAGAGTCAAAGTCAACATAACATCATTTACTGTTTCCAATAATACCTCTATATCAAAGACTTGGCAGGGGCTAGGACATGTCCCTAGGTCACCCTCAAGATATAAGTCAAAATATACCAAAGTAATTCAAGAGTCTAAACACAACGTAAGCTAGAAAGGTAGGAATATCTCTCCCAAATCTTGGGAACTTACCACTAGTAGTAACCTTCAATGATTAATCTTGCTACGGCTAGGAAAGTATAGAGTGACGCCAGTTCCTACATGGTGATATCATGTAGTTAAAAGTATGCGTTAGTACTTTGAATGTACTAAGTATGTGAACATGTTTTAGAATGAAGAATATTAAGACCTTTAATAAGCAATATGCATAAGTGAATACATGCACCATAAATCATCATATGAAAACTTAAAACATTCATTTTGTGGAAAAGTGACCTTAACCGACATTTAAGACCATGAGAGATATTACATGGAATCTAACATAACCCCTACATTGGCACGGGAGACTACTTTCTGGGTAGAACTTTGTCAACTTTAATTATATCTTTAACTTTGACTTTAAAGGCTAATTTTGGATCCACCAGCCTAAATAGCCTACAAGGGCTCCTATGTTGGTACGTAGTTAATGTAACATGAAACTTTACTTAAGGATACCTTAGGTCGAGTCCTCACTACATGCTACATTTGGTGTTAGGTCAATCTCATAAAATAATATTTAAATATCATAATAACATAAATATTATATAACTTTCGACATCAAATCATCATCGGTGGAATAGCTCATTAAAATATTTTATTTGATTCAAATATATGAGAATTATCCTTTCACATTGAATCCTTTCTTTGGCTAAAAGGCTTTTGATCATAATTTAATCATTTAACAAGACTCCATAGGCATTTGCTTCATAAACTTTTATTTGGAGTCAAAAGCGATCAAGTCAAACTTTATTGAAAATATAGCAAAATGAGGTGAATTCTATTCAATTCATCTATAAAGCATGATTTTGAAAGAACCATGCATAAACATTATCGATTGAGTCAATTCAAAACATACTTCAAATAACCCACCATTCATTTCAAAGTCCCATAATAGCTTGATATGGGAAATTACTTGAAATTAAACAATTCATGCAATTGAGTAATAATATAAGCTTACTTGAACATAATATCAATAATTTGAACCATAATCTAGAAATTTGAAAAGGATTGAATAAGACACATTTGAAAATTCATAAACCCAATATAGGAATTTTGGACATTCATAGGTAGAATCAATTTCATGCAATTTGAGTCAATAACCACCATTTCAATCATGATTCATGCAAGTAAGAAGAAATTAGAAGTACCATAAAGAATTTATACTTGAATTCAAAGGAATTAGTTGGAAAGTATTTTGGGACTCCATGGGTGGAAGAATGCATAGATGAAGAAACCCACATACCTTATAGTAAAACTTAAAGAAATCTTGATTCTTCTCCTTCAATAAGGAGACTTAAATCCCTTGAATTTGGGAGGATTTTTGTAGGAGATGATTTGAGAGAGAGGAGAATGATGTTTAGGGTTTTGGGGAGGCAAAAGACTAAAAATTGATCCCAAACTGCGTCAAACCCATCTAGATATGATTAGGTAATTGTCCAAGATTCCCTTCATAAAAAAATCTAAAAAAGGGGTTCAGAACACTATTGGTGCGATAATGGCGCATTACGCTAGAGCCAAAACTATTGCAGCTAATTTTGGGCACCACTGGTGACATGCCGTGCAAAGCCTCAAACTGTTGCAGCAATAATTTCTAGTAAACCGGTCATAAGTTTTTACTCCGTACTTAGAATTAGGCAAACTTGGTGGAGTTGGAAAGAGAACTCACAGATCTTTAATTTTTCAGATTATAAGACACCTAATTCTTTATATTCTATGAGATATATTCATTTGAAGTTGACCATATTATGGACTCATACGAAAACTTAGCCGATAGAAATTCTTTTGACTGGGCTTGGTGTTAAATATCCTTATGACCCTAAAACACATCTAATACACTTCAAAATTTAGGAATTAATCCTAAATCATATATACAATTAGATGTCATCTAGTTTGAGACAAAAAGATCCTCCAAAGCTATTTTCCCCTACTTTACCCTAGTATGACACATTCCAACCTTTAAATCACGCGGGACCTTACATTGTCCACCTTGAGTATCTTGCCCTTGAGGACGTCCTTCTCTCCCTTTGTTAGGGAATTCTAAGATCTTTTTCCCCATTTTACCACATCCATAAAAGGACCCATTTTAACAAAACACTTACCCCCATGATTCCTTCCACACTTGGTGCACTTAGGGAGAGTAGTATCACTAGCATTCACACCTTCATCTTAGCCCTTAAGTTATGGAGCCCTATCCTTGTCAAATATTTGGCCCAAATCTTAAGAGATTCCTTGGCCATGGAATCTTTGGCCTTGTTGGAAATATCCGTTACCACCACCGGTCTTAGCATTAGAGAAATGACCTTTAAACCGAGCCCTCTTTCTCTCTTTAAGATTCTCTCCTTCCATTTGTTTGGCATAGGCCATGAGCTGAGATAAGTCCATTTCTCTCATAAGCATAGTACTTCAGCTTTCTTTTGCAACCAGGTTGAAAACTCCCAAAATAAATTTACTCATTTAGGCATGGGGATCGGCAACCAAAGAAGGAGCATACATAGATAGCTTAGTGAACTTGAGGGCATTCTTCCTCACACTCATGTGGCCTTGTTAGAGATTAATGAACTCCATTGCATTATCTTCCTTTATCTCAAGTGGGAAGAAACGATCAAGAAAAGCAAGTTTGAAGACTTCTTAACCTATAGGGCCTTCAACAACTCTCTCGAGCTTCCATTGTGTACTAAAATTGGGAAATACCCTTGAGTTGGTAAGCCGCCAACTCCTTTTTTTCTTCTAAAGTCACCCCCATAATGTCCACAACCTTATACACTTCATCAATGAACTATTGAGGATGTTTATCTACCTTCAAACCATGAAACTCAGAAGGGTTCATTCTTGCAAAGTCCCTCACTCTAGATGCTGGAGTAGGAGCATTAGCAGGATCAACACCACCTTGGTTGGCCACAACATGAACTAGCATTGTGATAGGGGTCCAGAACTCCACATTAGTCACTTGGTCAGGCAAAGAACAATTATCTTGAGGAACCAAATGAGCTTGGTCTTCATTAGCATTGACCCCTCTTGGAAAAGGTGGTCTTCTTGGAGGAATTTTTCTAAAAATCATAAATAACAATCATTAAGAAGAGGAGGTCTAATAGCACACTCTATCATATGACATACATCATGAAAGAAGTAAGGATTTCCTAAAAAGGCTTTATAGCCACCTATTCATAGATGTGGCACACTTTACACCTATGAATATGACTCTACTTGACGTGGCATGTTGAACTCCCTAGGACACTCTTAAACCTTGTACTCTGATACCAAGTTTGTCATGACCAAAACTAGGCCCAAGCCATGACACCATGATCGAAGCCCCGAAGGGCTCCAACCAATCCTCTTAACATTATATACATGAACACATACAAGGCATAATAAAAATCAACTTAGTAGACTAAAATAAATTTGTGAAAGTATCATAGTCATGTCAAAATAACAACATAGACTGTACATACTGTGTCCAACAAGTCTCTACTAGTCAACATAGGCGGGGGCTAAGAAATATCCCTCGCTCACCCTTAAAGTTATATAAAAAGTCTTTTAAAACAAAGAACAAATTCATAGATTTCCCTCAAAAAGATGAGGACTCACCAACTTCGTAAGATAGAAACTCAGTATCTAGTGTAGAAGGTTGGATATGATCTTTGACCCCTACATTATTATACATTGTAGGTAATAAAGTATATATTAGTACATTTGAATGTACTAAGTATGCGGGCAAGCCATGCAATGTAAAGCATAAGATGTAATGATCAAAATATAAACATGATATAGGAGAGGGTAAGTAAGTTCATGAGATAAAACGTAACGATCAAAGCATTAAGAGGCATAATTGATATAAGTGGGAGATAATTGTAACCGACATTATGACCATGTGAACTATAACATGAAATTTGATAGTCCTCACATCAAGAAGGAGGGAGGATACTTGCCAAGATAGGCTCCATCCAATTATTTTCATCATTAAGAGATATAAGTAGATCCACTAGCTAGGCCATAAAGACAACCTATGGTGGCAACGTAGTTTAAGGAAATAAAAGTTGTAACTAAGGCTTAGGTCAATCTCCCACTTCAAACTACTCGCAGTTCTAAGTATATCAAGCCATGAAATACATATCCTAATCATAATCATAGTAAATAAACATACGTGCATAAGTCATAGCTTCTCATAATCATATTTCATAACATGTTTATAGGAATAGGTCATTAAGGATCTCAAGATACCCATGAATGATCTTGAGTCACCTTTTTCATTTAGTTCATCATTATATAATGTAGGTGTATGCCTTCCATCATTAATAATTCTTTTCATATAACATCATTAGATCCTTAGGTCACCTTTCCTCATTAAGTATCCTAAGTCACTCCTTCATAAACATGCATGAAACTCATGTTTGAACCATATGTGAAAGAAACATCATGTAATTAAGTAGTAATTCATTCTTAGTTAAGAAATTAAATCATAAATGAAATATCATTCATGCACTTTAAACAACAGTTGATAAGGGGTAAGGCTCAAATAAGTAAAAGGGGTCATGCAGTAAAGAATCTGGGTGGTGGCACATTGCTCTCGTGCCTCTCCAGGACTTGAACTTCAGATACCAGGGCCTGGCCTACTGCTGGAGCACCACCGCAGCCCCTGAACTTCAGAGGGGTTGTCTTGGCGCGATGCACTTTCCCCAAAAATATTCTAGATGTTTTTACCATTTTCATGAATTCTCATTATATAATGAGATCATTAACCCTAATTAACAATATAATGATTATATATGAAGAATCTACCAATCTCAAGTAATTACTTATCAATTTATGCCAAGAATAGATTTGAATTTACAAGATACATCATAATTCATGCAATTAAAATTGGAGTTAATAAGATTCAATGATGTAATTGAAATTCATGGAAGATTTAAGAAATTCTTTGAACTCCATGGATAAAAGGTACCTGCTGCTACCAAATCACATGCAAGTGTATGTAGTCTGACAATTAGTAAAGTGACTCTTTTAAGAGTCGGATTGTCGAACCCAAAGGACTTTAATTTGGATATTTATAACTTTTCAATGAACTAAACTAATTGTATGTGTTGTAAAAATTAATGATGTTTGATTACTTCTAATTTTAGAGAATGATAACTAACTACTACTAATGACGAGTCACTAATTTAAATGGGAATTAATTAGATTATAATAAGTTTGAGGGTTATAGTATCAACAGAGGTCAAGCATAATATTACTTACTTTAGTATCTAATGGGTTATTTAATTATTGGTTTACAAGTTTGATATTACAATCATGGTCTTTCGAACTCTAATTACCTATCTATATTAACAGCCTAACTACATCCTTGAGCGGGGACAGGCATGAATCAATAAAAATTCATTAAACTACCTTCCTTCCTCTAAACCAAACGTAGTGCATAGGTATGTGTCACGGGTATTCTGCTTACGAATCATTCTAAGTTAACCCAAGAATGAACACAATCCCTACATTCCTCTTTCTATCCCCTATCCCTATTTCGAGTTCAAGGTAGACAACAATTATATCCCAATGCTAGCCAAATATTAGAAAAGTAAAATGAAAACGCAGGAGTAATTACAAATAATAACTCATATTCAACCAAATTGGAGAATATTATACCATAACATCATAGCTACAACCCTAGAGTGGGAAAACTTACCCACTCATTGTACGAATTACATAACAAATAGATTCAATAAATATTCAAAGAGTAGAATTTAACAAAGAAAGTTAGAGAAACTAACCCCCATAAATGCTCTTCGCGTTCCCTTCACAATTTTCCCAAATAAAAGACTGAATGTTTTAATAAAAACTACAAGTGTACTATTTATAGCTTCAAAAAACATGAAGTTTCATTGACTGCAGTGAAGTCCGTGAAGCAGAAATGTTTCTGGATTGGGTAATTTTGCATTTTTCTTCTCCAGCAAATTTCCTTCTATCATCAACGGGAGCATACTTTTATATTTAGAAAAATTATATCCACGTCCAAAAATAAATTCCCTGAAGCTAAGTGCACGATAAGGAGGCATGCCCTCGCAGTGTATTTTCTTTACTTTTATTCTCAACTTCATCTTCAAGCTCTAATTTCATTCCGAGAATCTTTTAAAGCTCCATTTTTCTTCATTAAGCCCTGAAAGTATCTATTCATGTTGGTTAGCTATAAAAACACATAAATATTCTAAAAATAATCTAAACTATAGGAATTCATTCTCAAACTCTACTATGAACATGGGTTATTTTTCGCTATTGGGTGCATAAATGCATCAAAGATCACCACCCTACACTTTATAGTTTTGTTTGTCCTCGAACAAACTCTTAGTCCTATGCATGAAATACCAAACACAATTGTATATAAAGCAGTCCTACCAAACTACATTGATTGCACAAATAGTTTACTTTACATAACATGTTTAAGTTTATCCAAGCAACTTACTATCCCTAAACAATCCAACCTTAAGAGTTGACTCCATAACGAAGCAAACTCACATGAGTTGCTAAGTCAAAACTCATACAGTATTATCACTCTTTCACTAAACATGTGCCCTCACCAATTAAGAGAAATCCACTAACTCTCTCAAATAAAATCACAAGTTACTACAAATAAACCATAGGTTTTCCCTTAGTGCAATATGAAACTCATTTAAATTAGCAAAGAGTTAGGAATCACTTAGGACTTTTTTGGGTTGTAATGTAGTCTAGGGGCCAGGTAGGTAATATTTCAGACATAAATAGTTACTAAGTTCCCAAGAACTTTAATACACTACATCTATTTGTTCCATGCAAGTTCTTCTCGACATCATTCTTACCACTTCATTCTTTTTGAAGTTCACCCCTTTCTTTTTGAGAAATGATTACCTGTGCTAGGGAGTTTATTTTTATTCTTATTTTTGTTTTATTTTCCTCTCAACCACATCATAGTTGTGTTTATTTTCACATAGAAAATACTTTTCTTACCTTAGGGAATTTTTTGACTCCCTAATACAAGATTTCATCTATCCTGCTACAATGGCTAAGTATTTAGTAGTGCAAGGTTGCTGTCACGATCAGACCCTGTAGGCCATGACTGGGGTCCGACCTGAACCCCCCGTACACATATCTATTAGCTGTGGTCACATTTAATCATAAATAAGATAATATCATGCAATAGAGCCCTACTGGGCGATAACATTTTCATAAACCTGTAGCCCTTTTTGTTTGTATCACAACATGACAGGGCACGCAAGCCGACAAGGCTTCCATAACATAATTATGTATATCATATATTAGGTAGACCCAGCTGAATCAAACTGACATACATAACCCACATATACATGTCTGCAGACCTCTAAAAATATAACTGATAATATATGGCGGGACAGGGCCCCCGTCGTACCCCTGAATGGACAAAATAATTTTATACATCAGTGGACAGTATCAAAAACTAGGCCCCTATACAATGGAGCCTCTTTTAGTTGAGCTGCATTGAATCCTAAGCTGACAGACTTCCAAAACCTGTATATGTACTTACGGGCATGAACGCAGCCCCCCGAAGAAGGGGGGTCAGTACGACATATGTACTGAGTATGTAAAACATAACATAATACAACTGGAAGCATATCTAAACTAGAGAAACAGGGGATAAACTATCAAAATTGGAAACCTGTACCTGTACTCTATGAGTCATAAAAGCATACATGCTTAAATTTTCAATATAGCTGGCCCCATTAGGGGTCTAGTGAATCATATATATAGTATCAGTATCAGGCCCCATGCCATCGCCACCTTATTACAACATATCATCATCATATATATACATACGTACCCGGCCCTCTAGTGAAGGGCTCGGTGGACAATGTAGTAAATTGCACGAATCTGATAACTGTCCTGAGACTCGGAGAAAAAGTATTACAGTATATACGAGTAGAGTAGTGAGAAACCAAACACAGTTTAAATCATTATCTGAGACTCAACTATATAAGAGGACTAAGTTATTGTCTAAGAATTCGAGTAACAGTATAGTAATTCTAGCTGCCCTCTAAGTGCCATTAGGGGCTACATTAATTACATCTCGAGGTTCCTAGACATATACCAAAGTAGGACTATTCACCTAAGAACTCCAGAGTATTCTTCTTCGAATAATTTTATGACTAGGAGTCTGTATATTCATTAAGTCCTCAGTGTATAAAAGATTCAAGGAAATTAGCTTAACTATCATACAAGCTTTAACATTCAGGATTGAATAAGGATAATTCAAGAATGGAATTACTTTAGGCGTTATATCACTGCTTACTTACCTCTATGACATGCCAAAAGAAGAGAAGGGACAGGCTTCACATACCTCTTATGGACTTCCCTTAGTCGTGTTTACGTCGTCCTCCTCAAAACCTATTTAACATGGAAATGAGGCAAGTATTAACAACATTAGATTTTTCAGCAACTTAGGCTACCCACTAGCATTCATAGCATTTATCCCCTCGCTTGCCTTCTCGATTAGTTCCTTAACTAATTAAGGTGTTAACGGAAATCGGATAGCACCTCCCTTATAATGTGCCCTATCTGAATTTCCCAACCATTTCCTTAACACCTGAATCCAACCAACAATACAACCAGCAGATCATATATATATAACATGGCAACATTACACAATATAAACTCCAAACGATTCACCCAAAGTTACGATACCAAAAGAGGGTTTTTAGTTTCTATTTTGCGAAATCTTTAACCGTACAAAGTGGGGGGTCATGTGGCTATAACCAGCAGCTACCCCACCTCATTTAGAGAACTCTTAGACCCTGCAACACGCCACAACACAACCAGCAGCATCCCCCACGCGCACAACACCTTACTTCGACAACTATTTAACTATAGCGATTCCAAATTCATTTATTTCGAACGCCGAACTTTTCAAACCTTTTACCCAACTTCTATCAGCCCCTAAGGTGTGTAATACACCCTAATGTAACATCATAAACTTCAAATTAGATGGGAAGAACTTACCTTTCCCAAAATTGGCTAGAACTCACCGAAATGGCGCCTCGGAATTCTTTTTAGCGTGCTGAATCATCGTGGCAGCTTGCTGTCCATTTTTTGGCTGAACCGAACTCTAATTTTATTCTAATAATACTTCTATATCATCGTGGTATACGCTATATAATTAATTTACGAAACGAAATCGGGACTTACCTTATTTTTCTCCCAAGCCGTCGCAATTTTCTCCTTAGCTCTAGGGTGTGACACGTGTCATCCCTAAGAGGTTACACGTGTCCAGCCCCTATTGGGCCACCGTATCTACATGCTGAAGGAGGGGCTGCCACGTGGCAGTGGGGCCCACCTCCCCCAAGCAGGTGGGTCACCTACTTGACCCCAAGCAGGTGGGTCACCTTCTTGATTAGGTGCTGCCATGTGTCACCCTCCCATTGGCTGCCCCGCGCAATTGTTTTTCCTCCTCGTGGGTTCGTAATCTCATTTGCAATCTCGTCTCACTTTAAGATCCTATGAAACCCTTGCTACGCAAGCTTGGTATGTAATCAAGTAACTCACGTATGTAAGACTTCTAAATTAGTAGTTTACATAGATAAGTCGAGTCCTACGACTCGTTACTTGGCCTCCAACTCCTTCCGACTTCTCTTGACCCTATTTTCCACCTTCCCTACCATGGGGTGTCACATTCTCCCTTCTTAGAGTTGTTCAATAGCGTCGTAACTTAAGTGGCTCACATACTAGCTTCTAAATAAATTAAGGAACCTTCCGAGTTCAAAGATGTGGGGTGTAACAGTTGCGACTCCCCTATTTCTTCACTCATTATTTCCTAAAGCGCTTGGACCTTTTGGATAAACATTATGGTCTAAAAAATAGAAATAGGCTACAAACAAGGCTAATAAAGAATCAAGTCAAAGGCTCAAAAGGGATAACTATAGTTTTTCATCACGGTGGTTATCACAACGCATTTTTAAAAATAAGGCTACCAAAGAAATACCTAGATAGTTTTCCTAAACTCAAACCTTCCTTTGGTTTTGCCACGCTAACACACTAGGAAAGCTCTAGCAATCAAGAGTAATAGGGATTACATAAACAATCTTACACACATGGAAGATGCTCAATTTTAGAATGTCAATTCCTTTGAGATTTCAACCTAATATTAACATAAGTTCAAAATTAAGCTTACATAATCAAAGTTTCACAAAAGAGTTGTAGGTGCCTCAATTTAGTCAGTTCCATGGATTAGAAGCTTTTCGATGAATTAATTTATTATTTATGTAATCACATAGTTTTGCAAAACACCCTACATATATTAACTACTTTACTTTCTATGACTCTCTTTTTATTATATGGTTCAAATGGATTATCCATGGCTAAAGAGCCAGAAACAAATTCTGTGAAACCCAAAACAAAATATAATTCCAAAAAAACAACTCATACAGTTCAAAAAAGTTAGAAATATGTATACAAGTATACACTCAATCCCCTACCCCACACTTAAAGTATTAATATTGCCCCTAATTCCACAAAATAGAAGCAACCATAAAAAGTAAGGTAGGAGAATCCCCTATCTACTCATCTATCTCTCCCACATTAGTCGGATCCTCAATAGCCAAGGGTAGAAACTCCTCTCCCTCGAAATCTGACTCAATATCAGAAGGGCCCTCCTCTTTTCCTCATCAGTGGGGACATCATCATAAATGGGCCTATAGAAATTAGGCCCTATGCCAAGTATAGATTTAACATGACCATTAAGTAGGTACTAGTTTTTCACCTTATGCAGCTTCTCCTCGGTCGATGCACGACTGTCTATGCAGTGTTGAAGCATCTCTAGGCTAAACATGTGAGGTGTGATCATCTCATCCCTTTTCTCACACTCCATGGTGGTGAGGATGAGCACAAAAGTGGTGTTTGTCCCCTTAATCTTTGTAAATTCAAAGGCCTAGAAAGTGAGCGGGGCCATATAATAAAAGGGGTCCTCAAGTACCCCGAGTAAGCGGCATAGATGAGTGATCAAGCCTCCAAAGGAGTAACACTTGTCCTGATGCACTCTGGACTTTTGAATAGTGGACTTGATAACCGCACCCACATTAATCTTAATGCCCTTCAAAAGGGGCGTATACTAAGTATACCCTGCCCCTAGTGACTTCAATGGAGTTTAGAATGGGGATTATGATGTACATAACAATTTTCAACCAAACTCGAGCTTCCGTATTTATATAGGCATAAGGATAGGAGAGATGTCAACTTATATACCCATGGTGAACCCACTTAGCAGTGGATCTAGCCCATATAAGGTGTGCCGAATATCCTGGTAGGGTAGTTGAATATTCAACTCCATTAAAGTGGCAAGAGGCAACTCTGGAATCCCTAAGATTTCATTAATGACCATTGGTGATAGAGGAACTTCCATTCCCTACACCATGACATAGTGTGCATGAGTATCTTGTAGAAAGTTCGCGTAGAAATCCCTTACCATGTGCAAGTTGCGTGGTTGTGGGTCGGCGAATAGAAATCTCATATTGAGCTCCATCAGTCTCTGCATTACTTGTGAAAATTCTTTGGCCAGGCTCTCATCATTTCTCTTATACCAATTCTTGCCTGCCTGATTTACCACTTTCAACCCAAACCGACGAGTCTGTCCCCGTTGACTAGTAGGAGCAGGTGGTATGAAGGGAATACCTCTATCCTTTTTTCAGCTTTCGGTGGCTGGTTACTTACCTTGCCTATGGTTGGATGTAATGGTTACCTGCACTTAACCTAAGACAAGCATATAAGCAACCTCAAATTTTTCCTTAATAACAAGGCCTATAACTCTAAACAACAACCCTAGACTAATACTTTATCGAAGAATGAATGTCACATGAAGGTACTTAGACTTGCCTTATTTGAACAAGTTAGATATACATGCATTCTTAAACAATCAGCATTAACTTAATAGATCAGGGTTTGTATTCCATATTACTAAGTTCAATGCCTAAACCTATTTCTCATTACTGAATTTCCCAAATTAGGCAGTATGCTACTCAAGAACTCACATGACTATTTAGATAGGTACAATCCCCATTCAATCCCCCAAAATTCAAACATACCTTCAACCTAAGATTTTCGCAATATAAGCTAACCACACATAAACTCATGAATTTGACAAACGTATCACAAATTGACATGCATGCTACTCAAGAATTCATAATATATGATCATTAACTGATAACCTCAACCATTCCTCATAGTATTAACCTAGGGTTTTAGTTCAAGAACTTTACCAAATAAAAATTACCCACAATAAATCAAGTTTATATCAAAATCTCCATACCCACAACAATTAGAATCCAAAAACAAGGCAGGAATCAACAATGTGAAGACAAAGCTCAAAACCCATGAGCTTACCTATATGAAATTTATCCATCCACATCATAAAAATGGTGCAAGAAAACATACCTTGTGGTTTTGGGGAAGAAAAGTCAGAAGAACTTGCATGAATCTCAAAAGGCATCATGAATTTGCTAGAGAAGAATAAGAATTTAAAAGTAGGAGAAAGGGTTTAGTGATTAAAATATAGGGAGAATGGGTGTGGGGGTCGGATTAATGATTAAAAGGAAAAGGGGTCAGGTTAAGTGAGAAAAGGGGTAAAGCATGTCTTTTTAATGAGACAAATCAAAAAGATCCCTAACTCCGCGCCGCGAATTCTTCTGGTTAGTGAACCAAAATTCGAGAAATTAAAATAACAAAGAAATTTTCCAAGCCCACGATGCAGACCTGGCTTGCACTTGACTTGGGACACAATTTCATCAAAAGTTCAATAAAATATACCTGGGCAACTTTAAGCATGGGGGAATTGGTCCGCGACACAGACCTATTGTGGACCCTACTGGGTAGTGATCTTCCATATTATTTATTTTTTTATTTTATTTTTCATGTACAAATTATACTTGCCTAATTATATAATAAAATAAAATGAAAATTCAACAATCTTTAGAAATTAACGTACAACCTATAAATGTCAACTCTTACACCACCTCATGGGTTTCCTCCGCGTAGTGACTGATTTATTCTCGTAGCACAACTGAGCTCTGGCTTTATTCATTTTCGAGTTCAATCTCTTCCTCCTCACGATCCACATCTTAACTTGTTAAGCATTCACCATAACTGTAGATGTCCTCATTGCATTCCACAGTTCCATAGATCCATGAGGAGTCATGCACACCACTTCAAAAAGGCCACTCCACTTGGAGCTTAACTTTTCTGGAAAAAGTTTAAGTCAAGAGTTAAAGAGAAGTACCTTTTGCCCAGTTTCGAAGGTGTGAGTAATGATGTTCTTGTCATGCTATCGCTTTGTTTTCTTCTTGTAGTTCTTGGCATTTTCATAGGCATGAAGTCTAAACTCTTCTAACTTATACAACTGGCCCAACAGCTTTGTTTCTGCTAACTCTGGGTCGAGATTCAATTTCTTGATTGCCCAATTGACTTGATTCTCTAACTCAAATCGCAGATTACATGATTTACCAAATACCATCTGATATGCGGAGGTCCCTATAGGTGTTTTGTATGCAGTTCTATATGACCAAAGTGCCTCATCCAACTTTGCTGACCAATTTTTCCTTTGCGCTTCACAGTATTTTGCAAGATCTGCTTCACCTTTCCATTGGATACCTCGACCTGCCTATTAGTTTGAGGATGATAAGTCATCGCTACCTTATGCTGCTCCCCATACTTTGCCGATGATAAGTCATCGCTACCTTATGCCGCTCCCCATACTTTGCCAAAAGGTTCTTTACTATTTGGTTTATGAAGTGCTTTCCTCTATCACTGATAATGACTCTAGGAGTACCAAATCGAGTAAAGATATGCTTCTTCAAGAATTGCTCACCGCTTTTGAATCATGTATGGGAAGAGCCATAGCCTTAACCCATTTGGACATATAGTCCACTGCCACTAAGATGTACTAGTTCCTATTGTGTGTTTTTACCATTTTACCCCTTCATGTAGCTTCTTCATTGTAACATCCATCAAAATGCTCACAAGTGTCTTAAGAATGCCTTGGGAATAGCCGCTTATTATGCATTATCCTTAATCTTTTTAGAAAATTTGAGTTTGGAATATCGATCAAGGGGTCAAACCTACAGAAAATAGCCTCGGTGAATTTTTAGGACCCGTAGATCAAAAGATAGATTTCTCAAGAAACTACATCAAACAAAAAGGTCCGCGCCAAGTCCACATCGCGGACCTGGCAAGGGTTTTCTGGCCGAGTTGGATTTTTAGTAAGGGCGATTTAGACTTTTTCCAAATTATTAGCTAATAAACTAGACGTTTTTAGGACCTAATTCAACTTTATAAATTTACCTAAACCTCTAATTCTATTCATTCTTCTACAATTCACCTACTCAAATATTTCTATCTCTACAAAAGACTCTCTCAAGGGCTCCATTGAAGACTTCAAATAAATTCACTCAAGCTCTCCATCAAAACTCTCAAGTTCTTCCAAATTATTTGATGTTGTCACTTAAGTTATGTGGGTATTGATTCATGGATCCTTTCATCCATGAAGCCCAATCAATTTCACAAGTTTTCTATCAAATTAAAATATAGTATTTTATGAGTTTTTATGATCTCTATTCCTATTGCATGAATTATGATTTAAAGTATTATCATGAGTCTATTTTGATATAAATTGATGGTTATTGCATTAAATTAAAGAGTTTTTCCATGAATTCTCCTATTGTGATTTTTTAGGGTTCATGATGTAAATTATGAGTATTTTGAATTATACTTCCAAAAGATCTTATCTATATGAATTATGTATGGGATGATATAAAGTTTATGATCATTAATAATTTTCAAGTCAATTGATTATGCATTCATGTCTTACCCTAATTTCAAGTATAAGTTATGATCATGAATTTATAAAGATGAATTATGATTATGTATTTCAATTAAGATTATGGACTATAAGTATGTTTCGAATGATGAATTTCATGCAAGTTATGAAAGGTGACTTAGGGCCCTATGTGGTGACCTAAGGCCTAACGATATGAATTATGCAAACATGATTATAGTGATGGAAGGACAATTCTCACATTATAAGTATGTTCTGAAAATGAGCTACTCTATGATTTTCAAACCTATGATCATGACTATGATATATGAAATTATGATTTATATTATGTATGTATTCCATGGGATTTGACTTAGCACTGAGTTGACTTGAGTTAGCGTCCCTACCAAAATCCCTAGTAGCAACCTCATGTCACATGAACTACATGTCACCGTAGGTACAAAGGGATTAGAGGAGAATACCCAAATCTCTATGAGGTGAGTACCTGAAATATCAAGGCTTAGAAGTGAGTACCCGATTCACATAACCGCTTAGTGAATTCACTTAGGCATGTAGGAGTCTACCTTGGAAAGTAGTCTCCCCCTTTTCTCCAATGTAGGGGCAACATTGAGATTCCATATTATAGCTCGCATGATTTTATTGTCGGTTATGGTTCCTATCCCACATATGTATGGTCCTTTTTATGTTCTAAATGACTAATCCTATCGTTTACTTTATATGATACTCTTATGGTTTATTATGCATTGATACTTCTTAAAGACTACTTATGATTTTTACTACTTCTCCAATTATGCTATTTAAAATGGTCATTTGTACAACCATGGTTATCTATGTGTTGCATTGCCTACATACTTAGTATATTCTAATGTAATAATGCATACTTTTTGCCTATATTGTCTCATAATGTAGGGTTGGAGGTTGAAGATCATATCCGTCCAAGTGAGTAGTTAAGCTTTTCTACCTGGCGGTATATGTGGTAAGTCCTCATTTATCGGGGACTAGTCATTAAGTTGGTTATTATTTTCAAAGACTTTTGCTATATTTCATATTGAGGGTGAGCTAGGGACATGTCTTATTCCCCGCCCATACTCATGTGTAGAGGCATCTAGTTGGACAAATAATTTGAGTCTATGTTGCCATGTGATATTCTTAGATTTCTATTCATGGTTTAGACTATCTTATGATATTTCCACTTTTACTTTACCTTATGAATGCTTATGATATGTACAAGAGGCTTAGTTGGAGCCCTTTGGGGTTTCAATCATCGTGTTATGACTAGGCCCTAAGTCGGGTTATGATAAACTTGATATTAGAGCACAAGGTTTTTCAAGTGTCCTTGGGTGTCCAACATGCTGCATCAAGTAGAGTCTTATTCATAGGTGTGAAGTTCTCCACACTTATGAGTAGGAGGCTATGAGGAATTTTAGGAATTCTCACTTCTTTCATGATCTATATCGTGCTATAGAGTTTACCATAAGACTTATTTTCCCTAATGGTCTTTCTTTGTAATTTTTAAAAGGATGGCTCTAAGAAGACCTCCATCGCCAAGGGGAAATAACGCTAATGAAGCCTAAGATCCCCCAGCTCCTTAAGATAATGGTCCTCTACCAGACCAAGTGACTAATACGGAGTTCCGAACCGCCACTACTATGCTAGCCCAAGTGGTGACCAACCAAGGGGTTGCAGCTCCTCCTAATATTCCTACTCTGGCCTCAAGAGTAAGGAACTTTGCACGAATGAATCCTCCAGAGTTTTATGGCTCAAAGGTTGATTAGAATACTTAAGAGTTCATTAATGAGGTCTACAATATAGTGAGCATTATGGGAGTGACTTCGAATGAATAAGCGAAGTTGGTGGCCTACCAACTCAAGGGTCTTGCTCAAGTGTGGTACAACCAATAGAAGGCCGAAAGAGTGAATGAGGGTCCTATATATTGGGAAAGTTTTAAGGGTGCATTTCTTGACCGTTTCTTTCCCATAGAGTTGAGGGAGGCGTAGGTGATGGATTTTATCAACTTGAAGCAAGGGAGTATGACTGTGAGGGAATATTCCCTCAACTTCATGAAGTTGTCCAAGTATGCTCCGACCTTAATGTCCGACCCTCGAGCCCGAATGAGTAAGTTTATATCAGGGGTTTTATATTTAGTTGTTAAAGAATGCAAGACAGCCATGCTAATAAAGTAAATGGATATCTCTAGACTCATGACTCATGCCGATCAAATTGAAGAGGAAAAGCTTTAGGCGGTTTCTAGGATGACTAAGAAAGCCCGGATTGGTTAATGTTGTCTTCCCCGAAGGAAAAAACCTGATTAGAAATTTGTGAGCCAAGTCATTCCATGTAGTGATTTAATTTGGTGGCTCTAACTTTAACCACCTCTTTTCTTCTCCCAATAGAGAAAAGGGAACCAATTTTAGCCTCACACAATCAGGAGATACCCCATCTAGCGTGTAAGTATCGTCGATCTCTAGAAAATTCTAGCTGTGTACTTAGGGATCTTCATGAGGCAAACCTGTAAACTTTCTGTTAGTGTGCAAAAGTAGCACCATATTCTATTTCAACTCAAATCTACCTCTAATCGGTGGTTTTTGAATACTGGAAGTGATATTTACTGTGAGTGAAACTGCCACATCACACACTATCCTCGCTGCCATCTCTAAAGGTACCACCTCTGGCACTTCTTGATTATCCTCAAGATTGAGTTATTGAACTGGGTATTGAGAAGCCTCTCATCGTATTTATTGATGTAAGAGTCTTTCAGACTCAGCTAGTGGCTCTACAATCTCCCTACTTCTGCCCAGTGTAGTGTTTAAGTTACCCACAAAATATTCACAACTAAGATCAAGTTGTCAACACTAACAAAACCAATATAGAAACTTCGAAAAGAACAAATTGCCTAATTTAAAGTCTCCATCAACGGCGCTAAAAACTTATTGCTACCAAATCACATGCAAGTGTATGCGGTCTGACAAGTAGTAAAGTGATATTTTTTTCAGAGTTGAATTGCCTAACGCAAAGGACTTTAATTTGTCTATTTATAGTTTTCAATGAACTAAAATAATCATGTGTGTTGTAAGAATTGATGGTATTTCATTACTTCTATTTTAAGAGAATGATAATTAAATACTACTAATGACAAGTCACTAATTTAAATGGAAATTAATCAGATTATAATAAGTTCAAGTGTTGTAGCATCAATAGAGGTCAAGCATAATATTTCCTACTGTAGTATCTGATGGGTTATTTAATTAATGGTTTACAGGGTTGATATTACAATCATGGTTTTGCGATCTCTAATTGTCTATCTTAATTGATAGCCAAACTACATCATTGAGTGGGGATAGGCATGAACCAATAAAAATGCATTAAACTATCTTCCTGTCTCCAAACCAAACGTGGTAGGTATGTATCATAGGTATCCTACATACGAATCATTCTAAGTTAACCCTAGAATCAACATGGTCCCCACATTCCTTATTCTATCCCCTACCTCTTCCTAGTTCAAGGTTGATAACAATTATAACTTATCGCTGGCCTAACATTTGAATGTAAAATGAAAATGCAGGAGAAATTAGAAATAATAGCCCATTTTCAACCAAATTGGAGAACATTATACCATAACTTCATAGCTAAAGCCAAAGAATAGGGAAACACAGCCACTCATTGTAAGAATTACAGAATAAATAGATTTGATATACATTCAAAGAGTAAAATTTAACAAAGAAAGTTAGAGAAAGTAACCCTAATAAATGCTCCTCCCTATTCCCTTCACGTTTTCCCAAATTACAGATTGGATGTTTTAATAAAAAAAATACAAGTTTTCTAACTATAGGTTTGAAAAGTGCAAAGTTTTAATGACTGCACTAAAGTCCATGACGTGGACATGTTTTTGAACTGTGTAATTTTGCATTTCTCTTCTCTAGCAAATTTCCTTTTATCATCAACCAGGTTCGCGACGTGGACCTAGCTCATACATTTTTTATTTAGCTAAATTCTATATACGTCCAAAAATAAATTCCATGAAGCAAAGTGTACGACGCAGAGGTACTCCCTCGTAGTTTATTTTCTTCACTTTTTTTCCAACTGCATCTTCAAGTTCCACTTTTATTTCGATAATCTTTTAAAGGTTCATTTTTCTTCATTAAGCCCCTGAAAGTGTCTAATCATGTTGGTTATCTACAATAACACACAAATATTCTAAAAATGAGCTAAACTATAGGATATCATTCTGAAACTATATTATGAACATGGGTTATTTTTGGATATTGGGTACATAAATTCACCCAAGATTAGTATTCATGGATGAAAGCTACATACCTTGAATACGATTTATAAAGAAACTTGAAGAAAAACTTCAAGATCAATGAAGAAATTAGGATAACCCTTGCTAGGTATACAATAGAGGTCTAGAGAGCCTTTTGTAGATAGAGGATTTTTAGGATTGGTGATTAGTGAATGAATGAGGAGAATTAAGAGCTTTGAGAATTGAATAGATTAGGAACCTAGCCCCAAAGCTGTCCAGATTCATTCCCTATTAAAAATAGGGAAAAGTCTATAATACACTTAGTGAAAATCTCCATTGACCCATCAATGAATTCACCAAGGCTAATTATTCACCTTATTATATCATACTCTATGTTTCTCATACCCGGGATATTATAATAATGATGAACCCTCCCGAGTTTCATGGATCCAAGGTTGATGAGGATCCCCAAGGCTTTGATGATGAGTTGTATAAGATTGTTCATATTATGAGATTGTCTTCTGAGTCAAAGGCAGAGTTGGTGGCCTACCATATCAAAGGTGTCTCTTAAGTTTGGTATAACCAATTTTAAACCGAAAGGGTTAAGCGGATCCCATAGGTTGAAAAAAGTTAAAAGTTGTATTTCTTGATCAGTTCTTCCTACTTGAGTTAAGGGAGACGAAAGTGTTCGAATTTATCAACCTCAAGAAAGGAAGCATGAGTGTGAGGGAGTATGCCCTCAAGTTTATAAATTTCTCTAAATATGATCCATTCTTGATAGCCGAATCTTGTGTCCGAAGGAGCAAGCTTATTTTGGGAGTGTCTGTCTTGGTTATGAAGGAATGCCAAACCGCTATGCTCATCGAGGATATGAACATCTCTAAGCTCATTACTTATGCCGAGCAAATTGAAGGAGAAAATATTAAAGAGAGGAGTGCAAGGGAGTCCAAAAGGGCTCAATTTGAAGGTGGGTTTTCTCACAACAAATTCGTTAGTGGAAATGGTCATTTCTGACAAGGCCAAAAGTTTCAAGACAAGGGTTCTTCAAACACTCCAGCTCCGAAATTTGAGAAAGACAAGGTGCCAAATCCTAGGAAACAAGGAGGAGCTCTAGGTGGTCAAGTCATGCTTGTAATATCCCTCAAAATGCTCATAAGTTCCTTAAGAATGGCTTGGGAATAGGCCACTCATGTAATGCATTATCCTTAATCTTTTTAGAAAATTCAAGTTCAGAATATCAATCAAGAGGTCAAAACCTACGAAAAATAGTCTCGGTGGATTTTTAGGACTCGTAGATCGAAAGATAGATTTCTCAAAGGAACTGCACAAACTAGTAAGGTGCGTGGCAAGTCCGCATTGCAGACTTGCTTGCCTCCGTATTGCGAACCTGGTAATGGTTTTCTGGCTGAATTTAGTTTTTTGTAAGGGCACTTTAGACTTTTCCCTAATTGATAGTTAATAAACCTACATATTTTTAGGACCTAATTAAGCTCTACAAATTGACCTAAACCTCTAACTCTATTCATTCTTCTATAATTTACCTACTCAAATATTTCTCTCTCTTCAAAAGACTCTCAAGGGATTCATTGAAGACTTCATGGCCTAGCTATTGGATCCACATACAGTGTATGTATGACCCGCCTAGTGGGGTAGAGTCTACCTTGGCAAGTAGATTCCCCTTTTTCTTCATTGTAAGGGAAGACAATGGGATGCTATGTTATAGCTTGCATGGTATTATTGTCGGTTATAGTTCCTATCCCACATATGTATGTTCTCTTATGCATTCTATGATTTTAAATTATGCTTTTAAAATTCTTTGGTTAATATAATTTTCTCATGACTTTACTTACCTCATCTTATCATGTGATTTACTTCACTATTGCATTTCATGATTTATGTTGCATGGCACTCCCTCATACTTAGTATATTCCAACATCCTAATGCATATTCTTTGCCTACATTATCTCATAATGTAGGGATTAAGGTTAAAGATCATACTCATCTAGTGGCTAGTTAAGCTTTCCTATCCAGCAGTGTTTGTGGTGAGTCCTCATTTTGTCATAGTTTAGACTCTCTTATTGAGGGTAAGATAGGGACATGCCTTATTCCCCACTCATATTCATGAGTAGAGGCATCTAGTTGGATAAATATTTTGAGTTCATATTGTCATGTGACGTTCTTAAATTTCTATTCATAGTTTAGATTCTCTTATTAAGTTTCCGCTTTTGATTTATATTATGTATGCTTATAATATGTACAAGAGGCTTAGTTGGAGCCCTTCGAGGTTTCAATTTCCATGTTATGACTAGGCCCTAGGTCGGATCATGACAATCCCTCCATTCAAGAAGTGTGGGAGAAATCATAAGGGAGGGTACCTAGCAAGATTAGATGTTTGCTACATGTGTGGAAAGTAGGGTCATCATGCAAAGGAGTGTAGAGGTGAGGCTAGACCCTAAGTTCTGACTCAAGCTACCGGTCTTCTGAAATAGCATGCTACTACTTCGGGTAGCGGTTAGCGCCAAAACAGATTTTATACCCTTCAGATTCGTTAGGAGTTAGAGGATTCCCCCGATGTACTGACTGGTATGTTTAATGTCTTTGAATTTAATATTTATGCATTATTATATCTGAGTATTACACTATCATTTGTTACTCCTTATCTTGCTATGAGATTCATTGCTAGTCCCGAGATCCAACTTTTTGTAATCAATGGTTTATCACTTGGTGTAGAAATATATAGTATTTCATTGCTACAAGTATGGATTATTGAAAATGAGCCTTTTTTGTCCTATACTCTCATTGGTGATTCAGTTGTGGCTAAAAGAGTTTATAGAAATTGTCCAGTTTCAATTTTTCATAAAATCACCTCCGTTGATCTTGTAAAGGTTGATATGACCAATTTTGATGTTATTCTCAGTATGAATTGGCTTCATGCATGTTATGACTCTATATGTTGTAGAACCCATGTGGTTAAGTCTTAGTTTCCTAATGAGCTAGTCCTAGAATAAAAAGGTAGTAACTTCGTATTTAAGGGAAAATTTATCTCATGCCTTAAATTCGAAAAGTGATTTCCAAAGGTTGCATCTATCATTCAGTTCGGGTTAGATATACTAATTCTGAAAATGATTTCCAAAGATTGCATCTATCATTGAGTTGTATGGAGGCTAAGTCCATGCAGATACAGTTGGCATCCTTACTTCTGGACTTCGATAAAATGAAAGAGATATCAACCATTGTTGCTCGTACTATACCCACTAAGTCCTTCATGCAGTTATTTTCTGAGCCCTCCGAGCCCACTTAAATAGATGAAGTATGGGGCACCATTTTGGAATTCGATCTCAACAAAAAGGGCAAGGGAAAGAAATTCCTAGATAGGGACAGTACTCCTAATAATGAAAAAGGGGCAAGAAGGATGAGGCCAAGCACCTATGGAAAGAAGCATTGGCTTCCAAAAAAGAAGCAAGAGCACTAGAGGAGCAAGAGAGGTAGTAGGTCGAGGCCGAGAGGGTTCGAGATTCGGCAACTGGAGTCACTCCAGCCTAGATTTCTATGATTCTAGTCCTTGAGACTACTACCAGTGAGGTGCCTTCAGGCACATTCACTCCCACTACAAGCGATGACCCTTCAGGTGATCCCACATTATTGAGCGCACCTACAACTATTGGTGCCACAAAAAAGCCATCGACTAATACTTAGGGCATCGCTTTTATTATTGCCTCCCCACGACTCATAGACAAGTTTACAGGTCATAAACATGACCCATTGGCAAATTTAGAGACTTCAAAATCATATTTTTCTCAAAACTGAAAGACAAGTCATCATGACGACTCATCCTCTAAAGGAGGTTGGGATAAACATTTTTCATTGATTGAGTTTACCTATAATAATAGTTATTACTCTAGCATCCAAATTGCTCCTTTCGAAGCTTTGTATGGGAAAAGATTTAGATCCCGGTGGGATGGTTTGAAGTAGGTGAGATAGCCTTGACTGGTCAAGATTTGGTTATATATGCTTTGGAGAATGTAAGACTCATAAGGGAGAGGTTGAAGATGGCTCAAAGTTATCAAAACTCCTATTCTGATGTTAGGAATGGAGAACTTGAATTTGACAAAGATGATTGGGTCTTTGAGAAGGTTTCACCCATAAAGTGTGTAATGCATTTTGGTAATAAAAGAAAATTGAGTCCTGGGTATATTGGACCTTATAAGATATTGAGACATGTTGGCAAGGTGGCTTACGAGTTAGATTTACCACTTGAGCTGTCTATGGTTCACCAGTGTTTCATATATCTATATTGAGAAAGTTCATGGTTAATACAACTTCCATTGTGCCATTGGAAGATGTAAGTTTTGAAGAGAATTTGACTTATTAAGAAGTTTCGCTATAGATGTTAGACCGAAAAGGTACAAAGTTAAGGAACAAAGAAGTTGTGTCCATCAAAGTGTTATGGAGGAATCAATAAGATTATAAGACCCCGAAAGTCAGAAAGTTAGAGCCAATGGGAAAATTCTCAAAATTTCAAAATGACTCATGTGTACAAGTCCTTTTTCAACTCGTAGGCACTTCTACGACTCATAGGAGTGAGTTGTAGAGTGAGTCCCAAGGGTTCGTTTAGAACGAACCTTAGGTGACACCCTAAGACTCAACATGAAGAGTCATTAGCACGTCTACAGATCATAATAACCAGTTGTAACCCAGCATCAGAGGCTATGTTTTAGAGGTCCCTCAAAGTCAAGTCTACGACTTGATAGAATGACTCGTAGGAGTTATAATGAGTCATAGAAATGACTCGTAACAAAAGTCCTGAGGCTCAAAAAGCTGCTGAATTCAAGACCAACAGGACAAGTCCATGTTATGACTTGTAGACAAGTTTACACGTTGTAGACATAATCCCTTTGCAAACTTCAGAGACTTTAAAATCAGAATTTTCTCAAACCTGCAAGACGACTCGTCTTCTCTTCTATAACTCATGGAGTCGGTCTGTTGGGTCAAAAGTTTGAATTAAATGAAGGGTAATTGTGTCATTTCCAAATTTCGATTCAATGAACCTAGACACAATTATAAAAGTTCAACCCTATAACTACCCAATTCTTTCAAAATTCCCTCATTCTAAATTATTCTTCTAAAATTTCACTAAGGCAAGAACTCCAAAATTCTCTCAAGGTTTCTTCTTCAATTCCTAGTGAATTTAATAAAGGCATGTGGGATTGATCCAAGGGTTCCTTTCACATATGAAGTCCCAATATTTTTCTCTATTTTTCCTTCAATTTCAATTGATTATAAACCCTAGTTTTGATGAATTGCATTGGGCTGATTTAATTCCATTTACAGATGTTATGAAGGATCATTATATGCACTTGTTATATAATTTTCATGATTTTAAGTTGAAACATGAATGTAAATGCATAAAGCTACTTTTAAGTTATGATTATGAAAGTTAAAGATGATTTTATGAGTTTAATAATTTTCAATGAAAGTTTCTATGATTTAAAGTTGACATTATGAATTTATGATGAAAGTTATGATGATGATCAAAGTTAAGATAAAAGAAGTAATTATGGTGTGATAAGTCCAATTCTCACACAATCATATTAAAGATAGTGATAAGTATAATTCTCACTGAATTTATGGATTCTTATAAATCACGAAGTTAATGATTTATTCCTAATATTTTATAAAGATAGATTGATAGGCAGTTACTATCTTTTCCTATTATGCTATGATCATGTTTTATGAGTTTTCCGTTGGTATATTGACTAAGCACCGAGAGGGCTTCTATATGGGGTTCAGTCCAATAACGCAGTTAGTTACTCAAGGAAATCCTAGTAGAAACCTAAAGTACCAAACTACATTGCCTGTGTGGGTTGCCTTCATGGCCTAGCTAGTGAATCCACATATAGAAAAGTTAAGTTGAGATGAGATAAGTACCATGACGGAGTATACCTTGGCAAGCTAGCCTCCCCCTTCTCGATGAGGGTTCCATCGGATTTCATGTAATAGCTCGCATTATCTTTGATGTCAGTTAAATATCTTATCCTACACAAGCTAAATGTCAAATTATGAGTTCATAATGAAGTTTTATGATATGTATTGACCATGAGTTTTATATGTTTTAAGCCTTACTCATGTTCATTGTAATTGGCCATGCAACTTATGGCATATTGGTTACGTTCCTTTATTTTTTCATATATACCTCACATACTTAGTACAGTCAAATATACTAAAACATATTTTGCCTACATTATCTCATAATGTAGGGGCAGATGACACTCATGATCATCCTATTTGTGGCTAGAGCTGATTATATATCAAAAGTTGGTGAGTCCTCATCTTATCAAGGGCAATGACTTTATTTTTGTTTTTATTATTTGAGTTCTTCTTATTGTTGAACTTATCTAGGAGGTTGTCCTAAGCCCCCATCAAGGATTAAACTAGAGGCATGTTCAGAAGATGTTATGATGTTGTCTATTCGGACATTAATTAATTAATTCTACCCCTTAGTCCCATCCCCTTTAAGTTGATTACTTTCACTTATTTTAATATGCTCTTTTACCTTTTGAATGTAATGTACGCTAAGATGGCTTATTGGGGTCCCTCGTATCTCGATCATCGTATTGTGGCTTGGGCCTTATTCAGGTCGAGATAAACTTGATATCAAAGCACAAGATTTAGAAGAGTCCTAGGAAGTCTAACATGCCGCATTAAGTAAAGTCTTGTTCATCAGTGTAAAGCACGACACATACAAGAATAGAAGGCTATGAAATATCTTAGCAAAAGTTTCACTTCTTTCATGATCTATGTCATGCGGTAGAGTGGTTAAGTCTTTCCCTCTAATATTTGTTCCTTGCGATTTTTTCAGAATATTCCTTATTGAAGATACCTCGCTAGAAGGAATGTGGTTGAAAAGTAGCCATAAGCTCTGAATATGCCTTTGAATTATGAAGTTTCCAATGTCGAGTTCCAAGAAGTGTATCAAGTAATTGCACAAGCTATAACGGCTCAAGTCAATCATGAGGTGGTTGCTTCCGTGAACCCAAATATAGGTACAGTGGTGACAAAAGTTCGTGATTTCATGAGGATGAATCCTCCGGAGTTTTTGGGTTCTAAAGTTGAAGAGGATCCACAAGAGTTTGTTGATAGCATCCATAAGATTGTTGAGATCATGAGGATTAGCCTAGATGAGAGGGAGGAGTTATCCACTTACTAACTTAAGGGTATTGCTCTTATTTGGTATGACCAATGGAAAAGTAAGAGGCCTAGGGAGCGGATCCCATGACTTGGGATAAGTTCGAAAGGGTGTTTCTTGATCGCTTCTTCATATTAGAGTTGAGAGAGGCCAAACTACAAGAGTTCATCAACTTTAAGCAATGTAGTATGAGTGTGAGGGAGTATGCCCTCAAGTTTACTCAATTGTCAAAATATTCTCCATTCATGGTTGTTGAATGAAGAGATCGTATGAGCAAATTTTTATCGGATGTGTCGGATATGGTCACAAAGGAGTGCAAAATGGCTATGTTGATTCAGAAGATGGATATATCTAGACTCATGATCTATGTGGAGAAAATAAAGAGTGAGAAACTAAAGGAAAGAAATAGGGAGTCCAAGAGGCCAAGGCTCGATGGTGGTGATTTCTCATATGGTAAGTCCAAAGGTGGTGGATATTCTCATTTTCGCCAAAAGTAATCTGGCCAAGGGTCTTCTAATGCCACTACTCCAAGGTTTGACAAGGATATGGTGCCCAAGCCTAAGTCTCAAGGAGGTTTTCCTATTATCCAAGTTACTTTCGCATGCAAGAAGTGTGGTAAACACCATAAGGGTGAATGTTTAGCCAGTTTGAATGTATGATACCGATATGGTAGGCGAGGTCATCATGCTAGGGAATGCAAGGTCAAAGATGGTTGTCCTCAAGTCCTAGTTTGTCATAGAGGCTAAGGTGCTTAAGTGCAATAAAAGGTTGGTCAGCGCAACAATAGGTTTTATGCTCTGCATGGTAGGCAAGAGGAGGAAACTTCTAATGTTATTACCGGTATGCCTTACTTGATCTGGATGCAACTTTGTATTTTGTTTCCCTTTATGCCATGAGATTTGATGTTATCCCCAAAATATTATTAGAGCCTTTCTCTATTAATACTTTCTTAGGTGAGTCAGATGTGGCTAAAAGAGTATAGAAGTTGTTTGGTTTTGATCTTTCATAAAGTTACTCTATGTAATGTAGTTGAGCTTGAGATAACTTATTTTGATGTTATCCTTGGTATGTATTGGCTATATTCATGTTATGCCTCTATTTATTTTAGAACCCGAGTGGTTAAGTTCCAATTCCCAAAATGACCCAATCCTAGAATGGAAGGATAGTAATATTGTGTTCTAAGGTAAATTTATTTTGTTCCTTAAAGCTGTGAAAATGATTTTCAAGGGTTGTATATATCATCTTGTGAGGGTTAGGGATGAAAATTCTGAAGCCCCTATTCTAGAGTCGGTCTTCACTGTGAAGGAGTTTCTGGATGTGTTTCCCGATGATTTACCCAGTGTTCCTCTGAAATGGGAAATTGACTTTGGCATAGATCTTCTTTCCGATACTCAACCTATTTCCATTCCTCCTTACCGAATAGCCCCGGTGGAGTTAAAGGTGTTGAAGGACCAATTGAAAGACTTGTTAGATAAAGGTTTCATTAGACCAAGTATATCCCCATGGGGTGCTCCCATCTTGTTCATTAGAAAAAAGGATGGTTCACTACGTGTGTGCACTGAATACCAGCAATTGAACAAAAAAACCATTAAGAATAAATACCCAATTCCAAATATAGATGACTTATTTGATCAATTTCAAGGGGAAACTTACTTCTCTGAGATTAATCTTCATTCTAGTTATCATCAATTGAGGGTAAGGGAGTGTGACATCCCCAAAATGATATTTCAAATAAGGTATGGCCATTATGAGTTCCTAGTTATGTCATTTGGTTTGACCAATGCCCCCGCAGCTTTCATGGAATTAATGAATATGGTGTTCAAGCAATATTTAGACATGTTTGTCATTGTATTCATTGATGAAATTTTGGTTTACTCTCAAAATGAGGAGGATCATGCTAATCACTTGAGAATTATATTGCAAACTCTAAGGGATAAGAAAAAATTTTCCAAGTTCAATAAGTGTGAGTTTTGGTTAAGGAAGGTGGATTTTCTTGGTCACATTGTGTCCGATGAGGGAATTATGTTTGATCCTCAGAAAATTAATGCGGTTAAGAATTGGCCTAGACCATTATCTCCTTCGGATATTAGAAGTTTCTTGAGCCTAGCCGAATACTATAGGAGATTTTTGGAAGGATTTTCATCAGTCTTGTCACCCTTGTCAAAGTTGACTCAAAAGAAGGTAAAGTTTCAATGATCAAAATCTTGTGAAAAGAATTTTCAAGAGTTGAAAGATCGTCTCACTACTGCTACTATCTTGACTTTATCAAAAGGGTCCGATGGCTTTATGGTTTATTGTGATGCTTCGAGGGTTGGCCTTGGTTGTGTTTTGATGCAATATGGTAAGGTGATACCCAATTTTTCTAGGAAACTTAAGGTGCATGAACGAAATTATCCAACCCGTGATCTTGAATTAGTGGCGATTGTGTTTGCTTTGAACATTTGGAGGCACTATTTTTATGGTGTCTATATTGATGTATTCATCAACCATAAGAGTTTACAATATGTGTTTAAGCAAAAAGATTTGAATCTTCAGCAAAGAAAATGTCTTGAAATATTGAAGGACTATGACATGAGCGTGTTGTATCATCTAGGTAAAGCTAATATGGTTGTCGATGCATTAAGTAGGTTGTCTATGAGTAGTATTGCACATGTTGAAGAATATAAGAAAGAAATGATCAAATATGTTCATAGATTGACATGTTTAGGGGTGCATTTGGTTGATTCTAGTGATAGAGGTATTCTTGTTCATAATGGTTCGAAATCGTCTCTTGTGATAGATGTTAAGGCCACATAAGACCATGACCTTATTGTGGTTGATTTGAAGAAGTTGGTTGCTGAAAAATCCATTAAGGCTTTCTCCCAAGGGGGAGATTATGTGCTTCATTATCAAGGTCGGTTGTGTGTACCTAATGTTGATGGGTTAAGAAAGTTGATATTGAATGAGGCACATAGTTCCTAATATTCGATTCATCCGGGTTCCACCAAGTTGTATCGTGATTTGAGGAAAGTGTATTGGTATAATGGCATGAAAAAGCATAGTAAAATTTGTAGCTAGGTGTCAAAATTTCCAACAAGTTAAAGTTAGGCATCAAATACCAGGAGGTTTAACCCAAGACATTGAAATTCCTACTTGGAAGTCGGAGGATGTTAATATGGACTTTGTAATGGGTTTGCCTCATACTAAGAAGCAACTTGATTCCATTTGGGTTGTTGTAGATCGAACGACTAAATTAGCTCATTTTCTACCGGTTAGGACTTCTTATGGTGCCGAAGACAATGCTAAGTCATATGTTCATGAATTGATAAGAATTCATGGTGTCCCCTTATCAATTATATTGACTTGAGGTACATAATTCAGTTCATACTTTTGGAGGTCATTTCAGAAGGGTCTCGCTACAAAGGTTAAGTTAAGTACCGCCCTCTATGCTCAAACCGATGGTCAAGCTAAATGAATGATCTAAACCTTAGAGGATATGTGGAGGGCATCTGTTATTGACTTTAAAGGAGGTTGGGATGAACATTTTACATTGATTGAGTTTGCCTATAATAATAGTTATTACTCTAGCATCCAAATGGCTTCTTTCGAAGCATTGTATAGGAGAAGATGTAGATCTCCGGTGGGATGGTTTGAAGTAGGTTAGATAGCCTTGACTGGTCCAACATGGTTATAGATGCTATGGATAAGGTAAGACTCATAAGAGAGAGGTTGAAGATGGATCAAAGTCATCAAAAGTCATATTTTGATGTTAGAAAAAGAGAATTGGAATTTGAGGTAGATGATTGGGTCTATTTGAAGGTTTCACCCATGAAGGGTGTAATGTATTTTGGTAAGAAAGGGAAATTGAGTCCTAGGTATGTTGGACCTTATAAGATATTGAGATGTGTTGGAAAGGTGGCTTATGAGTTAGATTTTTCACTTAAGTTGGCTATGGTTCACCCTGGTGTTCATATATCTATGTTGAGAAAGTATATGTGTGATCCAACTTCCATTGTGCCATTGGAAGATGTAAGCGTTGAAGAGAATTTGACTTATGAAGAAGTTTTGGTAGAGATTTTATACCGGCAAGTTAAGAAGTTAAGAAACAAAGAAGTTGTGTCCTTTAAAGTATTATGGGGGAATCAACAAGTAGAATCTGTTACTTGGGAGGTAGAGGCGGATATGATGAAATGATACATATACCTCTTTATCTCTATTCAAGCCTAAAGTAGTAAGTTTTTCTTATTCAAAGTTAATTGAACCCTTATGTATTCAGTTCCTCCTATGTCATTCATATGTATGCATGTTCGTGAAAGTTAATTTTAAAGTCATGATTTTATGTTAAATTGAAGTTTTCATGTTCCATACATTTTAAGGTGTCATTATGTTCATGTGGTGTTGCTAGTCCTCTTTTTGTGTCCTTCCTATGATAAGTTAATTTCATTTGAGGACAAATGTTCCTAAGGGGGGAGATATTGCAAGACCCCGAAAGTCATAAAATTGAAGCCAAGGGGAAAATTCTCAAAATTATTAAATGACTTATGTTTACGAGTCCTTTTATGACTCATATGGACTTCTATGACTCATAGGAGTGAGTCATAGAGTGAGTCCTAAAGGTTCATTCAGATACAACCTCAGGTGACACCCTACGACTCAATACGATAAGTCGTAGGCGTGTCTATGGATCATAATGACCAGTCATAACCCAGCATCAGAGTCCATGTTTCAAAAGTCCCTGAAAGTCAAGTTTACGACTTGATAGAATAAATCATAGGAATTATTATGAGTCATAAAGATGACTTGTAACCAAAGTCCTAAGGCTCTCAAATCTGTAGGATTCAAGAACTGCAGGACGAGTCCATGTTACGACTTGTAGACAAGTTTATGGATCATAGACAAGATCCATTTGCAAACTTTAAAGACTTCAAAATTAGACTTTTCTCAAACCTGCAAAAGAGTCGTCATGATCGCTGGTACTCTCTTCTACAACTTATAGAGTTGATCCACAGGGTCGAAAGTTTGGATTTAATGAATGGAAATTGTGTTTTTTTTCCAAGTTCAATTCAATAAACCTAGATACAATTATGGCCAATTTCAACCCTATAACTAGCCAATTCTTTCAAAATTCCCTCATTCTAAATCATTCTTCTAAAGTCTCACTATAAGGAAAGAACTATAAATTTCTCTCAAGGTTTCTTCTTCAACTCCTAGTTAATTCAATTGAGGTATGTGAGGATTTATCCAAGGATTCCTTTCACCCTTGGAGTCCAGTGTTTTCTCAAGTTTTCATTCAATTTAAATTGATTATGAACCCTAGTTTAGATAGATTGCATTGGACTGATTTAATTTTATTTTTAGATGTTATCAAAGATTATTATATGCATGTTTTCATATGAATTACATTATTTTAAGTTGAAACATGAATGCCCATGCATAAAGCTACTTTCAAGTTATAATTATGAAAGTTAAAGATGATTTTATGAGTTGATCATGAGCTTAATGACTTTCAATGAAAGTTTCTATGATATAAAGTTGAGATTATGAGTTTATGATGAAAGTTATGATGATGATCAAAGTTAAGATCAAAGAATTTATTATGGTGTGATAAGTTAAGTCCAATTCTCACACAATCATGTTAAAGATGGTGATAATTATAATTCTCACCAAAGTTAAGGATTCTTATGAATCATTAATTTAATGAGCTATTCCTAATGTTTTATAAAGATGGATTGATAGAAAGTTACTATCTTTCCCTATTATGTTATGTTCATGTTTTATGAGTTTTTCATTGGGATATTGACTAAGCACCGAGAGGGCTTTTAGATGGGGTTCGGTCTGGTAACGCAGTTCATTACCCAAGGGAATCCTAGTAACAACCTAAAGTCCTAAACTATGTTTCCCATATAGGTTGCCTTTATGGCCTAGTTAGTGGATCCATATATAGCAAAATTGAGTTGAGATGAGATGAGTATCATAATGGAGTATACACTGGCAAGGTAGTCTCCCCCTTCTCGATGAGGGTTCCATCAGATTCCATGTAATATCTCGCATGGACTTAGATGTCGGTTAAATGTCTTATCCCACACAAGTTAAATTTCAAGTTATGAGTTCATGATGAAGATTTATAATATGCATTGACCATGAGTTTTATATGTTTTCAAATGTTTTAAGCCTTACTCTTGTTCATTATGATTAGTCATGTATCTTATGGCATATTGGTTACGTTCCTTTACTTGTTCACGCATACCTCACATACTTAGTACATTCAAACATACTAACGCATATTCTTCCTATATTTTCTCATAAAGTAGGGGCGAATGATAATCACAATCATCATATTTATGACTAGAGTTGATTAGATATCAAGATTTGGCGAGTCCTTATCTTATCGAGGGTATTGACTTTGTTTCTTGTTTCTATTATTTGACTTCTTCTTATTGTTGGGTGATCTAGGAGCTTGTCCTAAGCTCCCATCAAGGATTAAACTAAAGGAATATATAGACGATGTTATGACGTAGTCTATTTGGACATTAGTTGATTGATTCTACCCCTTAGTCCCATCCTCTTTAAGTTGATTACTTCCACTTATTTTAATATGCTCCTTTACCTTATAAATTTAATATATTCTAAGATAGCTTGGTTGGGGTCCCTCGCATCTCAATCTCCATATCGCGGCTTGGCCTTTGTTTGGGTCTTGACACTTGTATTTACTTTTTAGTGTTTTGACATACATTGTGGATAATGCGCAAATTTTTGATGGGGGTAATGCATCCTGGAAGCTTGGGAGTTTTGTTACCATATTTATTTTCTCTCAAGCGTAGTATCTAGTAGAACTAGTAAGTTTAGGTTGTTTTGTGTGAATACAATCAATCTATTGAAGTATTCATGTAGCCTGTAAACTTGACATATGATGTTTTGAATTGAATAAAAATGACCCCTATCTAAATTTTGAATAATGATATTTGATTGTATCTAAACTGCGAAAATTGACATGTTAGGATCTTTATAGGACATTGTACTTATTATCTTGTCGATCAAATGCTAGCTAGAATATGACTGTGTTGATTGGTTCTAAATAGTTATCATGAATCAAGCCTAGGGCCTAGACGCGACACGGCCAATAAGACACCCAGAGGTACCTCACTCAAGCCTCTTAGCATTCATTTAGCTTTTCATAGTTAATGACATTCAATAAAAATGGAAATTAGAGATAAGTGACTAAGAGAAACACCATAGAATAAGAGTCAAAATAACCTCACGCCATAATCCATTTGATAAACAATAACTCTACATCTTTAGACTCTGTGGGGGCTAATATATGTCTTTATCTCACCCTCAATCAAAATAGAAATTAGTACAATGAACTTTACTGAGAAGTCTTTACATATATAAGCTAGACAAGAAAGGAATATTGATCCCAAAATATAGGAACTCACCAAATAGGTAGCCTTCAATGAATCAACTAGCCATGTGGGGGTGAATGTGAAGCAACCTGGTACCTAAATGGTGATATCATGTAAGAAAAAGACTATGCATTAGTACTTTTAATGTACTAAGTATTTAGGCATCCATTAACATTAAAGAGACATTAGACCATTTACATAGTATGAAATATAGTGCAATGCATGCATGATCAGTCAAGCAAATAACATTTTAAAGGTTTATTTTATGGGAAGATGACAATAACAGACATTTAAAACCATACGAGCTATTACATGGAATACAACATAACACTCTACGTTGGCATGGGGAGACTACTTTCCGGGTAGAGCTCCGTCAACTTCATTCTTTTCTTTAACATTAAGGATATTTGTGGATCCACTAGCCTAAGCCTACAAAGGCTCCTATGTTATCACATAATTAATGAGATAACGGGTTACTACTAGGATTTCCTTAATGAATCCCACCTCAATGCACCATTCAGTGCTAAGTAAATCCCATAGAATAGTTTAACATACATAAAAACATAATCATTTACATAGATTTAGATCATCAAACCCATATTTAATCGAATAGCTCTTTAAAAACCTTTCTTTGATTCACACAAGTGATAATTGGCCTTTCACAAGTAGAATCCATCATTTGATAATTCTTTCATTTCATAAGACTCTCTTTGATCAAAGGCATTTGCTTTCATAATATTCACTTTGAAGTCAAAGCTTTCAATTCAAACTTCATTGAGAACATAATAAAATTAGGTGGTTCTATTTAATTCAATTTCCAAATCATCACCATCAATACTAGCATGCATGAGAGTGGTGGAATGCATCAATTAAAACATGTTTAAAAAACCCACCAATATACTGTAAAATCCTTTTCATGCTTTCATATAGGACCTTTTGATAAATAAACCATTCCATGAAATAAAAGGCAATACAGCTTAAGATAGATAAATAAACTTCAAATATGCAAGAATCTATACATTTGGAATAATAATATGAAAACCCATAAACTCCATACTTTAAATTGGATTGCTAGGTTCAGAAAATACTTGGGCTCCATGGTGGAAGAACCCATGAATGAGACCCACATACCTTAGGGAATAAATCCCTAATGCAACTTTGAAAATGGATACTTGAAGATCTTGAAGTGGAACATTAGACTTGGAAGATGAAACCCTTGGGAGAACTTGAAAGGAAAGAATTTTGTGTGTTTGAGTCTAAGTGTGAGAATGAGGGACTTAGGATATCTTAGGGTCCTTAGATAGGGTCAATTCAGTCCCCAAAATGACCATACTTTGATGTTAAAACATGGAAAAAGACTAAAATATCCCTTTAAAAATTGGTTAGAACTAACCCTACGACCCCTCTTTATGAATCGTAGAAGGGTCGACGAGTCTTAGGAATGACTCATCTTGCAAGGTCTTAGAAGAACCTGGGAATTGACCCTCAATACTTCCTCTATGACTCATCTCTATGAGTCATAGAAGGGAATCTTCCTAAAGAACCTGAGGACTGACTCTTAGGAGTTTCTCTACGACTCATTTCTATGAGTCGTAGACTCGAGTCATCGTGCAGGTTTTGGAAAACCTACAAATCAATGCCTCTAAGGTTTCTTGATGAGTGATTTCTATGACTCTTCTAAACTTCTATGAGTCATAAACTCGACTCTTAAACTTGCCCCTCACTTGGTCTAATTTCCTTTCCATTAATACCCTCTTTATGAGTCGTTCTACGACTCGTAGAAGTACCTACGACTCGAAGATAGACTCGTAAACTTGGGGACGTTCACTTTTTCAGAGGTTTTTCTTTTGTTTCAACTTTTTAACATATGGGGTCTTACAATATATTTCCCTTGGTAATAATCGTCCTCGAATACCATGATACTTGAAATGTATAGAAATGAGATCTTTAAACCTAGCACAAAACATGAGTTTGAAATTTCAACTTCATGAACATGCATGCATATGAAGACTTAGGAAAATCTAAAACGTAGGAGTCTTAAACATTTAAGCATGAATAACTTAGTACCTTAGTCTTGAATAGAGTGAAATAGATGAGGGTATCACTTCATCATATCCTCTTTCGCTTTCCATGTCGTGCTTTCAACTTGTTGATTCCTCCAAAAGACTTTGACTGATGCAATTTCTTTGTTCCCTAATATCTTAACTTGCCGATCCAAACTTTCAATTGGAACCTCCTCTTTATTGGTCAAGTTTTCTTCAATATTCACTACTTTCAATGGCACAATAGAACTAGGATCACCCACACATTTTCTCAACATAGACATGCAACACCAGATAAACCATAGTAATTTTCAAAGGCAACTCCAACTCATAAGAAACCTTGCCAACCCGTCTCAAGATTCTATAAGGCCCTACATACCTAGGTCTCAATTTCCCTTTCTTACTTACCTCTCAATTTCCCTTTCTTACTAAACCAAACTACACCCTTATGTTTGAACCTTCAAGTATACCCAATTATCCAAATTAAACTCAATATCCCTTCTTCTTATATCGAAATAGGACTTTTGGCGATTTTGAGCCGTCTTCAACCTTTCTCTAATGATTCTCACCTTCTCCAAAGCATCAATCACAAAATTGATACCCAACAAGGTCATCTCACCCATTTCTAACCAACCAATATGAGACCTACATCGTCTCCCATACAAAGCCTCAAATAGAGCAATCTCAATACTTAAGTGGTAGCTATTATTGTAGGCGCACTCAATAGGCGGTAGATGGTCATCCCAACCTCCCTTGAACTCTAATACACAAGCCCTTAACATATCCTCTAGTGTTTGAATTGCCCACTCAGCTTTTCCATTAGTTTGAGGATAGAATGCAGTACTTAGCTTCACCTTGGTACCAAGACCTCTTTGTAAGGATTTCCAAAAATAAGAAGTGAATTGGGTACCATGATCCAAAATAATTGAATATGGAACACCATGTAACCTTACCAATTCCCAAAAATACAACAAAGCATAATCTTCAGCACTATAACATGTCTTGACCAGTATAAAGTGAGCCGACTCCATTCTTCTTTCAACAATCATCCAAATTGAGTTATGATACTTTCTAGTCTGAGGTAAACCTACTACAAAATCCATGTTCACATCTTCCAACTTCTAAGTCAAAATTTCAATGTCCTACGCTAGGCCACCCAACCTTTTGTCTTCAACCTTAACTTGTTGTCAATTTAGGCATTCGGCCATGAACCTTGCTATGTCCTTTTTCATGCCACCCCACCAATAGAGCTTCTTCAAGTCTCGATACATTTTACTCAAATTGGGATGAATAGAGTATGATGAATTATGGGCCACCTTCAAGATCGAACCCCTTAGGTTATCCACATCCAGAACATATAATCGACCTTGGTAGTGAAGTACCCCATATCCCCATTGTGAAAAGTCTTCTACTTTCTTCTTTTTCACCAATTTCTTTAATTCCATAAATGTTGAATTGACTCTTCTGTCATAGTCCTTGCGGAGTTCAACCTATCTCATTTGCCTTCTATTGAGGTCCTTTTAAGTGAACACATATTGGAGACTCTTGTGATCGGTGAACACATCCACATGTACCCCATAGAGGTAATGCCGCCAATTTTTTTAGAGAAAATGGAATGGCTGCCAACTCAAGATCATGGGTATGTTAGTTACGTTCATGTACCTTCAATTACCTAGAAGCATAGGCTATTACCTTGTTGTTTTACAACAAGACACATCCCTAACCAACCCTTAGTGTATCACAATACACCACGAACCCTTGTAAGCCTTCAGGTAGAGTCAAAATAGGAGCGAAGGTAAGTCAATCTTTCAATGTTTGGAAACTCTTCTCACACTCATTCGTCTATGGAACTTTGCCTTCTTTTGAGTCTATTTCGTCATAGGTGATGAGATGGAAGAGAACCCTTTAACGAAACTTCTACAATACACAAGTAGACCCAAAAAGCTGCTAATGTCCAAAGGAGAAAATGGTCTAGGCCAATTTCTCAACGTCTCCATTTTCTTAGGATCAACCTTGATCTCATCACCAAAAACTATGTGACCAATAAATTCCATCTCTTTCAAACCATAATTCACACTTACTAAATTTGGCAAACAATTGCCTCTCCCTCAAGGTTTGAAGCACAACTCTCAAGTGATCCTTATGTTCATCCTAATCCAAGAATAAATCAAGATGTCGTCAATGAAGACCACCATAAAAGTATCAAGGTAAGGTTTGAACACCATATTCATTAGATCCATAAACATTACTGGTGCATTCGTCAACCTAAATGAAATCACCACAAACTCAAAATGACCATACCTTGTTCGAAATATCATCTTGGGAATGTCACACTCCCTTACCCTCAATTAATGATAGATGGAATGGAGGTCAATCTTTGAGAATTGACTTGCCTCTTGCAATTGGTAAAATAGATCCTCAATCCTAGGCATTGGATATTAGTTTTTAATGGTCACCTTGTTCAATTAATGATAATCTATGCACATCCGAAGTGACCTATCCTTCTTTCTCATAAATAATACAGGTACACCCCATGGTGAAATACTTGGCCTTATAAATCCTTTCTCAGACAAGTCCTTTAATTATTTCTTTAACTCTTTTAATTCTATCGGGGTCGTTCGATAGGGAGTAATAGAGATAGATTGGGTATCGGGGAGAAGATCGATAATAAAAGTCTACTTTCCTTTCGACAGGGACACCGGAAAGTTTATCAGAAAAGTCATCGGGAAACCCATTGATTACAAGAACCGACTCAAGAGAAGGACTTTTGTTTTGACATCCCTAACCCTCACAATATGGTAGATGCAATCCTTAGAAATTAGCTTTCGGCCTTAAGAGAAGAAATGAACCTAACCTTTACTATCGAATCATGACCCTTCCATTCAAGAATAGACTTATTTGGGAATTGAAACCTGACTCTACGAGTTCTACAATCTATAAAAGTGTAAGATGCAAGCAACCAATCCATCTAAAAGAATACCATCAAAATCTACCATATGAACTTCAATGAGATAACAAGGAACAACTTTATGCAAGATAGACACGAGACAACCCTTATAGACCTTTCTAGCAACAGCTAAATCACCAATGGGGGTAGACACCAAATAGGACTCTATTAAAATTTTAAGTAACACATCAAAACTATTAGAAAAGAATGGAGTAACTAATGAAAAATTTTCTCCTAGATCTAATAATGCATGCACATCAAAAGCAAATACCTTTAACATATCGGTAACAACATTGGGTGCTTCCTCAACCTCTTGTCTCTTATGCAAGGCATAAAAGAAGTTGGTGCATTGGACATTTCCTTGAGCTTGTTGACCATGAAAAATTTGGCCTTGAGGCCTACCACTACCATTTTTACAATCTCTAGCTAGGTGACCTAGTTTACCACACTTGAAGCATGTATTGGAGCCGGCTAAGAATTCCCCTTTGTGAGTCCTTCCAATCTTCTTGCAAGTGGGGAAAGCTTGAACACCAACATTATCCCTTGGAACCATCGAATTAGCACTCTTGTCCTTTTTGAACCTTAGAAGAATATTTGTGGAACCTTACCCCATAAATCATTTCCCACCTTGGCCCTTTCCACTACCACTATAACCAAACATTTGAGGATTGAACCCTCTACCACTAACTCTAGACTTGTTGATCCCTCTTGACCTCTCCTTTAACTTCTCTTCCTCAATTTGTTCTACATATGTCATGAGTCGGGAGATGTCCATCTCCTTGACCAACATGGCCGTCTTACACTCTTTGGTTACTAAAATAGAAATACTAGAGATAAACTTGCTCATCCTTGCTATTAGGTCGGAGACCATGCAAGGGGAATACTTAGACAATTTAGTGAATTTTAGGGCATAGTCCCTCACACTCATGCTCCATTGGTGAAGGTTAATTAACTCTTGGATCTTTTTCTCCCTTAGATCCAAAGGAAAGAAGCGATCTAGGAAGGCACCCTTTAAATCTTCCCATTTTATAAGTCCCATATCTTTATCCCTATCAACAACCCATTGCTCATACCAAACCCTTGATATTCCTTTGAATTGATAGGCCACTAGCTCAGCCTTCTCATTTGGGGGAACTCCCATGATATCCATAATTCGATAGACTTCCATAATGAACTTTATAGGGTCCTCGTCTACTTTGGAACTATCAGACTTGGGTGGATTCATCCTCTTGAAGTCCCGAATCCTAGAAGCCAGAGTAGGCACTTGAGAAAAAGGAAAAAGAACAATGCCTTGGTTAGTATGGTTGGCTACGACTTGGGTAAACAAAGTGATGATGTTTTAAAATTTTGCATGTGTCACTCCTTTCTCATGATGTGGAGCTTCGGATACTGGAGGAGCTTAGTCCTCATCTTTAACCCTTTCTCTAGGTGGAGGTACTCTTCTTGGAGGCATGATCTAGAAGGAACAAAATGATTTATTAGTTAAAGGAAATCTTAGGACAACTCTAGGGAACGACATGAATTATGAAAAAAAGGAAAACTTTCCTAAACGTTCCATAGTATCCTATTCATAGTTGTGGTCTGCTTCATAATTATGAACAAGACCCTATTCAAAGTGATATGCTGGACTCTGAGAACAATTCAAGACCTCAAAATCTGATACCAAGTTTGTCACGACCCAAGCCTAAGTCCTAGATGTGACACGATGAATGAGACACCCGAAAAACCCTCACTCAAGATTCTTACTATTCATTTAACTTTTCATAGGTAATGACATTCAATGACAAACGAAAATAAAAGAGGGGTATAAGGACTAAGGGAAACACCATAGAATAAGATTCAAAATAACCTTAAACCATCATCCATTTATCCAACAATACCTCTACATCTTTAGACTTAGAAGGGGGATAAGACATGTCCCTAGCTCACCTCAATCAAAATAGAAATAAGTACCATGAACTGTATTCAAAAGTATTTACATATATAAGCTAGACAAGAAAGGAATATTGTTCTCGAAATATGAGAACTCACCAAATAGGTAGGCTTCAACAAATCAACTAGCCATATGAGGGTGAATGTGAAGCAACCCTGGTCCCTACATGGTGATATCATGTAGGAAAAAGAGTATGCATTAGTACTTTGAATGTACTAAGTATGTGGGCATGTATTAACATTGAATAAATATTAGACCATTCACATAGTATGAGATATAGTGCAATGCATGCATGATCAATCAAGTAAATAACATTTGAAATATTTATTTTGTGTGAAGATGAGCATAAATGACATTTAAAACCATTCGAGCTATTAAATAGAATCCAACTACGTTGGCACAGGGAGACTACTTGTCGGGTAGAGCTCCGTCAACTTCATTTATTTCTTTAACATTTAGGGCTCCTATATTGGCACATACTTAATAAGACAAGGGGTTGCTACTAGGATTTCCTTGATGAATCCCACGTCAATGGACCATTCAGTGCTAAGTCAATCTCACAAAATAGTTTAACATATATAAGAACATAATCATTTACGTAGCTTTAGATCATCAAAAGTTGTTTCAATGGAATAGATCATTAAAACTGTTCTTTGATTCACACGAGTGAGAATTGGCCATTCACCAGTAGAATTCATTATTTCATAATTATTTAATTATTTTTTTATTTCATAAGACTCCTTTTGATTAAAGACATTTCCTTTCATAACATTCATTTTGGAGTCAAAGATTTCAATTCCAACTTCATTGAGAATATAGTAAAACTAGGTGAGTTCTATTCAATTCAATTTGCAAATCATCATCATCAATACTAACATGCATGAGAGTGGTGGAATGCATCAATTCAAACATCTTTAAAACAACCCACTAATATACTCCAAAATCCTTTTCATTCTTTCATATAGGACTTTTTGATAAATCAACCATTCCATTAATTAATAGTCAATATACGTTAATATAGATAAATAAACTTCAAATATGCAAGAATATATGCATTTGAAATCATAATATAAAAATCCACAAAATTCACACTTTATACTGGGTTGCTAGGTTTAGAAAATACTCGGTCTCTATGGTTGAAGAACCCATCAATGAGACTCACATACCATAGGAAATAAATTCCTAATACAACATTAAAAATGGAGACTTAAAGATCTTGAAATGGAACCCTAAACATGGAAGATAAAAACCTTGGGAGAACTTGAGAGGAGAGAATTTTGTGTGTTTGAGTCTAAGTGTGAGAATGAGGTATTTGGGATAGTTAGAGTCCTTATATAGGGTTAATTCAGTCCCCAAAATGACCACACTTTGATGTTAAAACATGGAAAAAGACTAAAATACCCCTTTAAAAATTGGCCAAAACTGACCCTACGACCCCTCCTTACGAATCGTAGAAGAGTCGATGAGTCATAGGAATGACTCATCCTTTATGGTCTAAGAAGCGCCTGGAAATTGACCCTCAGGACTTCCCCTGTGACACATTTCTATGATTCGTAGAAGGGACTCCTCCTACAGGGGTTGAGGAAAACCTGAGGACTGACCCTCAAGAATTTCTCTACGACTCATTTCTATGAGTAGTAGACTTGACGACCAGTAATAGACTCGAGTTATCCTACAGGGTTTAGAAAACCTACAAATCAATGCCTCTGAAGTTTCTTGATGAGTCATTTCTACAACTCGTCTAAACCTCTACGAGTCGTAACCTTATCGCGTAAACTTGCCCCTCACTTGGTCCAATTTCCTTTCCCTCAATACCCTCTCTACGAGTCAATCCTACAACTTGTAGAAGTACCTACACTCATAGGTGGACTCATAGACTTAGGGTAGATCATGTTTTTAGAGGTTTTTCCTTCATTTTAACTTTTTGACATACGAGGTCTTACAATAGTGTGAGATATGTGCCATGGGTGTGTGAGATGAATTCTCTAATTCAAAAGATGTGTATGTAAGATAGAAATTTCCTGGTTATTCAACTGAAATGATTGAATAGTTTTATTAGGACATGATCATATAGGCCGTTGTTGAAAATAAGTCCCTTATCCTAAAAGCGACTAGCCAAATGAAATTTTACCCTTTGAACCAAGAGTATGAGCTTGAAAAAGACCTTTTCTTTGAAATAACATAACTTACCTTCCCTATCTGACTATAGTCCTTTATCTTGGCCCTAGTCCCTCCTAGGATGATGTGTACCTCAACTCAGGCTAAAAACATGAGTTGAGAGTGGCTACTATAGAGAAAAGCGGGAAAAGTTGAGGTATCAAAATAAGTGTGGAATGAGAGGAAAAAGCAAAGAATTAGATTATGTCCGTAAGGAAAATGAAAAATAAAGTGAAAAGTGGTAGAAAAATCAAGTGCAATGAGAAAATATGTAAAAAAAAAGGAAAGAAAAATGGGTGGAAACCACACCCGGACATGAAGAAAGGAAGAAAGTAGGGGTAACATATGTTTGGGGTTGGAAAATGTGTAGCTGAGTCAATGTAGCATCTTGGAGGGGAAAAATAGTCACTTTAATCCTAAAAGTATCCTACCTGAGCCCGAGCCTACGCTACAAGCAAAGAAAGTCCTATTGCTATCCTAAAAGAACTATTCGAAAGTTAATGTGCAGAAAATAAGGGCAAGCCTATGGTCCGGATTTATGCATTGATTGAACTTCATTTGAGAGTGTGAGTGGGATCTTTTCAGTCTCTATTGTTCTTATATATATATATATCATATGAGAGACTTTCTTGTGGTGAGGCACTATGAATGTGCTGTTTGGTTGCTAATCTGACTGGTACATTGTTGTTTGCATTGGTTTGGTCGACTGTGAGTAGTATAATATTGTAAATCAATCCTTGTGAGTCAGTTGGAATGTTGGTTCATTGCATAGCTGAGTTGGTTAAAAGATTGGGTCATGTACTTTGTGGTTGGGCTGTTGTATATTTTCTAATAATCATTTGTATTTGCGAGTCATTTTGTTCTATGTTGAGTCATTGTTGGCAGACAAACAATGGTTCTAGGTTGAGGATGTTAATGTGTGCATATTTACAATACTTTTGATGCACAAACGATTAATTAATGTGGGTTTCAAGCATTTTTTGTAAATATGATGTGTGTTGTGTTTATTTTGCAGGAAAATTAAGTCGTGTACGAGTTAGGGTATGCTGCTGAGTTTTTGCTGAAAAAACCACTGAATCTAATGACCGCGAGTGCCACTATGGGCCATGAAGCCTTATATGGCCAATGGAAGCTAGCCGTTAACAGATAGGTATTGAAAAAATACAAGGAATTTTTGTCCAAGTAAAACTCCATGGGACCCTTGACGGGCCATGGAGCTCATCATGGATCCTAGCGGAGGGGCGTGAAGAAGTCTTATGAAAAATGGCTGAAGGACTAAGTAAAAGACCACAAAACCCACCACGGGGCTTGGAAGGTAGTACGGATCATGGTGCCTGCTCATGAAGAGGAATAGGACCACACAACTATGAAGCCAAGTCAATTTACATGGAGCAGTACCACGGGCCATGAACAACACTACGGGCCGTGAAGAGTGGACGTGAACCAGTGTTGACTTATTTCTCCTAGTTGGTTTAGTATTTGGTTTTGTATTCTATAAATACCGAACTACATTTTTTTTTCAGGGTTACACAATTTCAGATTTTTGAGCTTTGAACATTGTGTGAAGCATAGTTTCGAACCGCTTTTGAGATTCAAACATTAATTCAAGTTTTTGTTCATTCTTGATTCGTTGTTTGTTCTTTGATCCAAGATTTGCTATCACATAAACGTATGTATTGTTCTAATAAATTCTACACCAATTCTTAATGATTTGGCTATGAATATGAGTAGACAAATATCATGATTAGGGTTGTGGGAACCATGATAGAATAATGAAGTAGGCAAACGTATAGGTGATTTTCGCTCATTGTTCTAGCATGAATTGTAGTTTTCTTTATATATTTTTTACTTTTAATGAGTACACGTGTTAAAACTTGCATGTATCAATTACTATCTTAGAAGTGGGGTAGTGATTAGGAAAAGAAAACTACAACATAGATTCGAAGTTACAAACCTTCGTCTATGAATTTGAGCCCGAGGGGGGATAGTTTTCTGAGATCAAAAGCAAGAGTAGATATACATTCGAAGACCGGAAGGTAAAGAATGAAATTCATCTAGTAGGACCAAAAGTCATTTAGATGTACATAAATTGATAGATTTTGCATGCGACGCATTGATACGATATCACAAATATGAGAAGTCTACTAAGTTACATGTCATGGAGAACACAGTCCTTACCTTCTCATACTTTTCTACACCTTAAGTCTATTTTACTTTGTTACTGCGAACGTTGATATTTGTTTCTAATTAAACAATAAAAACTACTAGTTTACTTTATGCATTTTTATTTTGGGAAATAGTAACTACAAGTAAACATAAGTTCTAGTAGACTTATTTCCTCCGTAATTCATGTGGGTTTGACCCCAACCTAGTTGGGTTCTATATTTGACAGTGACCATTTTATACTTCTTAATTGGGGTGTAATTTTGGGGGTATTAGAAGGTGTGGTCATGTTGCATGTCGTGTTCGCAGGCCTCCTTCTGCATTTGCAGAGAGTAATTGACTGGTCATTTTATTAAGACTAGGGATGCCATCCAACCATTGATCAAATATTCAAAACTCGATATCTCAAGATAGGAGACTCCAAATTGGGTGATTAAAGTTGCATTTGGTCAAGAATTGGTATGGATACACATTAGAGTTGTGGAAATTTGGGGAGCATCGTGTGGAGGTAATTTCTTCCTTGTAGGGGTTGTCCTAGTTCTTAATTGGTGCTTTATTGGTGATTTTCTTGCATGAGATATTTTAGCTCACTTACGAGCTTGGATTATGCCCATTCCTGGAGCACAAGCTCCCTGAGTTATTTAGGACGCTTTGATGGAGTCAATTTGTGATTTTTGAAGCGGGTCCCACACTCCGGTTTTGACCTAATTTTTAATCTGTCTCCAATTATTATGATTTTAGTATCACAATGTCCATATTGACGTTGTGATTGATATTTTGATAGCGTGACAGTGTCCAGAGGTTATTCAGAAGGGAAAAGCTTAAGTTCAGCAAATTAAGAGCACACGTTTTCAGCTTAGAGGTAGGCTGATTGTGCTCTAATATATGATGTGTAATATGAATTGCATGTAAATTGGGACCATATTGTTCGAGTTTAGAACTTCGTACCTTGTTTCATCTGTTGATTCCCGTAGGATCTTTCGGCTAGCTTTGTGTGGTAAGATCCTTATCTTAGGATTATAGCGCCATGTTGTTGGGCATAGTCGGTGTAGTAATCCTTTTTAGAGTTGATGATTAGGCCTTAGTCTAGGTTTTAACTTAGATGTCTTAGAATGCATTTTAACGCCTCTATAGCTAAGTGTTGCTTATTGTGTTGATTTCTTCGGTTGGATAACCTTTGCTAGTGCTTGAGACTTAGTTACTTGTGATAGTGATTGGCTGTCTTAGTTGTGTTCGATTGTTGGTTGACGAGTATGTGCGGGGTAAGGCGTCGATCCTTGAGTTATCTCGCCTGTTAATTATTGAACTTCTCCTTGATTCCTTCGTTTTGAGTATTAGTGAGCATGTTATGTTGTTATTTTGGTATATTGTTGGGCTAAGGCATTGGTCGAGGACCAGCTAGATTCATCAAAATACCATTGAAAATATGTAATTGAAGATCATAGTTAAAGTATAACTAAATTTCAATAAGAACCCATGAAAATCATAGAAATCCTAGGTTTGAAGAATCATAGAGCTTGACAAATTTGGAGTTTTCTTAGGACTCAACAGGTGAAGGGATACCCATTGATGAAATCCCACATTCCTAGAGTAGAAACCTTGGCTTGATTGTTTGGATTGAGGCTTGAAGCTTGGGAATCCTAGCTCTTTCTTGAGATAAGACTTAGAAGAGAAGAAGCTTGATTTTGGGTGAGTTAGGAGAGAATGAGAGGTTAAGGCTGATATAAAACACTTAATCCCACTAATTAGGGATGATAGGAAACACTTAATCCCACTTAGAATAGTCCAAAACGACGTAGTATAGGGATTAAAAGAATGGAAAATGACTAAAAAGCTCTTGATTAAAAAGCTGAAAGAGGCATCTATGGATGACATCTACGGTCCATGGTTCCATCTACGGACAAAACCATTTCCATAGAAATCAGGCTAAGATTCTAGCTTTCAAAAGTTCCAATCATTGAGATCAAACTACGGTTTGTAATTCCAACTATGACCCGTCCGGACTTACCTATCCATCAAAAACTCCTGCTGATCCGCAAGAACAATTTGTTTTAAACTTTAGATGATCTCCATGAGTTACATCCATTCAAACTTATGGCGATACACTAGTACTTTGCGGCAAAGTTGCAACTTGAAAGCTATTTTTTGCACGACTTATTAAGCTGAGTTAAAACTTAAATAGTGGCTAAGAAAAAAATGTTGCATCTGATACTAGATGATAAAAAGAAAGCTTAATAATCAAAATAACAAAGCTATGGAGTTAACTTGTTTTTAGGTTGCATAAGAGATTATTAGAACACATGAAAACGTTTGGTGTATTTCTCAAGCTTGTAACACAATTCTGATAGCCAATAAGCAGCACTCGAATGTGAAAGAAGGCACCGCCAGAGGATACATGGAGTTAAAAAGAAAGAACGATACATATGTGAGGAAGGGGGGGGGGGGGGGAAACCAAAATAAATAAAGGCTTTACAATGCCTAACCAAAAGGAGATTTACAAATTTCCCATCAACCATGATATAGAGAGCATGAATTTTTTTCAGTTAAACAATTGATACCAATTTATTTTGTTGTATACTTTTCACTCAAAGCAAAAGACAGGTTAATGTAGTGTGTATTTTGTGAATATATTCAAGGCTCCATTTTTGGAGCAACGGTCATGACAGCATCTTCCACTGTGAGGAAAATCTTTTCTTCTCCAATCATGTCTGCAAAACCAGATGCATGAAGCTTCTCAATCACCATTGTCCCCGGATTTGCCAGCACAAGCTGTAAACACATTAAAATGTAATATAAATATATATATGAGCCGTGTTTATACACAGAAAATAATGGTATAAGTATAAAATTTATACTATTAGCTTACCTCAACATTTCTTTTCTGGAGTGACTTAAACAGAGCATCTAATGAGTGAATTCCACTAGTATCTATATCAGTAACAGCTGCAAGAAAGCAAGTTACTCAATTAAAATCTCAGGGAAAATATATTAAGAAAGCCGAAGAATTTAGAATTTGGAGAATTCCTTACGTGACATCTCAACTATCAAATATTGGATCTTCTGTTGATTAGTTTCTTTTAGTATTTCTTCTTCATCGGTTAGCCATCTTAGTATCCTGAAAAATATTGACATGAATTTAGGCCTGGGCTTTTAAGAAAACAATATCGTTAAGCTAATGTAGTAGTAATACCTGTCCCTCATGTAATTGGAGTTGGAAAAGTAGATAGCAGAATCAACTCTCACAATAAGAATGCCAGGGACCTTTGTTGATTCTGGATATTGCTGTATATTTCTGTAAACACTTGTCCTAGGGACCTTGCCAAGAACAGCAATTCGAGGCCTTGTAACTTGGAGGAGGATTTTGGCAAATGATATAGCAACCTATAATAAATCATAATGTTGAAGATCCTTACTATGATGTAATGGCAACCAATCAATCAAATTAAGAATTGTCTAGGTTGTTTACCGCGAGCAAGAGGCCTATCTCAACAGACTGGAAGACCACCCCTAAAAAGGCTCCCATGCAAGCAATAAAATCAAACTTATCAATCTTATACAGAAGAGTCATTGCCTTGATATCTATCAACCCGATAACTGCAGATATGATGATGGAAGCCAGTATAGCATTCGGCGTGTATTTGAACAACGGTGTGATCAATTCTAAAGTTAGCAACACAACTAAAGACATGACAATATTTGAGACTGCCGTTCGGCATCCAGCCATATAGTTGACTGCTGAACGAGAAAAGGATCCTGTGAACAATTTCAATTAATTTACTGAGAAAAATCCACCATCAATTTATTATTATAACTGGGAATAAGTATAGGTCTGTTTTTTGACCTACCAGTGGCCACATAGCAGGATGTCATTGACCCAACGATATTCATTGTTCCTAAAGCTACCATTTCTTTGTTTCCATCCAAATTGTAATCCTTCATTGCTGCAAATGTTCTTCCAATTGCTATAGCCTCCTATAATTTCAACAAGTTTGTTATAGGCTTTTCTTCAAAACAATGATTGTCCGAGAAATGATGAGTTTAACTTACCGTTAGTGCTACCAAACCAGCAATTGCACCAATTCTGAATCCTTTGGTTAAATATTCACCACTGAAATAGATCTCCTTCACTGATGGAGGATTGATCCCTTGATTGATGTGTCTTACCTTGATGGTTTCAATAAGATCGAATGTAAGGAAGAAAAAGAGAGAAATCCTCTTCAACATAAGAATCATGATGGAATATTTTTATATCAAAAACTCACAATTTGGACATCATGTTTTTCAGCATGGAAGATAAACACAAAGAGTGTCGATAGGATAACAGATATCAATGGTGCAATTGCAGGCACCCAAAAGTATTTCTTGTTCCTCTTTCCCTGTTCAACAATAATTGGCAATCAGAACAAAGGTTGTGCTTAAAGGGAATCAAGGAATTTATTTTGATTCTTACGATGAACTTGGCGACTAGAAGGAAAGCCAAGAAAGATAGTCCTATCACGATAGTCTGCCAGTTCCACTGGTATTCAAAGATAAAAGATAGCTATTTAGCTGAGCTCTATTATGGGTAAATGAAAAAGGAATAGATCGAATTTCTGTTAATTACCCCATGATGTGCTGCAACAAAAACTGATCTCATAACAGAAACAATATCAGTTTTCTTAGTGAATTTCTTTATGCCAAGTAGACCCTTAAGTTGTTGAAGACTGATAGTAATGGCTGCTCCACCCATGAACCCAACAATGGCAGCATGAGATAGAAAGTCAATCAAGAAACCCAACCTAAACAGAAAAACAAGAATATTCAAGTCAGCTTTTTTCTACATGCTCCATCAAACAGTACATCTTAAAGTGTGTAGCATACGTATGTTGCAGCATTTTAATCTAATCATTCTTGTCCAATATTATATAAAATAATACTTTTTCCAACAATTTTTCTAGATATTTTTAACTATAAAATTATGGATGAAACAGAGTATAATATTTGGGGAGAGGAAATAACCTGAAAAATCCAAGCACGAACTGTATAATGCCTGCAAAAAATGTAGCAGTGAAAGCAAGGCGCTGATACTCCAGTTTTTGCTTAACAGGATCAAGTTCTTGCTGAAGCATACTTCCAAGCAAAAGAGACACCACAGCCACTGGCCCAATCGCAATATCTCTTGAACTTCCCATGAATGCATAAACCAACGGTGGCACAAAGCTACTATCTGTAATAATTAAAGAAAAAAAGAAGAAAAGTTATGTCTTTCACTTAAAGGCAAATATCCACATTATAAACAAGGGGGGAAGAGAAGGGTGGGGATAAATTAAAGCAGCTAAGGGTGTGGCCGTTGTCGCATTTATCATATAATTCAATAATTTCAACACGAAAGATAGGCATATGTGAAAACAGAAGAAAATTTTGAACAGATATTAAATTCTGAACTTCTAATTTAAGAAACATTGAGATCAATGCTGAAGTTGAACCGATGAGAGACGAGGGTTCAAATTTCAATACTAGATGATTTTTTCCAATAGGCCAAAGACTTAGTGGACAAAATTCCGGATCTGTACAATAGTATAAAGTGCGTGCAAGCTAATGCGAATGGGGTTGGGGGAAGAATGAACTTACATAGCCCATATTGAGGATCTAAATTAGCAAGTTTAGCATAGCCAATGTCCTGAGTTGAGAGAAATGTACACTAGTTAACATAAGAGTGAAAAAAAAAAAGAAGCTCAAAATGATATTGTTAGTATTATTTACCTGAGGGATACAGAGAGTGGCTATAGTAAGGCCAGCAATAAGGTCACCTTTAAACTTGGAGAAATTATAAGACGTTCCCCAATCAAGAATGGGGAACACAGCTTGAATGCCAAGGAGTAATTTCTTTGTCTTAGATTGGTTCTTAAAATTGCGCAATGGATCATCATGGAAGAAAGTTTCTTTCACAGTTTCAGTGATCTCCTTCAGTAAGTTTGGTTTCGGAGGAACTCCCACTTTGTGAACATATGACAATCCATGCCTCCGTGAGGAAGCCACTCTTGATATGTCCGTTTCCATTTCTTCAGGATTGTCTATAATGCGACCACTCATTCTTAATCAGTATTCACCGAAGATTACAATAACGGCAATTTCTATAAAAAGAGAAAGGACAAATTATTAAAAAGGACATGTACAAATATTAAATTTAAAACTCATTTATTATTACGTAAAATCGTCATTATAAAATTTAGAATTCATATGTTGAAATCCTAACTTCGCCTCACTCACCGACAGTGCCTGCATTCCGAGTTGAGAAGGTAATTCTCACATATACCTATTTCTTGAACAAATATTTAATATTCAACCCCAAAACATTGGTTATTTTGTCTAATAAATATACTCACCCAACCCAATATCTTTGTCACAAAACATGGATAAATATGTGAAAAATCACTACTATTTCAAAAAGAATGCCCCATAATTACAAAAGAAGATTTTTTTTTGCTTCCCAACAATGTAAAAAGTTAACAAAAAATAATGTATGAATTAGCCAAAGCAAGAGCGTACCTAGGAAAGATAATTTTAATTGTAGCAAGAAGAGATACTCAGGAAAAGGGAAAAGGGAAGTGTTGCTTATATAGGTATTTCGAGTTATCAAAAGTCAACTTTTGTATTTTATGCAACACAATCATACCAAAGGGGGATTTAATGAACTTAGATCGAATTTATACCAAATACAGAGGGCCAAAAAAGTGTTGACCAAAGAATTTAATACACAATGATTGTAGGATAATGTAAATATAAGCGTAAGCTTGATTTTGAGTCATAAGAGATACTCCTTTGGTTCAATTTGTCGGGGAGGAAGCACCACAACTAAAGTTTGATATGATAATAAATAATGAAAATAAATTGGACAAGAGGAATTTACGTGGAAACCCCTCAAACAGATAGAGGGGAAAAATCGCGGGGTAGAAGAATCTTACTATGATAATATGGAGTACACTACTCTCAAATACAAGGAGAAAACAACAATCAACACTTCTCTCTTGTAAAAGGAACAACTCATTAAAGAGGACACTCAAGACTACAATATTTATCTTGGTGTATAACTTTCTTTGTGATCTTACTCTTTTGGATTGTAATTTTTGTGGGATGATCTAAATGAGGGCAAAAGACTCTCTATTTATAGAAAACTAGAAACGCGTAAAATCCGCGTATTGCACCTCTCTTTTTGACTACGTGTTCAAAATGCATTTTGTTCCCTTTTTGATTACGCGTTTTGTTCTTTTTTTGACTACGCATTTTGATTATCTTGCACAATTTAGATGAGATAGTTTTGATTTTGAGAATCAAACAAGAAATTTTTTATTATAATTTATTCGTATGTCTTTTAAATATTTTAAATTGTTAATTTTGTAATTTAAAATAATTTTTATGTAGTTCTTGAACATCTACATTATTTTCAAAAAACATAAAAATTATATGTTTGAATACACAATTAAAACCAAAAAAATTAACTCTTATAATACTCTACAATTTCTTTCAAGTTTGATTTATTCCCTTCTCTGATTATCAGTACAAAGTCTTCTCTGGCTTGGCTTGGCTTAGCTAGCTTGTGATAGTGGACTGGATAAAGCTATAATAAGTCGACAACTTCTGTTTGTCATGCCCTACGCCATTGGAGGTGGTTCCATATTATAAAAAATATAAATCATTTCTTCAAATAGATATAGTAGATGCTCCAATTTCTAGTTTATATATGGCATATCGACATTCACTGCTAAAAAATAGTGCTATTTTCTATTGAATTTCTCACCAAAAAAATGTCCAGGGACTATTTTGATTGAATGAGAATGAAAAGAAAAAATAATAATGTTTATATAGTTAATTAGCTTTAACCAATGATTTAACAGGTAGGGGCACAAAGTGAGGCCCTTTATCTAGGATAGGATCAGACGTAAATCTTGAGATATGATTTGTAAATTGCATGAATGTTTAACAAATCGGAGGATAAAAATTAGAGGAAGTGTTAAGAAATTAACATAAATTCAAAATTCTAACATTATATGAATAATGCAACATCCTAACAACTCAAAAATATAATGTACTGAAATTCTAATATTATATTGCGTGTTTCGAGCAAGTTAATGTATTAACAAACAAGTCACAATGCTATAATTCACCAATAAAATTATTTATGAATTTATTAATTGTAAGTTGTTGCTCACTAATAAGTATTTTCTTCGTTTCAATTTATGTAGCAATATTTGAATTTCGAGAATGAAACCATTTATTTTGATTGTGTATTCGAATATAAAATTTTTAAATTTTTTAAAATAAAATTTACATATTTGAAAATTACGTGAAAAAAAGGAAATACTTGTCTACTACTTCATAAATAATAACACACGTTCCATAAACCATAGATATGTTAAAGTCGATATTGCTGTTAAACGAAATAGAAGAGAAAATAAGATTCGATGAAAAGAAAATCAAGAATGGAATAACAAGGGCCTAGCAAATTAAAAGTTAAACATTACTATTTGTTATTTAGATGGATAGTTATATCAAACTCAGTTTTAGGGACGGCTACGGGCAGGGCGCGTGCAGACCAGAGCGGGGTGGATTTATATATTTTTTAATAAAAATCATGTGGGGCGAGGCAGATCGTGGGTTTGGGATAAATCCAATACTCAAATCGATTAACTATTTATTCTACTTTATCTTCTGCTTAGGACCTTTAGGTAAGAAAATCCAACTATCTAATATTTATCAAATTAACCTTTTATTTACTTTTATAAGCTTAATCACTTATTTTATTCTTAAAGAATCAATAATTTATTTTCCTATTGTCATTCTGCTATACTAAACGAGAATCCATTTTCCAGCTATTCTTGGGGATCACCTTCTTTTGTCATTTGTGCCATTGTGTTATAGTAATCAGTTCTGTTCTAATTCTTCTATTGTTTCATCACTTATATATATATATATATATATATATATATATATATATATATATATATATATATATATTAAATAGTTTTTTAAAACTATCACATATTTGTGTGTTGACGCAATGTATCACGATTTAAATTACTGAATCGTGCATATACCTATTCTATTTTAACTAGATAAGCAAACTGTACCCTCCACTCATTCTCAATTAAACCAAAATTCTCCTAAGAATTATATATGGGTTAGCAAAGTAAAATAAAATAGGACAATCTATTCAACTTGACAAAATCTTTAACCACTCTAAAGGATCTAATCTAGACAGATACAAGAGATTTTAATAGAGTATGGACAGAAGATAAAATAAAATACACAGGAGATCGACACAGCTTTCACTTGAGGACGAAGTAGGTAGAAGCTGATGATGATTAATCGACATCCTACGCTTCAAACAACTTGAAATAAACTTACACCAATAAAAGATGTAGTAAGAATAGTATCGGCACACCCCACCTACTGAGTAGACATTATAGGCCGACATGAATTAGATCCATATGAAATATCTCAAAATCAACAGGAACAACAATACTACTGTATCACATTTAACTTCTTTTAAAGTCACACCTCACCTCTTAAATCAGTCCGTCACGGAATATTAAAAGTTTATTATTTTCATCTTAGCTCCTTCACTAGCATTGTTATCATCATCCATCCCACCCACATGCTATTTATACAGAAGTCTTCACACACATAAAATCCAGCATCCTTGTTACCATCAATTCATGGAACTTATTCACAATTACTGGCTCAATATTTAACATCAAAGGTAATTACTTCTTTACTAGTTTTGAGAACCATTTAATTAACAACATCTTTTTATCCTTTTTATAGATCATTCTGCTTCTCTTCTTAATGTATCGTGTAGTCCTAATCATGGAACTCTTCTTTTATCATCACAATCATCAAATACAACATTACTATTTTTACAACTATGGACCAAGTACATGCTGACTGTTTCTATTAGTTTTTAAATTTATTTGTCTTAAAAACATATGTAATTCCCAAACAACTATTTCACATTACTATTCTGAAGTAAAATTATGCAACCAACAACACATATAGATCACAACAAAATTACAATATACGGCTTAGGGTATTTCAAGATAAACAATTGAATTTTCATGCTAGTAGGCGTAAACATGTTATTTCTCATAACTCTGCGACATAAAACATATCACCAATGTCATGATCCGAGTCTATTTCCTGAACGTGACTGACAGTTTGAATCATTATTAGGCCCAAGCAAACCCTTGGTTTGGCCTACTATTAACTATATAATATGACACTATGTGGAGGCTTAAAAAAATATGAGTATGCAATTGCTTCAGAAAATAAATCAATAGACTTATAAATAAAAATATGAAATATGTATAATATGCATATGTTGTAAAACGATAGTGAAAGCTATGACTCAATTGACTCATCTATGATACGTCAACATATTGAAGATAGGTTTAGCGAGACAAGATCCATGGCTACTTGAATATTCTACTAACAACATATACTAGCTACGTACTCATACTCAAGAAAAACCAGAGCCCTCTGAAATCAAGGAAGTCTAATCAAGGCTAGATGAAAGTTATCATAATGATGTGTCTGTTGTCGATCCTAAATACCTAAATTTGCATCATTAAAAGATGCGATGTTGAATGACATCAGTACATAAAATATAACAACAACAACAACAAGCCCAGTATAGTCCCACCATGTGGGGTCTGGGGAGGATAGAGTGTATGCAGACCTAACCCCCACCTTGAAAGGTAAGACGGCTGTTTCCGAAAGACCGTCGGCTTAAGAGAGAAGAACAAGAGAGGAGAAATAAGGAAAACAAGACATAGGTCAGTAGATCCAAGCATATCAAAAACAATATAAAAATATGAGAAATGAGAGGGAGAAAGTCAGGGTAGGAAAGACTGGAAAGAAAGGAGCATTAACTATTATAGATAAATAGGATACCCAAAGAAAATCGGACCAACAAATATAACCAGTAATCAAATACAGAAATCAAATGTTAATAAAAAAAATGAGCAAAACTACGACTACTATGGAGAAAAGATAAGTCACCTAGCCCACTATCTTAGTGTGAGTCCTCCACACTCTCCTATCTAAGGTCATGTCCTTGGTGAGCTGCAACTGTGCCATATCATGTCTAATCACCTCTTCCTAATACTTCTTCGGCCTCCCTTTTCCCCTCTTGAAACCGTCCATAGCCAACCTCTCTCACCTTCGCACTGGAGCATCTGTGTCTCTCCTCTTCACATGCCCAAACCATCTCAGTCTCATTTCCCGCATCTTATCCTCCACCAATGCCACTCCCACCTTGTCTCAGATATCTTTATTCCTAATTCTATCCATCCTAGTATGCCCACACATCCATCGCAACATTCGCATTTCCGCGACTTTCATCTTCTGAACATGAAGTTTCTTGATTGGCCAATACTCTACCCCGTACAATAGAGTCGGTCTAACCACCACTTTGTAGAACTTGCTTTTGAGTTTTGATGGCACTTTCTTGTCACACAACACTCTAGAGGCAAGTCTCCATTTCATCCACCCTGCACCAATATGGTGTGCAACATCGTTGTCGATATCCCTATCTTCCTGTATAATAGACCTAAGATACTTAAAGCTTCTTTTGTTTTGAATGGCATGGGTACCAAGCCTCACTTCCCCATCAGCCTCATGTGGCAGGCCACTGAACCTTCACTCCAAGTATTTTATCTTGGTCCTACTCAATTTAAATCCTTTAGACTCCAATGTCTGTCTCCAGCCCTCCAACTTGTCGTTAACTCCGTTGCGAGTCTCGTCAATCAGGACTATGTCATCCACGAACAATATACACCAAGGCACCTCACCTTGTATTTGTCTTGTCAATTAATTCATCACCAGGGCGAATAGAAATGGGCTCAGAGCCGATCCCTGGTGCAACCCCATCGTGAAAGGAAAGTGCTTCGAGTCCCCTCCTACCGTCCTTACCCTGGTCTTAGCTCCATCGTACATGTATTTAATCGCTCTAATATATGCAACAGTTATACATTTCGCCTCCAAGCATCTCCATAGGACCTCTCTTGGCACTTTCTCATAGGCCTTTTCTAGGTCAATGAATATCATGTGTAAGTCCCTCTTTCGCTCCCTATACTGCTTCACCAATCTCCTTACAATATGAATGGCTTCTTTAGTCGAGCGCCACGGCATGAATCCAAATTGGTTCTCTGAAATAGACACACTTCTCTTCACCCTTATTTCCATCACCTTTTCCCACACTTTCATAGTGTGACTTAGCAGCTTGATACCTCTATAGTTGTTGCAACTTTGAATATCTCCCTTGTTGTTGTATATGGGAATGATTATACTCCACCTCCATTCTTTCGGCATCTTCGATGTCTTGAAAATGACATTAAACAACGTATTCAGCCACTCCAATTCTACCCTACCTACATTCTTCCAAAATTTCTCAAGGATCTCATTAGGTCTGGTCGCTTTTCCCCTACACATCCTACGAACCACTCCCTTAACCTCCTCAACCTTTATTCTTCTACAATACCCAAAGTTGCGACGCCTATCCAAGTGCTCCAAGTCTCCCAACACAAATTCTCTGTCTCTTCCTTCGTTTAAGAGTTCGTGAAAGTATGATTGCCATCTCTATCTAATGCGGGATTCCTGTACCAGTACTTAGCCATCCTCATCCTTAATGTACTTCACTTGATCCATGTCACGTGCCTTCCTCTCTCTCACCTTGGCAAGCTTAAATAGCTTCTTATCCCCGCCTTTATCCTCTAGTTCTGCATAAAGGCATTCAAAGGCTGCAGTTTTAGCCGCCAAAACTGCCATCTTCGCCTCCTTATTCACTATTTTATACTTTTCCCTGTTCATTCGCTTTTCTTCGTCATTCTTGCTATCTACCAACTTTACATATGTCTGCTTCTTTTCTTCTACCTTTCCCTGAACTTCTCCATTCCACCACCAATCCCCTCGGTGCCTACCATGGTGGCCTCGTGAGACCCCCAGCACCTCTCTAACTATTTCCCTAATGCAGCTGGCCGTCCTATCCCAAATACTACTCGCATCCCCCTACTATCCCATGCCTCCATAGCCATCAGCTTCTCCCCCATCTCTAGGGCACTAGATAGAGTCAAACGACCCCACCTAATCCTCGGTCGGTCATCCACGACCCTCTTCTTCTTCTACCTTCTTATGTCCAAGTCCATCACCAATAGCTTATGTTGGGTCATAAGATTCTCACTTGGTATGACCTTGCAGTCCTTATAGAGGCTTTTATCATCTTTTCTAAGGAGCAAAAAGTCTATTTACGTCGCCGCCCTCGAGCTATGAAAGGTTACCAAATGCTTCTCTTTTTTTGGGAAACTCGAGTTGGCCACCATTAATCCAAAAGCTTTTGCGAAATCCAGGAGTGAGGCTCATCCACCATTCCTGCACCCGAAGCCAAATCCTCCATGCACCTCATCATAGCCCATCAAAACAGACCCAATGTGCCCATTGAAATCTCCTCCTATGAATAGCTTCTCAGTAGGCGGTATACTAACCACCACTTCATCCAAGTCCTCCCAAAAGTGCCTTTTTATCTCCTCGTCCAACCCTACTTGCGGGCATAGGCACTAATAATGCTCAAGGTGAGCCCTCCAACGACTAACTTAATCGTCATCATCCTATCATTGGTCCTCCTAACCTCTACCATCTAATCTCTAAACTCACTATCTACTAAGATCCCTACTTTATTCCTATACCTCGACTTGCCCGAAAACCAAAGTTTGTATCCATCCACCTCCTTAGCTTTAGGTCCTACCCATTTAGTCTCTTGGACGCAATCTATATTAATCTTCCTCTTCTTAAGAATCTTAACTAACTCTATTGACTTTCCTGATAGAGTCCCAATATTCCAAGACCCTACTCTCAATCTAGAAGCTCCCTCATCCCCCTTAGCCCCTCCAACCCTATCCCTCGATCCCAACTGAGAACATGACCCTAGTTTACCATCGCTCACTAAAGCCAGATATACGCTACTGAAAGGATACTCTCAGATAAACAAACGAACAATAATATAGCACAAGTTAGCAATAGTCTAATAGTAGTGAGATAGGTACTTAATTAGGCGCTGCAAGCAATATTTATAAGGCTAAAATATCAGAAATGGGCTATTGGAAGTACCAACTCCAAGTAAATAAAACCTGTTCACTGCCCGAAACACTATTCACTGCCGGAGATATTGTTCATTGCCGGAGCATTGTTCACTCGCCGGGAAACACTGAATACAAATATATGGTTAGCCTCGGAATGCAGAGGTGACCACACTGGGAGAAAAAATAAAGTCAAAAATTGGCCGGAGACTGCCACACGCGCCGGCGTGTGCAGCGCATGGCGACGTAGATCTGCAGCCTCCAGCAGTGCATGACAATGCATGATTGAGAAGATATTAGAGGAGCTAACTGGGGTTTTCTCTCTTGAGTGTTCCGCACCTCGTGGTGTTGTTGGTTTTGGCAACAAGCACAGAAAAATTGAAGAGAGAGTTCAAAAGCGCTGAGATAACTAGCCGTTATAAAAGAGATGAAGTAGATGCTTCCGTTAGGAGAATATTCACCAATCACCAGCTATTAGTGATTGATGAATGAAATAACATACTAAGACTAAACATACTGATCTAAATGAATAACTCTAAAGATCGACTTAAGTAAAGCCAACTAAGTAGCATAAATTAAGATTTTCAATCGAGAAGTTGAGACATGTTCTAAACCTAATTAACTAAAACATGATATATGAATATCTTAGACCGTGAAGATAAAAATATAAAATAGAATGCAAGTTGTTTTTAAACACTTACTTCATCTGATAATATAAAACTATTTGTATGACTTGAGCTGAAAATATGTCTAAGACTGTAAATTTGAGAAATCATCATATCTATGAATGCATAAGTAATCATATTAGTTCGAACTATAAAAATAAATATATATGTATAAAAAATATTTAAGTGGGAGTTTCTTATAATCGACATCTCATGACTCTAACCCGTCGTAAATAGCACCCACACTAACACTCCCATGGAAAAACCATTTACTAACCAAACTAAACCCAACAGCACCACCTTAAGAACCAATTCATGCAATAAGACGATTTAAAAACAATTTCTATTAAATAAAGGATTGAGTCCCCATAAACTCAATCAAGTCTAACAAACTATTGTGGAATTAAACCTCCTAGAACCTGAAAGTCATTATACTAAAATCCTAATAATGTGTAGAATAGAAGGGCTGCAACCCCAAATAAAAAAACAATAAACTAATATTTATGAATTGATTGAGTCCGAAAAGATGGACCAAGAAATAGAGAAGAATCCATGACAGCCCAAAGAACTCCTCACCCTTGGATTCAAGTAGTGAAAGTCTCATAGTTGAGGTCTCTCAGAAGCCGTCTAAAAAAGTCCTATACACAATAAAAATATAGCACAAACACCGTATATTATAGGATCACTTAGTTAGTTATAGTATATACAATATGAACAGACAATCACAACTTAGTAAAATAGATAATACACAATTACATCATAATTATAGCAACACCCGAAATTCCAATCCTTATATTCAAATTATTAAACAAAAAGAGCATTATCATTCAAAATACAATAACTAATCCAGTTCTCTCATGAAACCCACATATAAACTATTAATATACTAGAGTGGTACTCGATGTCAATCATAGTTACTCTACCGGCGTGGTAATCTATCCAATTATATTGGCATGGTATTCAATTCAAATGTACCAGGATAGTACCAGATCCGCCAGAAAATCACATATTACAATCACAAACATAATGAATAACCAAGTAAACACATTTCATTGCATGCAATTGATCATAATTCTCATCTCAATCCATGTTCTTTCCTTTTTCCTAATCATATACCATGCATGTAATACTAATGGAGTAGTTAACAAATACATATAACATAAACGTGAAAAACACAAATATCACCTGCCTCAAATCAAGCCTTGAAAACTCTAAAGAACTGGTGTTTTCCCTTTTGCAATGCCTTAGCATTTTCTAGGTCTAAAACAATAATAAAACACAAAAAATAAATTAACAATGACCTAGAAATACTCAAATTATACTCAAATCCTAATCTTTGGCCAATTTCTTGATCATCTCACCCAACTAGATCTTTTTTCCACCATTAGTTCAGGTCAAAAAAATGCTCCCCAAAGATAATTCCAATCGATTCTAAGGTCTAAGAATCAAATTATAAGTTAGAAGATTAATTAACTTACCTTTACCAAATGATTTGGTGGAAGATTGAAGAAAATAGCCCTAAGTACCCTCTTTCTCTCCCAAGAACGAAGTTGCAAAAATAAAAATGAGTTTGAAACTTTTCTGTATTAAATCCGTGACTTGCCCACTGTAGAGGCTCCCAACCCGCTATAGAGGCTTGCACGGAGTCAAAAAATCAAAAATTCTCCCTCAAACCCCATTTGGAAACACACCACCAAACCTTGACGTTCTAAAATAAGTCCTTCACGCCAAGTTTGATTGGAGCTCTACTCATCCAATTCACTTTCGAAAAGCCTTATTGTCACGCCAAATTTCTCGAGTCATGTTGACACGTACTATAACCCACCAGTAGGTAAGACAACTCATAACTCGGAATAACAAGTAATGGGTTTGAGGCCAGAAACTAAATAAAAATAGTTAATTCTAAGTTAAAAAATAATAGATAAGATGAAGCAAATCAAAACATATATATACAACTAAAGATACCTCCCAGAACCTGAAATTCACAAGTACAGAGCCACTAGCAAAATGAGTACAAGTCTCAATAGTGGACCACAAAAATTGAACTGTCTCAAAATGCAAAAGACTAGTCAATATATATAGATGGAAACTGAAATAGTACAAAACACCATATGCTCACCCCATCTACGGATCAGACTGCTGCAAGCTTGATATCAGCACTAGCCACTGGTGCTCGGACCTAAATCATGAAAAAGATGCAGAGTTTAGTATGAGTACCAAAATAATAGGTACCCAGTAGGCATCACAAGCCGACTAAGCTTAAAAAGTAAAGGCACTATGAAAAAAAGGAATAAAGCAGAACAGAAGTTAAGAGAGAAAGGCTATAATGCAATAATAAGATGCACATGAGTGTATAAAAGACTAACTGAAGTAATCTACAAAGTAAACTACACCTAACTGGACCCCATAATTTTAGAAGGTACACTCGTGCGCAAGTTTAAATAAAAACTCGAACGGACCCCCATAAGCTCGCTAAGTATACATAATAGCTATGACTAAAGAGAAATGAATCTAAGGACTCAAAACTAGAGTGTACTGAACCAGAACCTCAACCAACAGCAGCAGAATCTGACTGAACGAAGGTTGTACCTCATACCGAATGCTCCTCAAAACTATCCAAGTAACTAACTACCAGTACCAAGTAACTAAGGCCGGACCTCCAACAGGATGCTCTATATGATTATTCGAGTGATCGAGGTCGGAGCTTGAATTCAAATGCTCTTTGAAATATCAATAGGGTCAGGGCTGGAGCATCAATTCGGATGCCCCGCAAGAGTGCCAATGTAGATGCTAGAGGAGTATCACTCGATCCATAATCATAACATCCGTGGACGCCGTCCACACTTAGCCAATCAATGTAATTCTCGATGCTAAATCCACAACTAATCTCCAATAGTGGAATGAAATCGATGTTGCCGATGTAACACACAAAACTGTAGAATTGAAGAAATAAGGTCAAACTATTATCGAATCAAGCGCACCTAGCTAAGGCTTAAACTATCAAACTCAAGTCTGCTATACCAGACTACAAGGATCTAAGCCGGCTAAAATGATGACAAGGTAAAACTAAGACCTATCAGGTCTGAATAATGCAGTTCTAAGGAAAGCACTATTCAAACCTAGGATAAGGCCCAAAATAATTCCAATAAATGGTTAACAAGTATACAAATACTCCACATAGCATAGAGGATCAAATAATAGTACAAGGCATGCTAATAGTTATCCGATAATCCCCAAAATAGGCCTAAAACATGAATTCTAAACACCTATGCATGATTCAATAGCTACCCAAGACAAATTCCAATTAATCAACATGAAATCACATTCTCAAGCTCAATCTAAAGGAAGGAAAGTCGTAGCCTACCTGTAGGCCGAGCACGCACACTCCAAATTACTCTTCTAGAGCTTTTCCCTTCCAAAAGCCTTGGATCACTAGCACAAAGTCAAAAATAGAATCACAACAATGTGACGGTCATTTTGACACTAAAGACACATAAAATGGAGACAAACTAATTTTGGAGTCAAAAATAGAAAAGTGGGACCCACTTCGATAATTCTGGTATTGACTCCGTCAAGAGGTTCTAAACACTACCCAAACTTATTTCCAAAATGAACACAATTCGGGGATAGAAACAGCCCAAACAAGCACATGCAATAATTTTACAAATTTATCACCATTAAAGAGACATGGCAATAACTATAACCAAGAAATTATTAGAAATGAGGACCCAAATACTGAAACCAACCACACCATGACGATCCTCATGAAAAACCTCACAATCTAGGCTCTTGAATCACCAAATAAACAATTTTTAACGCCCTTATGAGGTAGTGATGAGTTAAACTACTTGTGTTCGGACCTAAAATGGCAAAGAAAGCATCTTCCAAAATTTCCCAAAACCTGAGCTCAAAAATGAGTTATGGCAACAGCTAAAACATAATTCTTACCTCCTAAGAATCTTCAAATATGAATTCCAACCATGCAACACATTCTCCTCGAACAACCACTCAAGATAGCCCCAAGAATCACTGAAATTGAACCTAAAATGGTTGAGATATCAAGTCTCAAAAATTTCCAAAATCAAGATCACAAAAGGGTCATGACAGCAGGTATTTCATAAAATTTACCTCAAACGAAGACCTCACATCAGTTTTCAAGGTCACTGATGCATTTCTTGTGAAAAATCCCACAAGATGAACCTTCAAATCACTAAAATTAGATTAAAATAAGAGAGTTATGAATGTTTGAAGTTGAGAAATGAGGCTAAAATGGGCCTGCACCAACTATATATACAGTTGAAAAGCTAATTTGTTTGCCAACTTTAAAATCTCCAATGGAGTGCTTCGGATTCATTCGGAACCCAATAAAAATAAAATAGATATTCTACCCTACGAATTCAATATTTTGGACTCAATGACGCAGTTAAAATTTTTATATGAGGTCATTTTGACTGAAAGTGGGTCCCATATTCAAGTGTCATTTTTAGCCAACTTCCACAACAGAGTTTGAAATTAGATTGGAAGCCTCGAAAAACGAACGAAGGATTGTTCTAGATCAAACTTGATATTTTGGAACTAAACGCACTGACAAAATTTTTATCTGACCGCATTTTCTAAAAATATTGACCAAAGTCAACCTTAGGACAAATTTCAAAGGCTAAAATGCCAAATGGACCAAAACTCGTACCCAATGCCTCGATACTCAAACTGACCATGCTACTAGCATAATTTGGCCATCCCAGAGATGATAGAACCATCAAAATTCCATTTTCAGGTCGTTAACCTAATATTTTGACTAAAGTTAGCTCTTCAATTTTCAAAATCTCCAAAATGGGGAAATGAGAATAAAACCCAAATGAACGATAAGTATACCGAACAATTAGTGTCAACAAGTCACTAATGATTTGGGGTTTCTATAGAATGCTCTAAATGATGAAAAGGAGGCATTAAGACAAAAATGACCTAGAGGGTCATTACAACATCCACTATTAAAAAGGACTTTCGTCCATAAAAGTAAGAGTCAAAAAGTACCTGAAAGCTCAAATAAGTTGGGTAATTGCTCTCGCATCTATTGATTTCTCTCCTAGGTAGCCTCCTAAAATGGAAGATGCCTCCAAAGGACCTTAAAAGCAAGAATGGCTCTCGACTACAACTGCCTAACAGCTTTGGCTAAAATAGAAACTAGCTCCTCTACGAAGTTCAGACAATCATCCAACTCAACCGAACCATACTGGAGCACATGAGACTCATCTGGAGCATATCTGCTCAACATCAAAACATGGAAAACTAGGTGGATAGCTGATAGTGTTGGAGGCAAAGCTAACTCATAGGCAACCTTACCAACTGTTCTCAAAATCCCAAATGGGCCTATATACCTGAGGTTAAGCTTTCCCTACCTCCCAGACCTCATCACGCCCTTTATGGGCGATACTCGGAGAAATACCGGATCACCTATTGCAAACCTTAATGGTCGACGCCTGTGATCCATATAACTTTGATATCTACTCTAAGTCATCCTGAGTATATTATGGATCACTCAAACCTGATCCAAGGCTCTTGAAGGAAGTTTGTACCACGTGGTCTCTATTTCGTAGAATCAAACAAACTAATGAAGAGCAACAATGCCTACCATACAAGGGGCTAAATTGAATACTAGAGTGGTAGTTGTTGTTGTACGTGAACTCCACTAAAATTAAGAACTAGTCCACTAACCTCCAAAATCCATAACACAGGCCTGCAACATATCCTCAAGGACCTAAATAGTACACTCTAATTGGCCATCTATCATTTTGGGTTACGAGTTGGCTTACCTTTGGGTGGGTTATAATAGATGTCATCATGACTCGAAAAATTTGGTCATGACACATCAATACCTTAAAATCTTAGCTAACATAAAATCAAACCCAAAGTTAGAATTAGCCCCAATCCTTTCTCGAATATCCCTAGACCTTACATTACTCAGATTTCGTCTGAGATTGGCCTAGCCTGACCAATTTTAAGTTACTACAAAATAATTTTCTGTCTCAAATATCTTCCCTATTGGTTTCCTCATAATGACCGAAAGGGCTCATTACAATAGATACCAATTTATCCATCACTTGTCCCCGAGTGATCAAATAAGAAAATGAGGCAAAGTGAAGAAAAGATTGTAGTACCTGAATCCTTAAACAAGTGAGGGTACTTGTCTCGCATGTCCTTCTTGATTTCCTAAGTGGATTCCTCTATTAGACGATGCTTCCATTATACCTTTACTGATCTGATCTCTTTAGTTCTTAACTTTCAGACATCACGATCAAGAATTGCAACCAATTCCTCCTCATACTGAAGATCCTTGTCCAACACGACAAAATCCCTTTTTAATGATGTAATTTGTATCCCCATGTTACCTTTTCAATAAAGATACATGTAACATCGGATGGACTCTAGATAATCTAGGCGGAAGAGCTAACCTATATGCTACTGGCTTAATACTGTCAATAATCTCAAATGGACCAATGTAGAGAGGGTTAATCTTACCCTTTTTACAAAAAGTCATGACTCCTTTAATAGGTGACACTTTCAACAGGACTTTCTCACCAACCTGAAATGTCAAATCTCTTACCTTGCGATCTTTATGTTTGCTCTGGGTTGCCAAGAGCTTGGCTTGAATACTCTTTGCTTTTTCCTGAGCTTCCCTTACCAAGTTAATTTCACGACCCAAATTCAGGCCATAATGGTGACTACTATCACCCCCGAGTAGGTAAGCCAAACCCAAATCAAGCAAAAGTGAAACCTTAATTTAAATAAATAATTAATAACATAAGAAGGCAGAAGCAAAAAAAATATAACAAAAAAAAAGTCGGGTCAAGGTATAGATATGTTAATGTAATACAAAATATACAAAAGGCCCGATAGTGAACAAAATGACAAACTGACACTAGACCAACTCCGAACCTGGCATCACCAATACAAGAGCTACTAACTACAAAAGCTGACAACATATATATTCAATACAAAACTGACTATCCCAAAATACAAAATAATAGTAAGCTGCATGATGATACTAATAACAATAATAGAAGGGAAGCATAAAACTACGATTACGGGGAAAGAGGGTGCGGGAAGATCATACAATAGCCAGGTAAATCCTATCAATCAAGAAATCACATCAATAATCTCAACTCATAAAATACCGAAAGAATGCACAAATGTAAACTTAGAGTTATGGCTCAATATCCTCCAAAAGTATCAAAAAGTGCTCGAAATAACCCTCGAGCTCATCAATAAAAAGAGCTGCCTAAAAAAATACCTCGAGCTTATCAACATCGAAATAATAACCCAGAATATGTATCAATAGGCCGCCCAAAATTTACACCTCGAGCTTATCAAATGAAATAAAGTGTAGCACAAAGTCAATTAAAGGGCCACTTTGGAATCATACCTCGTGCTCATCAACCATGAAATACCATAAATAAGATATCACCATATTCATTAAATTCCTCATATTTATTCATCAACTGAAAGTCTTAATCTCATCTTTTATTCTTTCTTTTAAAAAGATTTTTAACTCCAGCAAGGTAAATAAGACAAGTAGTATATCAAAATCATATATCACTCAAGACGGGTAAAATCCCGTCAAAGACACCATATCATTAACCTGAGACTCCGATGTAGGGAAACCACATCCTCAGGCCTAATATTTCAATATCATAAGCAAACAAGGCACAGGCACAAGCAAATATCATAACAAATGGCCAACCAAAACCAAAAAAGCGGCATCCTAAGTTCAAATCACCTAGGATCAAGTTCTAAGGATTTCAAATAATGTAAAAAAGTCAAGCTGACACCTAAACTAAGGCTCCAATGACTAAAGCCCAAACTAGCTAATAACAATGATCATCGGCTACAAAATACTCAATAGGATATCAACACCTATATCACCAACCTAATTACATGTTACCACCCAAAATATATCAATTTCAACCAAGGCAAGTCTAACATGAGGAAGTCATAATCTACCTAAATGTTCAAACTGCACACGAACCGTTAAACCTAAGCTTTTCCCTTTCGAGCCGCGTTCGAATGATGCCACTCTATCAAATTATCAAAGAACAGATCAAAACAAAGCCAATGATTCCCATATCACTATAATTAAAAATGGGACTAAAATCGGTTCAAAATTTGACATTGGGACCTGTGCACGAAATCAAAAAACTAACTCTGTTACAAGGTTCCATTAACTCAAGAAACTTGCTCCCCAAAATGGGCACATTCTGAGCACCAAAAGAGCTCAAAACAACCCCACCGATTTCAAGCCCTATAATAGTCAAAAAATGCAAGAAACAATGAAATTATACAAAACTTACGATGTTGTAAGGATGAGGAAAGGTTTCGGGATGTTCCCACAAGATTTTCCAACTCCCCAAAATAAGAATTATCAAAAATGATCAAGATTTTCTCTCAAAATTTGAGTTATATATTGGAAATAAAAGAAAAGAGGCTAGCAACATATCTTAAAAGACCTTACTGCCAGGCCACTCGTCCATGAACGCGAAAAACAAGCAGCTTAACCTCTACTAACGTATCCCAAGGCTCGCAAATACGGAGAACATAAAGCCTCACCTCCGCAATGTGGCTAAGGGTCCGCGAATGCAGAAAGTAAATTACAGGTACAGCAGCAGCTGTGCAGGTGCATTTTTCCAAGGGGAAAAAGTCCCTCGACGGGGGCTCGGAATTTGTTTGGAATCCCGTCGACACAAACGAACTATGTGACCCAACTGGAAAAGGCATTCTGAACTCAACGAAATTGACAGATTTTCCAATAGAGGCCTCTTCGATGAAAAGTTGACCAAAGTCAAAGATTTTTTAAAGAAAACACTTAAAACCCAAACCAACCTTCCTTCTAGACCAAAATAGACCTTCTAGAGTTGATGGAATCGTCAAAATTTCCATATGATGCCCGGATCTCTACTCTTTCAAGCCTTAAACCTCAGTAATGGCCAAACCCCTCAAAGCTCAACTGAACATCTTGGGGAGTGTGCCACCCACCCCAATATTACATAAGATCTATAAAAAACTATGTTAAAATAGTAAAAATATGCAAAAGCACAAAAATGACTTTGGAGGTCATTACAACATCCACTACTGTAAGGACTTTTGTCCTTGAAAGTCAAGGAAGAAAGGTACCTAGTGGCTCAAAAAGGTGAGGATATCGGGTCCGCATGTCCTGCTTGGTCTCCCAAGTAGTCTCATCGATCGGATGATGCCTCTACTAGACTTTCACCGATGGAATCTCCTTAGATCTCAACTTCCTAACCTGCATGTCCAAAATAGCCATAGGTTCCTGCTCAAAGACTGAGCACTCGCCAAAATGAACCAAATCCTACTAAAGCACGTGAGACTTATCTAGAACATACCACTACATCATAGAAACATGGAACACAGGGTGAACACCTAAAAATGCTAAGGGCAAGGACAACTCATAAGCTACCTCCCCTAGCTATCTTAAAATGACCGATGAACCTGGGCTAAGCTTATCCCTTCTCTCAAATCTCATCACGCCCTTCATGGTCGATATTCGCAGGAATACTCTATCTCCAACCATAAACTCCAAAGGCCAAACTGTCCAATCAACATAACTCTTTTGCCTACTCTGGCAGTGCGGAGCCTTTCCTGGATTATACGAACTCTATCCATCAAGTCACGCAACCAATCGGTGCCCCAAGGCTAACCTCAGAATTATAATTTGTCATCATCTACTCCTCTAACTATTGTTCCTTATCGCCGGCGACTATCTCCTTTTTCGGCCATTCTTCATAACGCAGATTGAATTGTTGATTCTTGTTGGCAAAGGTAGAAGTTAGGCTTAATAGAAAGCAAGAACCTTGAGGCTCAGGTCTACCAGAATGGCCTTATCGCCGCCGATGGAGCTCCTCAGGCCAATGGAGCATAATATAAATATAGCTAAACAAGTGTCATCTTCTAATCCAACTAATAATACTTCGAATCTACAAAAAGATACTGAAAATACAGTAGCAATTTTAAGTGAAGTTGGATTTACAATTGAAAATTCTCAAATACCTAGCAAGAAATGAGACAAAGAAACCACTAGGGGTTACTCTCTAGGTCGTTATGCATCTGAAGGTATAATTTCAGCCAACTCAGTCGAAGGTATCATCGTTGGAGTGCAATACGATGGCGGTGCTAGAACTCTGGCCATCTAAATTAAATGATACAAGTGCCAAAATATTCGTCAGGTGACAGAGTACCTCCCAAGCCCAAAGCGACACTCTGGAACTTCATCACTAAATTCGAATATCAATTGGAACTCTGGCAAATATAGTAGTCAAGAACACACAAATAATTAGGAACATTTGCACCAATAAATGAATGGAAAATAAATGGTCGATTACACTAGTGAATACGATCAAGAACCACAAGGACAACACACACTTGAGGAAAATGCAAATCATTCCTATATGCAGAGTGAAGGGACATGTGCAGGTACCTCTAATTCCCCTAACTTGATATATATGATGTTAATGTGTTGAAATCCATTAGAGCTCATTTGTAATCTCATACAAAGGAGAAATATGGTACTGCTATAGTTAATATAATGCAGGGTATACAATTTGATCCTATCAAGGTTGATAACAACCTGGAATCGATCACCAAAGTGACTAATTGTGTGGAGCCTCAACAATCCCAGCAGCAAAAGTTTCCTAATCCAACTCTATACCAAAACAACTTTCCTAAGATTTCCAATAACTTTGACAAACCTGGACCCAACAACCAAAGGAATAAACTAGTCCCTAACCAACCCCAACCAAGTGATAACAACAACCTAAATGCCTAGAAGAACCAGTTCCCTAACAAAAAGGACTAGGTCCCTCAACCAGTACCTTACACTATCATCCAAACCTTTACGACCAAACTTAGACTCAATCAAGATAGGAATGAAGTCTCTATTGAATTATCCACAACTACCTTTACTACCAAATAGGGCTTGTCTGCATTGATCTTCAACAAAGAGGACTTCATGATCAAATTAACAGCAAGATTGAAGTTTACTCTAATAGGAAAATTTAGTAATACCATGCCTAAAATAGAGTTGATAAGAAGGAGCTTCACACTACAGACTCAGCTTTCAGGAGGGGTCAAGATTGCACACTTCAATGCTAGACATGTTTACATTGATTTAGATAATAAGATGAACTATACTACATTGTGGACCAAACAGAGAATGACCATTGAAGGACAGCTCATGATGATATAGAATGGACACCTAAGGACAACTCATAAGGATATAGATATGGATTCCTACTTTTAGGCCTGAAGAAGAAACACCAATTGTACCAATTTGGGTAGCCCTTCTAGAGTTACCTTGGCACTACTACAATAAGGAATTTGTGACTGCTTTTTTAAATCCTATTGGAAAAGTACTATACCTGGATGTAGCCTCTATTCAAAAGACTAGAGGAAGTATAGCAAAGGTATGGGTACAGGTTAATCTCACTAAGAAAAGGCCATCTCATATGTGGATGTGATATGAAAAGGAAGATACCACCATAGGGAGATAGAAAGCAATCCAATATAAGAATATCCCTAAGTATTATATGTATTGTAAGCATCAGGGGCTTATGATGCATGTTTGTAATGTCAAGAAGAGGGATGAGTAACAAAAGAGAAGAAAAGAACTAGAAGATGCTAAAAAGAACAAAAGTAAGGAGGGCATGCAAGGAAAAGACCGAGAGGAGCCTTAGACTACTGATGTACAGAAGAGGAATAATGTTATTGCAACTGATGACTATGCACAGCCACAGATCACTACTAACAATACAACCGAGGATTTATGGCAAATTTAGAAGAAGAAACAATCCAAGGGACACAACAATTCCCAACAAAACAATGTGACTAGGCCTACTTCACCACAGACTAACAGAAAAAATGATCAACCTTAGAAAAAAACACAGGGACAGATGCAGGAGAACCAATCAACAAAAAGAACTCTATACAAAAGAGTTCACCAATAGTGAGGAGAACACCAAAGCTCAAGGACAAGGTATTGACTCAATGCTCCCAAAGACCCACTTCCCCAATATTAATTGCATAGGTACTGGACTAAAAGGTAATACTCATATAAGCAAAGTAGCAAGGAACTCAGGTATTGACTCAATGCTCCCAATACCCTTTAACCCCCCCCCCCCCCAATATATTTCTAATGATACTTATTCTCAAGTTGATGGAGGTATGGATAGAAGAATAAAGGAGAAAATCACTAACCTGCAGGATGGGGGATCCGAAAGGGGTAGGTATTTATCTCATGTTTTGCATGAGAACAAAAATACTGACCCAAGATATGACTTTAGAGCATGTACAACCACTGAATACAAACATCAAAATGATACAACAATTCCTGAAGTTGCAGAAGAAACTGTGACAAAGTATTCTCAAATAGGTCCGAATGAACATATTAATGGTCATTTCAATTTCAGAGATTAGACTAAAGAATATACAAATTCTGAAGGTTTTGATTCTAATATGCAAATCAACAAAGGTTCTATGGAAAAATATTTAGGATTTATTTCAAGTACCAATGGCAAAGGTTCTACTGCAAAAAAGAATAAATTGAGCAAGAAAAGGAGAGATGCAATCAGAAAGAAAATTGACGAGAAAAAATATGCTAAGAAAGATCAAATTCCTAAGGTTCTTGATAGTGTGAAAATATAGAAAAATGATCCAGGATGCCAATAATTTATTTCAAATGATGATCAATTGGGCATGGACATCAATCCCCTCAAAACTCAGTACACTCCCACAACTCACAAACAATCAGCTGGTCACATTACAGAGAAACCAACTAATTATACTAACATGGAGGTCCCTCCTGGTATTGATGAGTATGCTGTGTATGATTTTGAAAATGAAAAGGATGATGATAACCATATATTGAAAGACAGGCTGAAGATGATCTGTAAGTAAGCAGTTAATCGGAGCCTTCAGTCCCTCAAATGACATTGTCTATGAAGAAGTAATCCAACAAGTGTCTAATTCTCAAGGTTTATCTCCTAGAGGCATACATAGAGGTGTGCACAAATCAAGGTTCAATATCAAACCTAGTAGTCCTACTAACTCTGCTCCCACAGGCAGACCTCATACTAGGCTTTTTACTTCCAAAATTTCCCAATGATTAGTACTCTCAGTTGGAATGTAAGAGGTATTAATACCCAAGGATCCATAGAAAGAATTAAGTCTCTTAAGAATATCCATTATTTTTCCCTGATAGCCATTTTCTAATAATACATAGCTTCAGCATTTCAGAAACCAACTCAATATGGACCATGTTATTCATAATCCAAATGGTAAGATTTGGCTTTTTTGGACCAAAGATGTGGATTGCAAAATTTTGGAGATTGAGGAGCAATCAATCACTTGTGAAATTAATCATGTAATGGTTCTAAATTAATTCAATTCTACTTTTGTCTATGCAAAATGCAAGGATCAACTCAGAAGACCTCTATGGAATAGCATGCTTCATCAGTCAACCACCTCTCTCCCATGGTGCATTTTAGGTGATTTCAATATTATAACTAATCCTGAGGAAAAGCTTAGGGTGTCACCTAAAATAAGAGAAAGAGTCTAGAGTTTATTAGCATCATTGAACCCTGTGGTTTATAGGATCTTGGGTTTTGTGGTCAGAAATACACTTGGTCCAATCAAAGGGGTATACTTTTAAGAATATGGAAGAGATTAGTTAGGGGATGGTCAATGATAAGTGGTTAGAAATTATGCCTCAGACTTTCATTACTCATTTATCTTCTATGGGTTCTGACCTTCCCCACTACTCTTAGAAATGGTTGATCACGATCAACATCCCACAAAATACTTTAAATTCCTAAATTGTTGGACAGATCAACCTTCTTTTATGAATATTATTAGCAACTGCTGGAATAGGTGTATAGATGGTAATCCAATATGGAGTTTTCATCAAAAAATGAAGAGGTTAGCCGCTACACTTAGTAAGTGGTCTAGAATGCTATTTGGGGACATTTATGCCAGGGTTAAAGAATATGAAGACAGTAATAGACAAGTAGAAGAGGAGCTGATTTTTGTAAACTCTGAAGAGAATAGAATCAAATTACATGCCAGCAATGCAGAATATATTAAATACTTAAAAATGGAGCAATCCATGCTCAAGAATAAAACTCAATTGCATTGGTTCAAAGAAGGTGATATGAACTCCGGGTACTTTCATGCCTTAATTAGAGGAAGAAGAAGGAAACTTTACATCCATAAGATTCAAGATAAAGAAGGTACTTGGCTGCAGGGTGATGAAGCTATAGCCAATGGTACATATGAGCACTTCCAACATATCTTCACTGGTGAGGAAAAACATATTCAGTAACATGTTCTTCACTGTATCCCTAGGATAGTCAATGATGATCACAATTGAGATCTTCAAGCCATCCCTACCATAGAGGAATTGAGGAATGTGGTCTTTTCTATTAACCCCAATTTAGCAGCTGGCCCTGATGGTATAAATGCCATGTTTTTTCAAATATGCTAGGATATCATAAAAGAAGATCTCCTCAATGTGCTCCTATCTTTCTTTTGTGGACAAACTATGCCTAAATACTAGACCCATACTTGTTTGGTTCTACTCCCAAAAGTAAACCATCCTAATAAAATATTTGAGTTCAGACCTATTAGCCTTAGTAATTTCACCAACAAGATCATTTCCAAACTCCTATGCCTTAGACTAGCATCTATTCTACCTAATCTTATATCTTTCAACCAATGTAGTTTTGTCAAGAAAAGGAGCATCTCATAAAGCATCATGCTAGCACAAGAAATCATAAACCAAATCAAGAAGCCAATTATGGAAGGCAATATTGTAATCCAACTTGACATGGCCAAGGCCTATAATAGGGTATCTTGGTCCTATATTTATCTAGTTTTGAGAAGAATGGGCTTTTAGGAAGGGTTCATTAAAATGGTATGGAGGATTATGTCAGACAATTGGTACTCTATCATTGTTAATGGTTCAATACATGGCTTCTTCCATTCCATTAGAGGTCTTAAACAAGGGGATCCTTTCTCACCAGCCTTATTCATTCTTGGTGCTAAAGTTTTATCTAGACTCATGAATAATCTCCAGTAGCACCCTCAATATCATGGTTTCTTTATGGCAAATAGGGGCCCCCAGATTAATCATCTCGGTTTTGCAGATAACATAATCATCTTTGCTTTTGGGAGAACCCATACTTTGAAGCTCATCATGGAAACTTTGAAGATTTATGAGAGTGTTTCAGGATAGTTAATCAACAGAGACAAGAGTCACTTCATGATCCCTTATAATGTTATCAATTCTACTGTGACAAGAATTAGAAGGGTTACAAGTTTCAAGCAAAAGAGCAGTCCTATGACTTACCTAGGGTGTCCTCTCTATATTGGCAGGCAAAACATCATCTACTACTCAGATCTTACTACTAAAGTTGTATCTAGGATTACAGGCTGGCAAGCTAAAATTTTTAGTTATGGAGGAAGGGTTACACTAGTTAAACATGTAATTTAAGCCCTTTCTATCCATTTGCTTTCAGCTAGTTCTCCACCATCAACTAACATCAAGAAAATTCAAAGTATCACAACAAACTTCTTTTGGGTATAGAAAAATGACAAGAGGAAATACCATTAGTCCTCTTAGAAGAATCTAAGTTATCCATATGATGAAGGAAGTATTGGTATGAGACAAATTTTAGATGTGGCTAAGTCTTTCCAATACAAATAGTGGTGGATCCTCAGAACTAAGAACACTTTATCGAGTGAGTTCCTCAAAGCCAAGTATTGTCAAAGGTCTAATCCTATCACTAAAAAATGGCATACTGGATAATCACTAGTCTGGAAACATTTGATGAAAAATAAGCACAAAGTTGAACCTCATATCTAATGGCAAATCCAGTCTGGTCCATGCCTCTGTTGGTAGGATATTTTGTTGGGAGTTGGGCCATTAGCAAACTTAAGATCTGCAAGTACTAGAATAAAAAATACTAAGTATCACGACACAACCCCGTAGGCCACGACTGGGGTCCAACCTGGACCCCCGTATACCTACCTATCAGCTGTAGTCAAATATAACTAATAATAAAGTGATACTACTCATAAAAATCCCAATGAATTAAAACTTTTTTGTGTACGTATGGCCTCTTTCATTCGTACCATATAATGAAAGGGCACGCAAACCGATAAAGCTGCTGTAACATAAAAACATTTATAATATGTCATAAAGGCACAACCAAAAGAAACTCACAAACAACCCACATACATATGTCTACAGACCTCTGAGAGTAGTAACAGCAACATATGGCGGGATAGGTCCCCCATCGTACCCTTGGTTAAATAAATATATGCGTATTACATGATCAGTATCAAAAGTTAGGCTCTGGAACAATGGAGCGCTTCCAATATGGCTGAGTGGAAGCCCTAAGCTGTCAGATATCCAAAATGAACACTTGTATCTGCGGGTATAAAATGCAGCCTCCCGGGGAATGGGGGGTCAGTACGATATATGTACTGAGTATATAAAGCATAACATATCATAACTAAAACCACAACTGAAATGGGGATGCAGGAAACAAGTATGACAGTTAACAATACACTATACCTGCACCTTATGAAAAGAGGGTATGCATATCATCCTCACATATCACTCCCGGCCTGCTATGGGACTCGATGTTACCATATCATTGTATACGTCATCATACCTTCATATACGGTATCATTTCACACATTACAAGTACCTCACTATGTCTCCATATGTATGCCTATCTATCATATTTGGCCTTTTAGTGAGGGTCTCAGTGAAAGAGTGGTGTACATATCATACCGCACCCGACCCGCTATAGGACTTGAGGCTATTATCATATAGTAAAATATACAGAGGAATGTTCGGCCTAATTTATACTTTAAAATAGTGTCGAGAAATGTATGACCCGATCTATATTTTAAAACAATACCAAGGAACGTATGGCCCGATCCATATTTTAAAATAATGTCGAGGGACGTACGACCCAATCCACATTTTCCATTATATCATCATGTACATACCCGGCCTAAGATGCGGAGATGAGCATCATCACATACAGCATCATTGTATACTTCACTTCATCGTATGCAACATTTAATCATCATATACTTCTATATATATATATATATATATATATATATATATATATATATATATAACTGGCCTGGGACTCGGTGAGCAAAGAGTAAAGCTAGGTACGACCACATTCCTGGACCTCTTATGGGACTCGGAGGAAGATGGGTTACAGCATGCACGAGTAGAGTAGTGAGAAACCATATGCAACTAAGTTATCAATTGAGACTCAATGAAACTGTCAAGTGAACCGTCACCTAAAGACCAGAGTAGTAGTAGTCTTAAGTACCTTCTAATCATCGTTAGGGATCATATTAGCTGGAGTCTCAGGAATCATAGACGTGTATCGAGACAAGGTTAAACAGCTTACAGAAGTAGAGATATTTTCCATCACAGAGACCTTAGGAATAGGAGCTGATGCATTCAATTAGTATTCATCAGATAGGAGAGTCGAGGGCAGTAGTTCAACTACTTTAAGAATTCTAATATCAAGTAACTAATAAAAATCACAAGTTATACCCGGAGCTTATAACTAGAACTACCTTCACCTCATATCATATGTCATTGTATTTATACTTAAAACAGTCAAAAAGAAAGAAGAGACAGGCTTTGCATACACTATTGCTTATGATCTAGAAGCCTTAGAAGGCAATAACTCATCTATTACAGGATTCTTAACATCACAGAGCGAATAAAGTCTATGAATTGCACTTGGAGTTTCACGAGTGGAATTATCCTCACATTCATATACAAACCATTCATAACTTATATCTAAAACATGCCAAAAGAAAAGAAGAATAGCTCTATATACCTCTTACGGACTTTTCTTAATCACGTTCACATCATCGTCCTCCAAATCTATTTAACATGGAAGCAACGCAAGTATCAACAACCTTAGACTTTTCAGCATCTTAGGTCACACACGAGTATTCAAAGAACTCATTTTTTCACTCTCCTTCTCGACTAGTTCCTTAGTTAGTTAAGGAGTCAACGGAAATCGGGCAGCATCTCCCCTTTAATATGCCCTATCCGAATTCCCAATTACTCTCCTAATAACTACATCCAACCAAAAACAATAACCTGCAAAATATATACATACAATTCACATCAATATTATACAACATAAACTCCAAACGACTCGCTCGAAATCGTGATACCAAAATAGGATCTCTAGTTTCTATTTTGCAACACTTTTAACCATACAAAATGAAGGATCGGGTGGATGCAACCAGAAGCACCCACACCTCTTTTAGAACATTTTCGATCACCTTAATACACTACCACATGACCAGAAGCTGCTGCACCACAAACATAACCCACTATTCGACTTTATTTTAGCTACAACTACTTCAATTTAGATTGTTTCTAACGTCGAGCATTTCTACGATATTCTTACACTTACATCAGAATACAATGTGTGTAATACACCCTATAACAACACCATAAACTTCAAATTTAAAGGGAATACCTAACCTTACCCAAAATTGGCCAAAACTCGCCAAAATTGCGCCTCAGAACTTCTCTAAACATGCTAAAATTTAGCAAGATCAATATTTTACTGCCCCAAAGTGGAATTTTATGTCATCAAACACCGCTATATCACCTTAGGATATCTTAAACAATTAATTCACGGAACAAAATCGAAACTTACCTCTTTTTCTCCCCTAGGCCATCACATTTTCCTCTCTTAGTTTAGGGTTTTTGTTTTTTGCCTTTGCTAAAGTTTTTGGATAAAGAATAAGACTAAGAGTCATTTACCATATATATATGGGATGCCTCGGAGGTGACATGTGTCATCCCCTTAGGGTGGCACGTGTCTAGCCCTTATTGGGCCACCGTATCTATGCAGCCAATTAGGGGCTGCCATATGGCAGTGGGGTCCACCCCCCCAATCAGGTAGGTCACCTGCATCCATATGTTACTTCCCTATGTTTCCATGTGTTACTCCTTTCTTTCTACCACGTGTTGTTCTCTCCTCCTCCTCGTGAGTTTGTAATCTCATCTTATTTTAAGAGCCTATGTAATCCGTGCTATGTAAGCTTGGTATGTACGTAAGTAGCTCAAGTGTGTAAAACTTCTAAGTTGGTAGCTTATGTAGGTAAGTCGAGTCCTACGACTCATTACTTGGACTCCAACTCCTTCTGACTTCTCATGACTTTATTTCCAACCTTCCCTACTATGGGGTATCACCTTCTCCCTTGCTTAGAGTTGTTTGATAGCATCGTAGATTATCTGGCTCACATGATAACTTTTAAGAAGCCTAAGAGACATTCCGAGCTCAAGAGTGTGGGGTGTAACACTAAGGTGTCTTTTTTCTTGATCAATGGACAATAGAATATAGACTTGGTTATTAAAGAAGCTACTCCTCAGTTTGTCTCTAACATTCTAGGAACTCACATCAATTATCACCCTTACAAGCTTGATCAAGCATCCTGGACACACAACAGCAGTGGGGAGTTTAGCTGCTCCTCTGCATGGGATCTTATCAGGGACAAAAGGAATAAGACAAGGATCAATTCTCCAACTTGGCACAACCACATACCTTTTAAATGCTCTTTTCTGCTATAGAGAGCACTCAGAGGGAAGCTACCAACCAATGAAAAGCTCATCAGTTTTGGACAATCCCCATGTTAATGCTACTGCTGCTACAGACCAGGCCAGGATATAATTGACCATGTATTTATTACTAGACACTTTGCCAAAAAGATTTAAAGTGTATTTGATGACTTCCTAGGAATTAACAAGGATACACATCCGTTAGAAACTTGATAATGAGGTGGTGGTCGACTAAACACAAGAATGATGTGAATAAACTGATCCTCCAATCTATCCCCATTTTCATATGTTGGTATCTATGGAAGAATAGATATGTTGTAAAATATGGTGGGAAATAATCTAATCTTGCAAGAGTAATGTACTTAGTATCCAAAGATACATCCAACTTGCTGAGCACTATATACCCATACATCAGTTGGCCAATCAGCTGGAAGGAACTGGTCCTTCTTGTGGACAAATGCACTCATGAAATCAAAGTTACCACTATCTATTGGAGAAATCCATCAGCACACATGGTGAAGTTGAAAACTGATGGCAGTGCACTCCACAATCCTGGAAAAATTGGTGGGGGATGAATTCTCATAAACTCCCAAGGTGACCTTATCTTTGCATATTCAGTCCCTTTTGGAGAAGGCACAAATAACCAATCAGAGATAATGGTTGTCATCTTTTGCTTGTCTTGGTGTCTTTAATTGGGATACACCAATGTCATCTTAGCGGTTGACTCTGAGATGCTCATCACATGGATCAAATAGCAAGCCAAGCCCGCTTAGTCTTTCACCTGCATAGGTTGCAGACCATCACTCAACATTTACAGAACTTCAAGTGCAATCACACCTATAGAGAAGCTAACTGCGCAACTGATACCTTGTCCAAACATAGTCACAAATTCTCCAATCCTAAAATTTACTTCACTAAGGAAGATCTTCCCAAAGAAGCAAGATCCTATCTTGAATAGACAAAGTTGGAATGGCTAATTTCAGAAGAAGAAGACTCAAGAGGATCAAGAAACCACCATGAGCTCTTCTTTTTTATTTTTCTATTTTGTGCTAGGTAGTCTTCACACTGCTGTCTCTAATTGTAGTTATAGCTTTTTTGAAGAATACTTAGTTAGGATTATTGTTACGCCCCGAGAGGGTACCCTAGACGTGACCGGCACTCGAGGACCATTGTTGGTCTACAAGTGAACCACTTGGTCCATTCACACATCCATTCAATATCAATCAACCAGCGAAAAGTTTAAAATAAAGAAATAATTTGGCAGGCAATCCAAATCAATGATCTAACTAAAGAAAAAAAGGCCATGAGCCAACAAATCAAACTCCGATCTTTGTCATTAAAATAGTTTGACAAGAATAATTTAAGGAAAGAAAATACTCAATCGACCCATCACTATCTAGTCTATGAAGCCTCTATCACTACTATCTAATTGGTGCTAATGACATGTTCATGGCTACATCAAATCAAAATGAAAAAGGCTAACTCGACGCAAGAATAACATAAGCGGTGTCCTCCGAATGTAGAGGAGGACTCACCAATACGCTGAGTGTGTATAGATCCTCAATGGTGCTCCTATTGACGATCTCTTAAACCTGTCTCTGCATCAGAAATGATGTAGGTCCAAATGGACGTCAGTACATGGAATGTACGAGTATGTAATATGGCAGAATGAAACATACCTTAAAGAAGAATAACGTTGGTTCAAATATCTCAATTCAGAAAGATAAGAGAGACTCAATCAAAGTGTCATAAGTCTAAAGTAAGGATATAGTTTTAGACAAATACCAATCATATACCATACAACCCATTCCAATCATGTATAATACAGTACAATCAATTTTTTTACAATTCGATCCCATCCAATCACATACCGCTCTATTCAACCCAATCCAATCGTACACTATCCGATCACATATCATTTATTTAAAATCCACCATATATCACCTACTCCAATCCAATCATACACAATCCAATCATATATCATCCAATCCAATTCAATCATCAACAAGCTCAATCAAACCAATCAAATAATACATAATCCACTCAATTTGGGAGTTTCTCTATCCGACAATAATCCCACCACCTATATATAGGTGATGCACAATGAGCCAAGTCGTTACCACGTCCGATCATACTTTTCAGGGTATGAACAAATCTAACACACTCCAAATACTTATTAATTAATCCTAACTTATATATATAATTACAATTCCTTCAGTTCGAGTCTACATATATGTGGAGAAATGTTTGAGTCTTTGCGAAAAAAATTTTGGGGTGTTACATTATCTCCCCCTTGGGATCATTCGTCCTTGAATGAAGATCAAGCAAAGATGGACTTGAGGAATAAATAACAATCGAGACTCAATCAAATCAACCAATCGACCAGTCAAGCAATTTAGACAATCAACTATCCCCACTAAAAAATAAGCAAATTAATTCAAGTCGAAAGTAGGAACATTACCTTCAACACCCTCATCATTAGGCACGAATAGAACATCAAAATCCTATCAATCGAATTATTCAAATATCTAGATCATCAACCGTCGAACTCCAATTCATGAGTGACATCCTCAATCCCCTTTATAATTTCGTAAGGCCAATATATCGGTGCTCAAGCTCCCCTTTCTTTTCAAGCCTCATAACACCCTTCACGTGCATCCAATTACTCCCCCAAAAGTCAACAATAGCCTACTCCCATCACTTTCATAGTGACTACCACACACTTAAGCCTATCACTCTAACCACTTCAACCAAATCTAAGAATTGTCATGCTTACTTTAACGCTTATACTTTCATTATTGTATGACCTCTTACCCAGAGACATACTAACATACTCTTACCTATCTATTGCATATCACAGGGTCTCATCTCGCTCCTCTTCCACTCCTTTATCCTCAACTAGACTAGTACAACACAACTATCACAATCAGGAAACACTCACTCTCCCCATCTACTCTCACTCAACTCGGTCTACTATCATCCTGGTCAACTCATCACTATCGAGAGCTCAAGACTTACTTTGATTCATTACCTTATTATCTCCCTCTTAGCTCAAAGGCATCAACTAAATAATACTAACTAGTCACCCAAAGCAACTCATAAATTTAAAGCCTATACAACTTTATATTGTCTCATACACACCTCTTAAGCTTCTTCTTACCAAATGACTCAGCCTTAATTTACTATTTATATCTGAGGGTCGCATACCCCTCCATTCATAACATACACTCCTCGCAAGTTAATATTTTAATCCCTCGCATACGTCATGTCAGGCCTACTAAATAAAATCTTAAAACTAGCACTATCACAATCATTCATTACATCTCACTACTCACCTCATAGATACTTCACTCTAGTTATAGGCCTCAATCAACCACCATTCTCACTATTTTAGTTCTTCTCCTCTAACTCCCTCCTTCTAACTCTACAATTATTCTACCAACCATAGCTCACCATGCCTCAAATCACATTCCATTGAATGGCGACACTAATCATTTAGAGACATAACCTCCCTCTCAAAGATAACATTCGAATCAAGATTTAGAGATGAGAATCTAGGATACATCTCGCTCTGGCTCAATGCATGATCCATATAAATGAGAGTACATTGTTCCAAATCAATAGAGTTAAACACATTAATTGGCTCCTCTCAAGCCTTGTGCAGTCTTTTCACTTCCTCAAGACTTTATCTTAACTCATCAACAAGAATCTCAAATTTACTGTTCCAACCATATTGAGTATGAGGGGTAGTCGAATGGATTTGAGCAACACACAAATTAGAAGGGAACATTCATATAGTTAAACTCTATCGCACGAACTCAGAATATGAAAGAAGGAAAATAATTCTTAATGTTCAATAGCCTCCTGATTATAAGTGTGGTGCACAACACACCCATAAGCAAGACTCTACTAAACACGGATTCATAGACTCCCAAGGACTCTTGAACTCTGTGCTCTAATACCATTTTTGTCATACCCTGAGAGGGTACCCTTGATGTGACCGGCACTCGAGGACCATTGCTGGTCCCCAAGCAAACTACTTGATCTATTCACACATCTATTCAATATCAATCAACCAGCAGAAAGTTTAAAATAAAGAAATAATTTGGCGGGCAATATAAATCAACGATCTAACTTAAGAAAGAAAGGACATGATCCAACAAATCAAACTCCGATCTTCATCATAAAATAGTTTGACAAGAATAATTCAAGGAAAGAAAATACTCAATCGACCTATCACTATCTAGTCTATGAAGCCTCTATCACTACTATCTAATTGGTGCCAATGACATATTCATGGCTACCTCAAATCAAAATGAAAAGGGCTAACTCGATGCAAGAATAACATAAGCGGTGTCATCCGAATGTAGAGGAGGACTCACTAATACGCTGAGTGTATATAGATCCTCAATGGTGCTCCTATTGACGATCTCTTAAACCTGTCTCTACATCATAAAATGATGCAGGTCCAAATAGACGTCAGTATATGAAATATACGAGTATGTAATATGGCAGAATAAAATATACCTTAAGGAAGAATAACGTTGGTTCAAATATCTCAATTCAGAAAGATAAAAGAGACTCAATCAAAGTGTCATAAGTCTAAAGTAAGGATATAGTTTTAGACAAAGACCAATCATATACCATACAACCCATTCCAATCATGTATAATACAGTTCAATCAAATTATTTATAATTCGATCCCATCCAATCACATACCGCTCTTTTCAACCCAATCAAATCGTACACTATCCGATCACATATCATTTATTTAAAATCCACCACATATCACCTACTCCAATCCAATCATACACAATCTAATCATATATCATCCAATCTAATTCAATCATCAACAAGCTCAATCAAACCAATCAAATCAGGCACAATCCACTCAATTTGGGAGTTTCTCTAACAGACAATAATCCCACCATCTATTTATAGGTGATGCACAAAGAGCCACGTCATTGCCACATCCGTTGATACTTATCAGGGTATGAACAAATCAACCAATCATGGATCCATCAATCAATCAAGTCCTATCATTTCAGGATATTGAAATAGGGAAACATCCAACACGGTACAATCCCTTCCTACGTTGGCGGCGTAGTTTATGGGATTCGAGTATGGACTATACTCTTACTCAATTCGGTGCTCAATACTCCTCTCAAGACTCAATACGCACATATCTATCAAGTGAGTAAAATATTCAAAGATACTCATTTAGTCTCTTAGGACTTAATTTTAAATCAACTCATTTAGTCTCATTGGACTATTTTCAAAACTCAATCAGTCTGGTCTCATTGGACCTTCTTTCAAATCGACTCATTTCAATCATCAAACTCTTCTCTTTAAATTTGATACCATCTCAACTCAATGGATGTAGAAAATATTATATGCATTTAAAATATAATTCCAACTCCTCAACTCTACCTCAAAATAGATATTTTTATGTAAAAATGTTCAACTCATTTATAATCAAAATACTCATGTTCAAAGTGATAATTAAGAGAATTTTTAAAACTCAAATCGTGCTTAAACTCTTTTTTTTAAAATCAAAGATGAAAATAATCATTCTTTAAAACTCAAAATAGTGTATAAATAGTTTATGCAAAAATGCTCACAATCATTTATTTAAAACTCCTTCTCAAAAGATTATTTTATTTTCAAAATGCTCATAAGACTCCAATCAAATCAAATTATGCAAATCACATATCACATAAGCACATTAGACTCCAATCTACTTCATCACACAACATCCTCATCAACATAACCTCTTCATTCACATCATCGTCAAATATCATCATTCACATTATCATCAAACATCATCATCGCATCATCATCAAATATCATCATCACATCATAACTATTCCATTTCATTTTTTTCATTCCAATCAAAATACATACACAAACCATCCATCTCAAACTCAAGACAAATTATGATCAAAAAGAAATCTCATCTTGGGTTCATGTGAATGAATACATGAATCCATACTCTCAACAAAACTCAACTCAAGAACACCATCAATACATATGAATTTATATACAAAAATTCATTTGTAGTCAATAATATGAAATATAACTATTTAGTCATTCAAGTCATGAAAATCATCATTCAATTAATAATATATAAAAAAAATATTCTATAGTTTAGGAAAATTCAAGAAAATCTTCATAGAAGTTTTAAACCTTTCACAATCTTAATCCAACACATCTATGGGGCATATGAAAGAAATCAATCCATATTTTAGGTTAGCCTTACATACCTTAGAGTAGACTTTGAAGAAACCTTGTTGTTGGGTCTTCAATGGGAAGCTTGAATCCTTGAATTTTTGAGGGCAAATCTTGTTGGAGATGATTTGAGAGAAGAGGGTGAAGGTTAGGGTTTCTTTGGAGGTGAGGAGGCTGAAAAAAATAAGCCTAAAACGTCCTATGTTAGTGTATATATGTTTAGGGAAAATGTCCAAGTTGGCCCTCTTCAAAATCTGAAAAACTAGGCAAAAACTCTTGCTGACGCTATAGTGGCGTGTCGCACCACTGCAGCGCCAAGACAAAATAGGCTTAAAACCCTACACATCTAATAGAGGCGCATCACGCCAAGGAACAAACTACTGAGGCTATTTTCTGGTGTTATAATGGCGCTGGGCGCCACTAGAGCGCCAAGCCTAAATTTTCTGCAGTGGTCGCCCAGGCCTGAAATTCCTGCAGTACTAGTCTGTAGTAAAATGGTCATAACCTTTGAATACGAACTCCAAAAATTGCAATCTTAGTGGCTTTGGAAAGAATATGGAAAGACCTTTAATTTGGTAGGTTGTGGTCCACCCAGTTCATTATATTCTAGGATATATGGTCATTTGAAGTTGACTCTTATACTAACTCATCTGAAAACTTAATCGATTGGAATTCTTCGGACTCGATTTGGTGTTAGAGATCCCTTATGACCCCTAAACACATCTAACACACTCCAAATACTTAAGAATTAATATTAACTCATATATATAATTACAAGTCCTTCAGTTCGAGTCTACACACACATGGAGAAATATTCAAGTCTTTGTGAAAAAATTTCTGGGGTGTTACATTATCTCCCCCTTGGGATCATTCATCCTCGAATGAAGATCAAGCAAAGCTGGACTTGAGGAATGAATAACAATCGAGACTCAATCAAATCAACCAATCGACCAGTCGAGCAATTTAGATAATCAGCTTTCCCCGCTCAAGAATAAGGAAATTAATTCAAGTTGAAAGTAGGAACATTACCTTCGACACCCTCATCATTAGGCATAAATAGAACATCGAAATCCTATCAATCGAATTATTCAAACATCTAGATCATCAACCGTCGAATGCTCAAATGGTAGCTATTATTATATGCAAACTCTGCCAAAGCTAAACACTAATCCCACTGACCCCCAAAATTAATAAAATAGGCATGTAGCATGTCCTCAGTGGCCTGAATAGTCCTCTTTGACTGACCATCATCGTGCGGGTGGAAGCTATGCTAAGCTTGGCTCGAGTGCCCAACTCTCTCTCTATATACCTATAGAAATGCGAAGTGAACTGAGTACCATGATCTGAAATTATAGATATTGGCACCCCATGCAATCGGACCATCTCTCAAATGTAAATCTGAGCCAACCTCTGTGAAGTGTTGGTAGTCTAGCCCGATAAGATGTGAGCCAACTTGGTCAATCGATCTACGATGACCCAAATAGAATCAAAACCTCGGTAGGTACATGGTAGACCTACTACAAAGTCCATAGCTATCCTCTCCCACTTCCACTTTAGAATGGGTAATTGTTGGGTCAATCCACCTGGACTCTGATGCTTGATCTTAACCTACTGATAGTTCAACCACCTAGCCACAAAAGCTGCAATGTCCAACTTAATCCCACACCACCAATAATGCTGTCGTAGATTATGATACATCTTTGCCACACCGATATGAATGGAATATCTGGAATAATGGGCTTTCTCAAGGATTAGCCTGACTAGATCTCCTAACTCTAAGAACAAAGATATGACCCTCAATCCTCAAAATGCTCTCCGGATCTAAGGCTACCTTCCTAGACTTCCCACACGTACCTTATCATAAATCACCCTTAGCTGTGGGTCCTCAAACTGCAGTGCCTAAATCTAATCCATCAAGGAAGACCTAGCCTCTACACAAGAAAGTACCCTACCCGGCTCAGATATATCAAGATGAATCATCTGGTTAGCTAAGTACTGAATGTCCGAAGCTAAAGGTCGCGCCTCCACTTATTAGAATTCCAAACTCCCCATACTCACCGCCTTCCGGCTCAAAAAATTTGCTACTATATTTGCCTTGCCTGGTGATAGAGAATAGTGATGTCATAGTCCTTCAGCAACTCCAACCACTTGTGCTATCTCAAATTATGGTCTTTCTGGCTGAATATGTACTAAAGACTACGATGGTCAGTGTAGATCTCAGAATGGGCTACATATAAGTAGTGCTTCAAAATCTTCAATACGAAGACTACTACTGCCAACTCTAAATCATGTGTAGTGTAGTTCTGATCATGCACCTTCAGCTGCCTGAAAGCATATGCAATAGCTCTACCCTACTGCATCAAAATGCAATGTAAGCCAACACCTGAAGCATCACAATAAATTGTAAATCCCTGGTCCTTAATAGAAAGAGTAAAAGTTGGAGTCACACTCATCAGACCATTGGAAAGGAGCATTCTTCTAAGTCAATCTGGTCAAAGGCCGTGCAATAGAAGAGAACTCCTTCACAAACCTTCTGTAATACCCCCCCCCAACCCGATGAAACTGTGAACCTCGGTAGGAGAGGTGGACCTAGCCTAATCACAAAGTGTGTTATCTTCGCTGGGTCTACCATGATCCTATCCTTGGACACCACGTGCCCTAGGAATACCATAGACTAAAGTAAAAATTCACACTTACTGAGTTTTCCATACAACTACTGATCCTGCAAGGTATGAAGTACTATCATCAAGTGCTGCTCATGCTGCTCTCTACTCCCAGAGTAGACTTGAATGTCATCAATGAATACAATGACAAAGGAGTCCAAATAGGGCTAAACATATAGTTCATCAAATTCATGAATACTGTAGGGGCATTAGTCAACTGAAAGCATGACTAAGAATTCATAGTGACTATATCGAGTCCTAAGAGCAATCCTAGGGATATCTGACTCCTTAATCCTTAAATGGTGATACCCTGACTTCAAGTCTATCTTAGAGAACACCTTGGAACTAGTCAAATAAGTCATCAATCCGCGGCATCGGCTACCTATTCTTGATGGTAACCTTATTCAGTTGCTTGTAATCAATATACATACGCAAGGTACCATCCTTCTTTTTCATGACAGAATAGGAGCACCCCAAGGAGACATATTGAGCCTGATAAACCCCTTACTCAAGAGATCCTAGACCTTCACCTTAAGCTCCTACAACTCTATTGGACCCATCTAATACAGTTGAATAGAGACTGATTGTATACCCAACTTAACATCAATGACAAAATCAATATCACGCTCAGGCGGGACTCTAGTAATATCAATGAGAAATACATCATGGAACTCTCGGACCACAGAAATAAAATCAATAGAAGGAGTGTCAACACTAGTGTCACAAACATAAGCAAGATAGGCTAGACACCATTTTCCTACTAACCATTGAGCCATAATTAAGGATATCACACTACACGATACATAACTAAAAGCACTTGCTCACATGACCGGGAGAATACTGGGCATACACAAGGTAACGGTCTTAGAGAAGCAATCAAAAACTGCATGATGAGTAGATAACCAATCCATTCCCAGAATCAAATCAAAGTCTACCATATCTAGCATAATCAGGTCTGCTCTAGTATCATACCCTATGAAAGTCACCACACAGGATCGATACACTCGACCCACTACGAAAGAATCACCTACAGGGGTATCCACACACATAGGAACAAGAAATGACTCATATAAAACATCCCATCCAGCAATATAACAAGTAGAAACATATGAGTAGATAGACCTCAGATCAAATAAAATATAGGCAGGATGATGAGAGATAGAGATCGTACCTATGATGATGTCATCCAATGTCTACACATATGGCCTACCTGAAAAGGAAAACATAAGACTCCATCCACCTCTACCACCTATCTAACCCTTAGGGACCACCCCTAGTACCCTGAGAATTACCTCTGCCACCCTACATACTCTCCCAGGTCAATTAAACTGGGCCTTGAGAGGCTGAGCCTACCGACCCTCATATCATGGCCCATGAATAAACCTTCTAGTGATATCCCAACAGAACCTGAATGGCCACCATATCCTAAATACACAAAAGTCTGACCTCGAGAAGACTGAACTAAAGTTTGGCTGCTCTGACCATTGGCACTTGCTAATCCACCTTCAGTAACCTGTAAGGCTGCCTGAATCAGTCTACTAGGTGGATACTTTTAGGAATTCCTTTTGCCAAAAGGGCCCCTACCATGTTACTAGCTTTCATTGAAACTGCCCTGGCGGCGAGGCCTCTTGTCGCTGCTTCTATAGGTCTCACAACGTATAGACTCAATAGTATAGGCATGATCTACTATCTATAAGAACAAACAACCCTATGAAACCATATGCTCTGTAGCCAACCTCAGAGAAATAGATAACCCTCTGACAAATCGGCATACTGCGCCTCTTCTATCAGCATAATCATAGCAGCATATTTGTAGAGCTCATGAAATCGAGACTCATACTCTAGGACCATCATCGATCCCTATACCAGCTCTATAAACTCATCCCTCAGCCTCTCTCTCAAACTGTGGGGTACATACTTCTCTAAGAAAGCCTTAGAGAACTAGGTCCATGTAATCAACTGCGAGTCTGTGGGTCTGCAACTAAGATAGGACCTCCAACATTACTTCACTGGTCCATCTAGCTTGAAAGTAGTGTAATCAACCCGTGGGACTCCACCAACCCGATGTTATGCAATCTCTCCAGGAAACTAACCAAAAACTCATGGGCATCCTCATCCGCGGCACCTTAGAACCTGGGAGGAGCCAATCTGATAAACTTGCCCAACATCTTCTGCTTCTTTGCAGTAGTAACCAGTCTAGGTGCCATGTGTTAAACAACTGTAGGAATAAGATGAATCACCAGATGGAGAGCTAAGTAGTAGTCTGTAGGACTAGGGCCAGATTATACTATGCCTTGCCTGCCCTGAAGTCTGAGCCTCCTCTTGGACTTGGGGTCTGGCTGAAGAGCTAGGTAGTGACCCTACTCATGACATAACTTCCATGAAGCTGAGGACTCAGGACAGAGTATCCTATAACACTGGCGTTGCCATGAATCTGGGTGGAGGCTGGGTTGGATCCTCCTTTGCCAGTTGATGCTCGATTTGCTCAACCACTATATTTGGCTCTAGCTTTGGTGGTATGGCTTGAGCTCTGCCTCAGCCTTTATGTCGATCTTGATCCCTACCCTAAGCTGGGGCTCTATTTATAGGCATAGGGGTTCCTCATCCACACCGAGTAGATCTCGTCCTCGCCATCTAAGAAAGAGTGAAACAAATAGGATTTAGAGGTGTTCATCATCATTAGCATACAATCAGAAACAAGAATAGTGAATTAATTCCTAACAATGCCCTATAGCCTCCCGAAGATTGGATACAGACGTCATCGTATTGATCGACAGGACTCTACTAGACACTTGCTTCTATAATGGTGAGACCGGTGAACCTAATCTCTGATACCACTCTTTCATGATCCAAATCTAGACCATGATGGCGCCTTTTATAACCCTTGAGTAGGCAAGCCAAACCTAAATCAAGAGGAAGTCAAACATCAATTTAATTAACTAATTAATAACATAAGAAGGTGGAAGCAAGAAGAATATAACAAAATAATGTCAGGCTAGGGTATAGATATGTAAATGCAATACAAAATATACAAAAGGCCCAATAGTGACCAAAAATGACGAACTGGCACTAGACTAATCTTGAGCCTGGTATCACATATATAGGAGCTACTAAGTACAAAAGCTGACAACGTATATATACAATACAAAACTGACTTTCCCAAAATACAAAATAGTAGTCAGTACAAAAGAAGCAAAGTAGCAAGTCTCTGAATTTTGAGAGCTCACCACAATCAGGATCTTGCACCGCTATGGATGATCAGGCGCGTGCTAAGGGAGTCTCAAATAGGGAGCTGCATCAAAAAGATACAAAAGTGCAGTCTGAGTACAAAAATACAGGGTACTCAGTAGGCATCATAGGCCAACTGAGCTAAAAAAAATAAATATATAATAAGCAGCACGATGATACTAATAACAATAATAGAAGGGAAGCATAAAACTACGATGATGGGGAAAGAGGGTAAGAGAACATCATACAATAGCCAAGTAAATCCTGCTAATCAGGTAATTACATCAATAATCTTAACTCATAAAATACCAAAAAAATGCGCTAATGTAAACTAGTAATTATGGCTCAATATCCAGTAAAATATCATGAAGCGTATGAAATAACTCTCGAACTCATCAATAAAAAGGGCTTCCCAAAAACATACCTCGAGCTCATCAACATTGAAATAATAACCCGAAATATGTATCAACGGGCCGCCCAAAATTCACACCTAAATGAAATAAAGTGTAGTCCAAAGTTAATAAAAGAGCCACTCGGAGTCATACCTTGAGCTCATCAACCATGAAATTCCATAAATAATATATCACCGTATTTCTTAAATTCCTCATATTTATTCATCAACCAAAAGTCTTCATCTCATCTTTTATTCTTTCTTTTAAAAAGATTTTTAACACTGGCGAGGTAAATAAGACAAGTAGCATGTCAAAATTATATATCACTCAAGTGGGGTAAAATTCCGTCAAACATATTATATCACTAACATAAGAATCTGATGTACCAAAAGCACGGCCATGGGCCCAACATTTCAATATCATAAGGAAATAAGGCATAAGCATAAGCCAAAATCATAATAAATGGCCAACCAAAACCAAATACGTCAGCATCCTAAGTTTAAATCACCTCGGATCAAGTTCTAATGATTCTAAATGATGTACACAAGTCAAGCTAACACCTAGACTAAGGCTATAATGGCTAAAATCCAAACTAGATACTAACAATAATCATCGCCTAAAAATTGCTCAATAGGATATCAACACCTAAATCTCCAACCTAATCACATGTTACCACCCCAAATATATCAATTTCAACCAAGCCAAGTTTAACAAGAAGAAGCCATAACCTACCTTAAATTCAAAACCACACACGAACCTCTTAACCTGAGCTTTTCCCTTCCGAGCTGCCTTACAATGATGCCATTCTATCAAATTATCGAAAAACACATCAAAATAAATCCAATGATATTTATATTACTATATTTTAAAAAGGGACTAAAATTGGGTCAAAATTTAATATTGGGATCCGCACACAAAATTGAGAAAGCAACTCCATCATAAGGTCCTAAATAACTCAAGGAACTTGTACCCAAAAATGGGCATATTCTGAGCACCGAAAGAGCTCAAAACAGCCCCACCAATTTCAAGCCCTAGAATAGTCAAACAATGCAAGAAACAATAAAATTATGTGAAACTTACAAGTTTTTAGGATAAGAAAAGGTTCAATTTGAGTTCTGATATGTTGGAAATGAGAGAAAATAGGATGACAATGGGTCTTAAAATACCTCATTGCCAGGCCCCTCATTGGCCTACATGAACTCGGAGGTCAGCCAACTAACTCTCCGCGACACAGGGACTTCTCTATGAATGCGGAGAATAAATAACTTAACCTCCGCGAACGCCGCCCAAGGTATATGAATGCGGAGAATGAAAAGCCTCACCTTCGTGAATGCAGTCAAGGGCTTGAAAATGTAGAGAGTAAATTACAAGTGCACCAGCAACTCTGCTGGTTCATGTCTCGAAGGGAAAAAGTCCCTCGATGGGGGCTTAGAACTCGTTCAAAATCCCATTGATGCAAATAAATTATGCTACCCAACTGAAAATATTATTCCAGACTCAACGAAATCATTGGATTTTCCAACGGGGCTCGTTTTGACAAAATGTTGATCAAAGTTAAAGATTTTTTAAATAAAACACTTAAAATGCACAAATGACCAAAAACTCATTTTGATCACCTTGGAAATCAAACCAAAGGTTGTTCAAGATAAAATATGGTGTTCTGGAGCTAACTATACCGACATAATTTTCATCCGAACGTATTTACTCAAAATGTTGATTGAAGTCAACCTATGGCGAAAACTTATAGTTAAAACGGAAAAACCACCTACACTGAAAACAAAGATTCCAAAGCCCAAACCAACCTTCCTCCTAGACCAAAATAGACCTTTTGAAGCTGATGGAACTGTCGAAATTCTCATACAATGTCCGAATCTCCGAATGTTGACTAAAGTCAACTCTATCAAGCCTTAAGCCTCAAAAATGTCAAAACCAAATTAAAACTCAACCGAATATCTTAGGGAGTGTGCCACCCATCGAAATATCATATAAGAGCTATAAAGAAGCTACGGGAATGTGTAAAATGGTAAAAATACACAAAAGCATAAAAATGACCTTAGAGGTCATTACAGTGAACTCCCTAAGGTTTCATATCTCTAGCCTCGAACCACCCTATAGGCGATCTACATCCTCTCTCATAAAGTGCTTCGGAAAATGTTATATCAATGTTGGAGTCATAGCTATTATTATAAGAGAACTCACACATGGGTGAAAACTAATTCTAATGGCCCCAAATTCAATCACCTATGCTTTCAACATATCCTCTAAGGCTTGAATCGTTCTCTCCGGCTGACCATTAGTTTGAGGCTAAAAAGATGTACTAAAGCTGACTTGATTGCTAAACTCATCATGCAAATTACCCCAAAATTTGAAAGTCTGCCTAAAATGATAGAAAGGGGCACTCCGTGCAACCTTACTATCTCCTTGACATAAATCTTCACCAATTATTGAAAATTATAATCCACTCTGAGCAGAATGAAGTGGGCTAATTTAGTCAACTTATCAACAATGACCCAGATTGAGTCATACTTCCCCAATGTCTTAGGAAGACCCCAAAAATCCATAACTATATTTTCCCACTTATATTTAGGAATAGGCATTTTCTGAAGCAAATCTGCAGGCCTTTGATGCTCATAATTTATTAGTTGACAATTCTAAATCTTAGACATATACTCTTCTATGTCTTTCTTCATACCCGACAACCAATAAAGCTGCCTAAAATCTCAATCATCTTGGTTACACCTAGATGATCATGAACCATGAGACTCTACTAACATATTTTAGATTAATTCATTAACTTGGGGAACATAAATTCTTTCCCTAAACTTAATCACACCACCAGTATCGAGAGTGGCATCCTGGGCTTCCTCAGACACCATCTTAGTTCTAAGCTTGTTTAAATTCTCATCTCCAAGTTGCTTAGCTTTGATTTTCTTCATAAAAGTGGGTTTAACCTCATTACTGGTAAACAATCCACCCTTTTCTGAGATGTCGAACTGCATGAAGACTCCAAAGCCTACTCCCTAGCCAAGGGTTGCTTAGACACACAAAGCAAGCCAGACTGTCCATGCTCACAGTTTTCTAGCTCAATATGTCTGCCACTATTTTGGCCTTAGCGGAATGATATTGAATGATCACATCACAATCCTTGAGAAACTCCATCCATCTTCTCTACATCAAATTCATATCTTTCTAAGTGAATACATGTTGTAGATATCGATGATCCATGAACACTTGCCACTTGATACCATAAATATAGAGTCGCTAGAGTTTGAGAGCAAACACTACTGCTTCTAACTCCAAATCATGTGTTGGGTAGTTTTTCTCGTGAAACATAAATTGCCTTGAAGCATAGGCTATGACATTCCTGTCCTACATCAACACAACACCCAAGCCCAAATATGAAGCATCACAATAAATAAATAAAATCCTAACCTTCCACTGGCAATGTCAATATAAGCGTTGTAGTTAAAAGGGTCTTGATCTTTTGAAAGCTCACTTCACACTTGTCAAACACTCTAAAGGTACCTTTTTTGAGTCAGTATTGTCAGATGCGTAACATTAGTAGCAAATTCTTAACAAACCAGCGATAGTAGCTAGCAAGCCATACAAAACTTCTAACCTTAGTCACCAAACTAGGTCGAACCCAATTCTTAGATACCTAAATCTTTTGGGGATCTACCATCACCCCTTACTTTGAAACTAGATGCCCTAAGAAGACAACCAATGATAAATAAGATTCACACTTGGAAAATTTTGCATATAATTTTTATCTTCCAGGACGGCCAGAACAATACGAAGGTGATCTGCATTCTCCTCTTTTCTCTTGGAGTAGATTAGGATGTCATCAATATAAACAATCACAAAGGAATCCAAGAATGGTTTGAACATTCATCAAACTCATAAAGGTTGTTGTAGTATTAGTCAACTCAAAAAATATTACCAAGAACTCATAGTGCCTATACCGAGTTCTGAAAGAATTTTTAGGTACATCCTCAAGCCTAATCTTTAGCTGATGGTAGCCTAACCTTAAATCAATCTTAGAGAAAAGTGAAGCACCCTATAACTAGTCAAACATAGCATCTATACGAGGCAAGGGGTACTTATTCTAAATGATAAACTTATTCAGTTTCCTGTAGTCTATGCACATTCTCATGCTACCATTCCTTTTATTTACAAACAAAACTGGAGCACCCCAAGTTGAAGGAACTAGAATGAATAAAACCTTTATAATGAAGCTTCTGAATTTGAGTCTTAAGTTCCCTCAAGTCTGCCAGAGCCATGCTATAGGGAGGAATAGAGATTAGGCGAGTGTCGGACTCTAAATCGATACAAAATTCAATGTCTCTATCTAGAGGCTTACCAAGAAAGTCGATGGGAAATACCTCCTTAAAATGGAACTACAGGAATAGACTCAATGTAAGGGGACTCCATATTAACATCCCAAAGATGAGCCAAATATTTAAACAACTATGTTCCACTAGTTTTCCAGCCGGGATGAAGGATATGATTTTTACTGGCTTAGGATTGTACACCCCTTCCCACTCTAATCTTCTCCTATACGAGATCTCTAGACTCACATTCTTAGCACTAAACTTAATCACAACAAAATAGGGGGACAACCAAGTCATTCCTATGATCACATAAAAAAAATCTACCCAATTCTAAAATCCCATGAATAAAATAAAACACTAACGGTACACATAGGTAACAACTAAAAACTCTCCAACTATGGTAGAAACATGAACAAGGGCATCAAGAATATCTCATATCAAGTCAAGACTCAAAGAAAACTTAAAAGATAGCAAGAATAGGTAGAACCTGAATCAAATGAAACAATATCTATTCGGTCATAGAAAAAAATAGTCCATGATCACTGCATCCGATGCCTCACCCTTAGTCCTACCCTTAAAGGTGTAACACTGCACTCTATCATCATTACAGCTAAGCCCTCTACCTAGAAGCACTGCTCATCTCCCTATATTACCATTTCCATGACCTCCACAACTCTATAATTACATCCTTACCCACCCTATGGATGTTTACTATCATTTTTACCTTTACCTAGTGGTACCATATCATTTGTCTATTGCTGTACCTAGAAAACTACTCATGGGTGAGGGCATTCCCTGCTGAAGTGTCCCTTCTCACCATAATTAAAACATCTACGGTCAAGGGATGGCTTGTTCTCTGATGAGTAAAAAGCTCCCTAACCATCCTGAGTTAGAGACTGTTATGAAACCTCTGAATAACCACCTATAGAAGCGGGCAAAACTGACTAAATTGGATGACCTGAAAACACTTGCTGACCAGAACCTCTGAAGTAAGAACCACTGTAGTTGTCCACATTCTTGGGCTTCTTTGACAAAGCGTTGTTATGCCCAACCTGTCGAACTCTTTCAATTCTCTTAACTTAATCAAACACCTCATTGAATCTCTTTCCTGTAGAAGTCAAAAGCACAAATAATACTTGCAAGTCAATGTTCAGTCCTTTAACATACAAACGGGTTCTCTCCTCTTTGGTGTTCACATATTGAGTAGAAAAATGGGACAAGGCATGAAACTTAGCCTCATAGGCTGCAACCGTCATACTACCTTGCTCAAGAGCTAGAAAGTCATCCTTTTTTTGGTATCTCAAAGTACGAGGAACGTACTTCTCAAGGAACAAAACATGAAACTGAGTCCAAGTCAATGGAGGTGGAACTGATGAACGACAGTTTGTATAAGCTCTCCACCACTGCTTGGCCTCTCCCTATATATGAAAATCACAAAATCAACCTCATACTGTTGCACGATGCCCAACTTATACAACCTCTTATAACAGTCTAAGACAAACTCAAACGCATCATTTTTCTCTAACCCATGGAATACTAGAGGCTTCAACTTTCAGAACTTTTCCAACACTTCATGCTCCATGCCAGTCATCATCGATCCCATTAAAAGACAGAAGAAAGAATTAGTGCGCAAAGCTTTCTTCACCCTAGGGAATGTAGTAGCAATCGGTTGAGTACCTTGAGCCTAGGGAATAGAAATAGTGGGTGTGGCTCAGGTACCTTCCAACACACTCAAGAACGCCAATACTTATTGAACCACTTTAGAAGGCATAGGAGGAAGGTATGTACCCAACATGTGTTGCTATATCTGAATCAGCCTCCTCCTCGATCTTAACATCAACCTCTTCCTTAATATGGTCCTACGGTAGGGGAAGGGTCGCTTCCCTATATACTGTTCCTACCTAAGCTCCACCCATAGTGGGTGTTTCTCTTCCTCTTCCCCTTTCCTACATCTACCTCAACCTCTACCTCTACCTCTTTCCTATACTTATGATGTTGGCTCTGCCGCTGGCTCAACTACTAGAGCTACTTTCCTTGCACCATTTCTTCGAGTGTCAACCATCTTCGGATAGAAGAGTGAAAGAAGTTAGATAATAATTTGAATCACTAGATACCAATTGAAATCAAGTTATAGCATGAAAGAAAAAGATAAGAGAGAGAGTTTTCCTAAATTCTTGTACCCACTCGAAAAAGTACATACGTCTCACCGTTCAGCAAGACTCTACTAGACTTATTTTGGTACGATGAGATCAACAAACATAAGGCTCTGATACTAACCTTGTCATGATCCTGATCCACCATGAGTGACACCCACACTGACATTCCATTGGGAGAATCATTTACTAACCAAACTCTACTGACAACACCATTTTTAAGAACTAAGTCATATAATAAGTCAATTTAAAAGTAGTTTCAGTAAAATAATGGATTGAGTCCTCTTAAACTCAATCTAGTTTAACAAAATATTTTTGAATTAAACCCCTATAGCCTGAAAGTCATTGTAACAAAATTCTAACAAAGTTTAGAATAGAGGGGTTGCGACCCTAAACAAGAAAAAAATAACATAAAATCTATAAAATGTCCGAGTCTGAAAAGATGGACCAAGAAGTAAGAGGAATTCATGGTAGTCCAAAAGAATTAGATCACCCTTGGATTCAAGTAGTGGAAGTATCCTCCTCATCACGAACATGGGGAACATGGTCGTGATCGCTGACCCTCAATAGTGGTCAATGCGGGCCAGCCCTTCATCGCGAATGCGGCAAGGAAAGCCCGCGAATGCGAAGGCCTTGGAGTCAGACCCTCACGATCACACCCTAAGGCTACACGATCGCGATGCCCACTCAAAGAGACCCTCTACTATCAGGGAGGCTTCATCACGAAAGCGATAAGTTAAGTCACTTGCACCAGAAGTTGTTACAACAGCAGGTTTGGTGAAATTCTGAATTCTCCAACGGGGTACTCAAGATTCGTTCAAAATCCCGTGCGCGCAAACGAAATATGCTACCCAATCAAATTTGATGTTCCAGACTCAACAGTATAGTCAAAATCTCCATTCGAGGTCATCTCGACAAAAAATGGTTCCCACACTAAAGTGTCATTTTTAGCCAATTATACAAGGAGCCTCGGAATTAGACCAGAAGCCTCGTAAAGCGCACGAAAGGTCATTCTAGACCAAACTCAACATTCCAAAGCTAACCACACAAAAAGAATTTTCATTCGAGCGCATTTTCCAAGAGTGGCGACCAAGGTCAAACTTAGGCCACATCTTAAAGGCTAAAATGCATAATGGTCCAAACTCACACCGAAAGTCTCGGAGCTTGTGCTGACTATGCCACTAGCCTAAAATGACCATTCAGAAGCTGATGGAACCTTTTGAATTCCATTATGGGGTTGTTTACCTGATGTTTTAACCGAAATTAACTATTCAAGTTTCAAAAACTTCAAAACAGGAAAAAGGACATAAATTCCAAACGAACGATCAGGCAACCGAATAGTCAGTGTCTGCAAGACATAAATGACTTGGAGTCGCTATAGGAACGCTCTAAATGACAAAAAGAATGTATTTACGCATAAATGACCTGGAGGTCAATACAGGTAAGGAGTAAACTGATTAGAGAAAATAAAAGAAGAATCAAGAAATTAAAGTGGGGGGGAAAATAAATTGCTAGGAGAATATAAAAGAAACATCAACCTCCATTATTATTCTCATTGATGAGAAAACAAATAATTGAACGTGCAGCTCGATATACTAGTATAAAAAAAATTAATTAATATACATATGATACTGTATGGTACCTGGTATTCATTAATAGTGGGAACCTTGATCAATATATGTTTTGTCTTGCGACTTTTGGCAAGAGGAGAGAAAGGGGCACTAATTACAAAATACCATCCATATTCGATGAATCCAAAGGTATTGAAGCTTTCTCCTTTGGCAACATACAAAGAGAGAGCCTCAAACTTACACCTACTACACTTTAATCGTCTTATAATAATACTTCTATTCTTACTATACTAATACTATATAGTATATACCCCTAATATAATATTAACGAGTGGGTGGAGGGTTTTTTAAATTTATCTCGGAAAATAATTAATCATAACAAGTGTGTGAACTAGTCCAACGGATATATGGTAAATGTCTTCTGCATACAGTTAAAAATAATAATAATAATAATAATAATAATAATAATAATAATAATAATAATAATAATAATAATATATACATATATATATATATATATAAAAGCATAAAGATCCTTAAAATGTTGATTGAACTTTTTGTCCTTGATTAAAAGACTCCGCTTTAGAAAAAATTGTCTTTTCATCATTTTTCTTCAATTATTATATTATTATTTTTATAATATATTTAAGGACTTCTAGAGTATATATGAAAAGAGGTGGACGTAATTAAGAACTCCTAAAATATATAATTAGAAGTGTATGTAATTAAGGATTCCTAAAATATTTTTTTTTTAAATGTGTATGTGAGGATACCTAGGAATAATTAGATGTATATGGAAAGGAGTCCTAAATCTAATAAAAATTTTGAAAGAGGACGAACAAATACTACATATTTTCTTAATTAACTAGGAACTTTGAATTAATTTAAAATATTACCGTATTTAATTCCTTCCCACGATTAAACTTCATATAATTTGTCTATGAAGAAATATAATTCAAATAGAACATAAAGACGTGTTAAGTTGATGAGAGCATTTTATTCGGAATTATAGAAGACGATATTTACGAAATATTTTAATTTAAGAGTCTTCAAATTTTGTTTTTCTTTCTCAGGAGTTAATTTTTTTGTTGATCAGGAAACGACTACACTTGGCTATCTCTGTTCCTCCGTCGCAGCAGGGCAACATCCTTGCAGCAGTTTTCCCCATTGCAGCAGCAAAATACAGTCAACGGAGATCTGCTCTAGAGTGCAATAATAGACTGATCTCAGCCGCATTACCGCAAATTCCAAAAGTTGCGCCATAGATCTGATTTTCATTGTGAACTTTCTGAATCAGTCAAGAAGAGAGAAGAAGCGGATAGCTGATTTGCTTTTAGATTTCAGGCAGAGCAAACAGGGTTTCATATTTTGGTATAGATCTAGATTTAAATATCAAATTCCGGCGAAACTCCAATTTTTTCGGCAAAGATTTTTTTTTTTTTTTTGTCAGGTGTACAAATCTGTATTCCCTGTGACGAACAATCGCTACAACTCAACTTCTAACACCGACGTGAACAGTATTCCGACGTGAGCAGTATTTTCCGGCGGCAACCAGGTTCATTTCTACCGGAGTTGGTACCTCCGGTTTTTATATCTTTATATATCTATCCTTTGTTCATATACTTGTGGTTATATTTTGTCGACTTTAGACCCCCGAATAATTTATTAGTTCGTACGCATTTTCGTGGCTTTGGATAGTGATGGTAGATTAGGGTCATGTTCTCGCTCATGGACGGGGACAAGGGTAAGGAGGGGTAAGTGAGTTAAATGAGCGTCTAGACTGAGAATAGGTTCTTGGAACATTGGAACGTTAATGGGTAAATCCATAGAACTGGTTAACATTCTAAAAAAGAGGAAGATTAATATAGCCTGTGTCCAGGAGACAAAATGGGTAAGCTCTAAAGCTAAGGAGGTAGACGGGTATAAGCTTTGGTTTTCTGGTAAATCGAAGTATAGGAATGGGATAGGCATTTTAATAGACAGTGATTTAAGGGATCAAGTGGTGGAGGTTAGGAGAGTCAATGATAGGATGATGTCGATTAAAATGGTCGTTCAAGGGATCACGTTGAACATTATTAGTGCTTATGCGCCGCAAGTGGGCTTACGCGAGGAGGATAAGAGGCGCTTTTGGGAGGATTTGGATGAGTTAGTGGGGGCATACCACCTACTGAGAAGCTTTTCGTGGGAGGGGATTTCAATGGGCACATCGAATCTATTCTAGGAGGGTATGATGATGTGCATGGGGGCTTTGGCTTCGGGGACAGAAATGGAGGAGGAATCTCACTTTTGGATTTCGCAAGAGCTTTCGGGTTGGTGATAGCCAACTCGAGTTTCCCAAAGAAGGAGGACCACTTGATAACCTTCCGTAGTTCAGTGGCTAAACCTCATATAGACTTTTTACTCCTTAGGAAGGATGATAAAGGTTTGTGCAAAGACTGTAAGGTCATACCGATCGACAACCTTACAACCCGACATAAGTTCTTAGTGATGGATTTAGGGATCAAGATGACAAGGACGAGGAGGGTCGGGGAAGAACGACCTAGGATCAGATGGGGGAGTTTGACAACGGTTAGTGCCCTAGAGATGGGAGACAAATTAAAGGATATGGGGCCCTGGGATAGTAGTGGGGATGTGAACGGTATGTGGGATAAGACAACTAGTTGTATTAGGGCTGTAGCAAGGGAAGTGTTAGGAGTCTCGATAGGTAGTCCTAGTCGACATCGAGGGGACTGGTGGTGGAATGGAGAAGTACAAGAGAAAGTGGAAGCAAAGAAGGTGGCGTATGCTAAGTTGATAGAGAGAAAGGATGAGGTGGAGAAGTGGACGAATGGGGAACTATATAAGATAGCGAAGAAGGAGGCGAAGTCGGCGGTTGCAACGGCAAAAACGGCAGCTTTTGAGCGCATTTATGCTGAACTGGAAGAGAAAGGCGGGGACAGGAAATTATTCAAGCTAGCCAGGGCCCGGGAGAGAAGGGCACGCGATGTGGATCAAGTGAAATGCATTAAATACGACCAAGGAAAAGTATTGGTAGAGGAGACCCTTATCAAACAAAGATGGCAGTCATACTTCCATAAACTTTTGAATGACAAAGGGGATAGAGAAATTGTGTTGGGAGATTTGGAACATACAGGAAGTAGTCACGATATTGGGGGTTGTAGGAGTATTACGGGCGATGAGGTTAAAGATGCCATTCGTAGGATGCGCTGGGGAAGAGCGACTAGACCTGACGAGATCCCTGGAGAATTTTGGAAGAGTGCGGGCTCGGTAGGTTTGGAATGGCTGACTAGGTTATTTAATGTCATCTTTACAAAGGCGACGATGCCCATAGAATGGAGGTCAAGCATCATGATCCCTCTATACAAAAACAAGGGGGATAGCGAGAGTTGCGACAACTATAGAGGTATCAAGCTTCTAAGCCATACTATGAAAGTGTGGGAAAGAGTGGTGGAGATGAGGGTGAGGAGAGGCGTGTCTATTTCAGAGAACCAGTTTGGATTTATGCCGGGACGCTCAACTACGGAAGCCATCCATCTTATGAGGAGACTAATGGAGCAATATAGGGAGAGGAAGAGAGACTTGCATATGGTATTCATCGACTTAGAAAAGGCCTATGATAAAGTCCCACGAGAGATACTATGGAGATGTTTGGAGGCTAAAGGTGTACCTGTAGCGTACATAAGGGTGATCAAGGACATGTACGAGGGTGCCAAAACCAGGATAAGGACAGTAGGAGGGGATTCAGAACACTTTCCAGTTGTGATGGGGTTGCATCAAGGATCAGCTCTTAGTCTATTTCTATTTGCCTTGGTGATGGACGTATTGACGCGACAAATTCAAGGTGAGGTGCCATGGTGTATGCTTTTTACGGACGACATAGTCCTCATCGATGAGACTCATAGCGGAGTTAACGCTAAGCTGGAAGATTGGAGACGAACCTTGGAGTCTAAAGGGTTTAAGTTGAGTAGGACAAAGACAGAGTACCTAAAGTGCCAGTTCAGTGAGACTCCTCAAGAGGTTGGCGCGGAAGTTAGGCTCGGGGACCAAGCCATCCAAAAGGGAAGTAGTTTTAAGTTCCTTGGTTCTATCATGCAAGGCAGCGGAGAGATCGACGACGATGTCACACATCATATTGGGGCAGGATGGATGAAATAGAGGCTCGCCTCCGGTGTGTTATATGACAAGAAGGTGCCACCACAACTTAAGGGCAAGTTCTACAAAGTGGTGGTTAGACCAGCTATGTTATATGGGGCGGAGTGTTGGCGAGTTAAGGTCTCCCACGTGCAAAAGATGAAAGTTGCCGAGATGAGAATGTTGAGATGGATGTGTGGGCATACCAGGAGCGACAGAATTAGAAATGAGGCTATTTGAGACAAGGTAGGAGTGGCCCTGGTGGAAGACAAGATACGTGAAACGCGATTGAGATGGTTTGGAAATGTGAAGAGGAGAGTCCTAGAGGCACCAGTGCAGAGATGTGAGAGGTTGGCCATGGATGGGTTCAGAAGAGGTAGGGGTAGGCCGAAGAAATATTGGGGAGAGGTGATCAGACAGGACATAGCGCATTTACGATTTACCGAGGACATGACCTTAGATAGGAGGGTGTGGAGGACACACATCAGGGTAGAAGGCTAGTACATAGTGGCATTATTCCCCCTTATCCGTAAGCGTATTAACGCACTATGATTTCTTGTACTCTGATTTGTGTTATTTATGTTATGTATGTTATGTTACCTTATTATGGTATTTATGTTATTATTTGACGATATCTACTGTTTTGGGGGTGCTTTGATTATACTATTGTTTGGAACTGTTCCGTTATCTACTTTCCTACTTTTAACATTCTTGTCTGACCTTTTTTCCTATACTTCTATTGAGCCAAGGGTCTTTCGGAAATAGCCATTCTACATTGGTAGGAGTCAGATCTGCGTACACTTTACCCTCCCCAGACCCCACGATGTGGGATTTCACTGGGTTGTTGTTGTTGTTGTAGTCTTCAAATTTTGTTCTTTTTCCAAGTTTAGGAATCTTTCTTGGAGGAAAAGTTTTGAACTTCTATAAATTGAATTTTGTTTTTTATTTTACGAACAAGTGAATAGCATCTACAATATAGTTGTTGAACAATTTTTTTAAGAGAGATTATTCTCACAATAATTTTTATGTTTTTAATATTAGTTCATTTATTGGTAGATCACTTAAACAAATCATATTAAATATTATGTTTTTTTTATTATAATTTTCTTTGTCATTTGATTTATTGTTGCCATCACTATTCTTTCTAGCTTTTATGTACGTATGAATTATACATAACTAATAATTGACAATGGATTCTCCCTTTTTAATAATTTTTTGTGTTTTTTCTTTCAGTTGAAAAATTCTAATCGAAAAATGGGAAAAAACAAGCATGTTGTTGCTCGAATGAAGTAGCCAGAAAAACTAAAGGTTTATCTCTTTCGTTTTCCTTTTTCTTTTTCTTTTTCAATAAAAAATTGTAAATCTTTTAGATTTCAAGTTTTATCACATATCATGATTTATAGTTTTGAATTCATCATGGTTACGTTATTACATAATGAAAATCTTTAAGTTAAAAAGATGCCTATTAAAGATCTTTGATCTGAAAGTTTTATGTTCATGGGTCTAGACTTAAAGTTTTGGGGGTTTTACATTGTCAATGAGTTAAAATTGAGCAAAAATCTATTGGATTTAGTGTAACTAATTAATTAGTTTTGATATAAAACTACTACTGACCAATTGTGACGTGTCTATTTCTCTTCTATATTTATCTATCAGTTTATCTATATTATATTATGAATTTTCTATAAATAAATTTAAAAAAAATAGTCTGATGCACTAAAGTTTTCGCTATGCACAGGATTAGGAGAAGGTCCCGACCATAAGGGCCCATTGCAAAGAAAGGGTTTTTTGGTGCACTAAAGCTCCCGCTATGCGCAGGATCCAGGGAAGGGCCTAACAACAAGTGCCTATGAATTCTCTATTTCTATGAAAAGATTTCTTCAAGTAATTATTTATTTGATGATTTTCCTAATATTTAATACCTTAAAATTTATTAAAGTTATAATTATTAAATCTTTACTTATTTATAATAGGTAAGAACTTCTAATATTTAGTACTTTAATATTGACTCAAATTTTCCTTCTAAAATCTTTTCTTACTTGAACTATATTAAAGGTCCTATTTAAAATCATTTTTACATTATATAATTTTAATAACACTATGGCAAACAAAATAAATGAATATATAAAAAATAAAAGAATTAAAAATATAAAAGAAAGAGGTTCAAGTCTTTTTAGATATACATTTTAATAAATTTGTTCTTCTTGTATGTAGTTTTACTGATTAATGCAAGATAAAATCGTCCTTTCACTATTTTTAATTATTATATTATTATTTTAATGATATTTAATATTGACTACGATAGAAATCATAAGATAATTGAAAGTCTTAGATATTTGAAAAAAATATTTTATTTATCAAGGTATTCTAAAATAATAAAACAAAATCACAAGTCCTATTAGGACACTCCTACATATGGACAACTTTTACTTTTGTCCGTAAATAATGTAAGAGGAGTTGTCATTTACTATTTTGCTGACTCCTAAAATATAGTAAGAAAGAAAAAAGTGAAATTATATGATAAGAGGTATACGAGAAAAATTAAACTTCTAAAATTTCAGGTTCTCATCTATCACTTTATATCATAATGCATTATGCTATTATTAATTTGTTATAAGTAATTGGGTTATATTATGCTCATATATAATTAATTTTAAATTTCTTTTATTTTATTATTTAGAGTATGTTTTCGCGTATTAATATTGATATAATTTTGAATTTTTTATATCAATAACAACATTTTGTTCAATACGATTAATTTTACTCCTTATTTGTTACTAACTTAACAGGATGATGAGCTATCATGTTCATCTTTAATTACACTTTTAATCTTATAAGTTTTACATTATTTTATAAAATTTTATACTAAGTGATTTAACGTATACAAAACTATTTATTCTTTTTTTATGCAATTATTATTAATTAACACGATACATATATACAAAGCACGTAAACTTAACTAGTATATGTATAAGTGTATATATACTAATTTGTACAAACGTGCATTGCAGGCTAATAATAGCACGTAGATATTCAGACAAACATTTTCCGTTGGACAATTGCGTTTTCCTAAGTTTAACTTGGCCTAAGTGAAAAATAATCACTAAAGATGTAGCTAGAGGCAGACAAAGAGACAATTAGTATTTAAATTAAGAAAAATAAAAATAATAAACAGTTCAAAAAATGAAATTTTGCTTACAATTTAAAATTGGTGTCATTTATTTAATTAATATTTCTTTTACCCGCATAAATGTTAGTGTTCCACACAAACATATAATGAGGAATGCGCTTTGATCGGTTGATAAATATAAGTCTTATCATACTTAGTTTCAATAGTACGAATTTTAAATTTAATCCTAAGTGAACACAATTTTTGTTGAATTTAAAACTTTAAGCAATTAATCTAGATATTATAATTATACCCAACGACACACACCTTTTCTCTCTCTTTTTTTGTTTTTCTTTTTTCCCTCAATTCATCCAACGGCTGAACATCAATCTCAACCTTTACCCTTTTCTCAACCGTCTGATCTACTTTCATTTCCAACGGCTACCATTTCTCCGGCGAACTTCTCCGGCTTCACCGTCGAAGACTGCAACAACCTCCTGTCGCCGGCGGACAACCACTCCGGCCACTCGTCGTTATCCTCAATTAATTTCCGGTTATTCCCCTGCTAGTTCATTTGCAGATCTTCCGGTTCATCCGTGAATCTTTTTGTGTGTTTGGAATCGATCTGCAAATGTGCTTTGTTCTAATTATTCCACTGGTTTGGTTGAATACTTTGAAGTTATTTTCTCCTATCTGAAGCCGACAGCAGCTTTGATATTATTATCTTCTTTTCCGGCGGCTTTTGCTTTGTTCTATTTATCTTTGATATTTGCAGGAATAGGAGTATTTGTTTCCTCTGCAGTTTCTAGCTTGCTGGGTTTGGGGTTGTCAACCCATCTGTTCGATAAATTGTCTAAGAAGGAAAGGAGCTTGCTGGTAAGCCAATGCGAAAGGTAACCCCGACGTGAACAGTACTTTCGAAGTAAATAGTATTTTCCGGCGGCAATCAGGTTCATTTCAACTGGATTTGGTACCTCCGGTTTCCGTTTTCCGTTTTCCAGTTTCCATATCTTCCCATGTTTATTCTTTGTTCTTTATACTTGTAATTACATTTTGCTGACTTTAGACCTTAGAATAATTTAGTAGTTCTTACACGTTTTCATGGCTTTGGATAGTGATGGTAGACTAGGGTCATGTTCTCGCTCAGGGATGGGGACGAGAATGAGGGTAAGGAGGGGTAAATGGGTTGAAGGAGCGTCTAGACTGAGAGTAGGTTCTTGGAACATAGGGACGTTAACAGGAAAATCCATAGAGCTAGTTAAGATTCTTAAGAAAAGGAAGATTAATATAGCTTGTGTCCAAGAGACCAAATGGGTAGGTTCTAAAACTAAGGAGATAGACGGGTATAAGCTTTGGTTCTCTGGTAGATCGAAGTATAGGAATGGGGTAGGTATTTTAGTAGATAGCGATCTAAAGGATCAGGTGGTGGAGGTTAGGAGAGTCACTGATAAGATGATGTCGATTAAGGTGGTCATTGAAGAGATCACGTTGAACATTATTAGTGCTTATGCGCCGTAAGCGGGCTTAGACGAGGAGGTTAAGAGGCGCTTTTGGGAGGATTTGGATGAACTAGTATGAGGCATACCGCCTACTGAGAAGCTTTTTGTGGGAGGGGATTTCAATGGGCATATCGGGTCTATTTCGGGAGGGTATGATGATGTGCATGGAGGCTTTGGCTTCGGGGACAAAAATGGAGATGGAGTCTCACTTTTAGATTTCGCAAGAGCTTTTGGGCTGGTGATAGCCAATTCAAGTTATCTAAAGAAGGAGGATCATTTGGTAACTTTCCGTAGTTCGGTGGCTAAGACCCAGATAGATTTTCTACTCCTTAGGAAGGACGATAAAGGTCTGTGCAAAGACTGTAAGGTCATTCCGATCGACAACATAACAACTCGACCTAAACTCTTGGAGATGAATTTAGGGATCAATATAACGATAAAGAAGAGGGTCGGGGATGACCGACCTAAGATCATATGGGGGAGTTTGACCACGGCTAGTGCCCTAAAGATGGGAGAGAAATTGAAAGATATGGGGGCCTGGGATAGTAGTGGGGATGCGACCAGTATGTGGGTTAGGAAGGCTAGTTGTATTAGGGTTGTAGCAAGGAAAGTGTTAGGAGTCTTGACAGGTAGTCGTAGTCGGCATCGAGGGGACTGGTGGTGGAATGGAGAAGTGCAAGGAAAGGTGGAAGCAAAGAAGATGGCGTATGCGAAGTTGATAGAGAGTAAGGATGAGGTGGAGAAGCGTACGAATGGGGAACTTTATAAGATAGCGAGGAAGGAGGAGAAGTCCGTGGTTTTAACGGCAAAAATGGCAGCTTTCGAACGCCTTTACGTTGAACTAAAAGAGAAAGAAGGGAATAGGAAATTATTCAAGCTATCCAGGGCGCGGGAGAGAAGGGCACACAATGTGGATCAAGTGAGGTGCATTAAGGACGAGCATGGAAAAGTATTGGTAGACGAGACCCTCATTAAACATAGATGGCAGTCTTACTTCCATAAACTTTTGAATAAATAAGGGAACAGAGAGATTGTGTTGGGAGATTTGGAACAGTCAGGGAGGCATCACGAGTTTGGGTGTTGCATGAGTATTACGATTGAAGAGGTTAAGGGTGTTGTTCGTAGGATGCGCTGGGGAAGAGCGATCGGACCTGACGAGGTTCTTGTGGAATTTTGGAAGAACGCGGACTCGATAGGTTTGAAGTGGCTGACTAGACTATTTAATGTCATCCTTAAGACAACAACGATGCTCGAAGAATAGAGGTCGAGTGTATTGATCCCCCTATACAAGAATAAGGGGGATATCCATTATGATCATGAATTATAAGTATGTTTCAAGGTATGAATTGCATGCAAGCTATGAAGTAAGCTGACTTAGGGCCCTATGTGGTGACCTAAGGCCTAACGATATGAATTATGCAAATATGATTGTAATGATGAAATGACAATTCTCACATTACAAGTATGTTATGGAAATGAGCTATTCTATGATTTCAAGCCTATGATCATGAATATGATATATGAAATTATGATCTTATGTTATGTATGTATTCTGTGGGATTTGAATTAGCACCGAATGTGGACTTGAGGTGGGGACTCAAAGCAAGGGGTCCTTATATAAAGTCTCTTGTCTCATAACTACGTGCCACCGTAGGATTGCCTTTACGGCCTAGCTAGTGGATCCACAAGTAGCACATGTTCATGATTAGGAGTCTACCTTGGCAAAGTAGTCTCCTCCTTCTCGATGTGGGGATCATCGGATTCTATGTTATAGCTCGCATGGTCTTATTGTCGGTTATAGTTCATATCCCACTTATGTATGATTTCTTAAGTATGTTATGATTTTGAACATATGCTTTAAATGCTTTGGGTCAATATGATTTTCTCATGACTTTATGTATTCCATCTTATCATGTGATTTACTTGACCCTTGCATTTTCATGATTTACGTTGCATGTCACGCCCTCATACTTAGTATATTTCAACGTACTAATGCATATTTTTTGCCTACATTGTCTCATAATATAGGAGCTGAGGTTGAAGATCCTAATCGTCCACGTAACTAGTAGGCGTTCCTATCCTAAGGTATTGTGGTGAGTCCTCATTGACTGGGGACTAGTTTCAAGTTGATTACTGTTTTCCTTTTTAAAGACTTTTGTTTACATCATCAAATTTGAGGTGAGCTAGGGACATGTCCTAGACCCCGCCCATACTCATGTTTAGAGGCATCTAGTTGGACATACGTTTGAGTCTATGTTATCATAAATTATTTTTAGATTTCTATTCATGGTTTAGACTCTCTTATGATATTTCCGCTTTTATATTTTTACCTTATGTATGCTTATGATATGTAGAAGAGTCTTGGTTGGAGTCCTATAGGGTTTCGATCGTTGTGTTACGACTAGGCCCTAGGTCGGGTCGTGACACCCTAAAACCTCACTCGGGACTCAACACTCAAATTGAGATCTGACTCCGATCTGATCCAAGATACAGGAGTAGGGTCTCGAATCATCTTAAATTTAGGAAAAAAGGTTAATGAAGGGAGGTTGTATCTCATTGAATTGTTGATTGAATATTTTTTTCCTTTATTGAAAGACTCTATAATAGATGATATTATTATTTACTATTTTTCTATAATAGACAAAATTGTCATTTATCATTTTCTTTAAATAATTGTTATTTAATTATTATACAAATATGTAGGACTTTGCAATTAGTTAAAGTTATAAGCATTAAATATTTACTCATTAATGTTATAAAAGTTATTCAATTTAATTGATATTTTGGTCAACCAATATTATTAAACATGTAGAAAGTCCCTACACATAATTTATTTGAAATAGATTTAGTGTTAAGTTCCTAGTATTAAAAGGATAATATGTATCCTCTAAACTTTGTCCTAATAGAAATATGTTTTGTTTAGTCCTAGTACAAAATTATATTTATACCCATTAGTAATTTTTTAGATGGAGAAAATTTTAACTTAAAATGGCAAGTAAGTAGATCAACGTTTAGTGGATATTTTGGTCATTCAACACTTATATTCATGCTTCTATAATAATATAGATACTAGTCTCTATAAAACTTGTTTTGCACGTTATTCTCTATCAACTATCATACAAAAAAGAAGTTAGGGAATTTTTTTTAATCGAAAAGAAAAGCATGTCTGAGCCTCAGTTAGGTAATATTACTTGTATTTACATCATATTTATTTTATGAGGTACAAAAATTGTTAGTAATTTGTATAGTAAAATGTTGAAACAATAACAATAATTTCTGAAAATAAAAGACAGAAACTGAAAATAAGAACAGTATCTGAAAAATTATGTAAGAACAAAAATCGAGCCCACTGAATGCACAGTGTGTCCTTAAGGAAATTATTCCCCTCAACGTACCCGAGGTTTTTGGAATCTTTCCTCTCAGGATAGAACAATTTACTCACCAAAAATAGTGGTACAGCAAATTAAGGTAACTGTGAACCACTCAAAAGCAGTATATCACACGATTTTTTTAAGAAGTGCAGAAAAAAAGAAGAAGATGATTGTCAGAAATTTTTCATAAGGAAAAATTCTGAGGATCAACAGAAATATATAGCCTGTTTTGCAACTTTTCAGAAAAGGTTGCAACCTTTCGGAAAATTCTGTCTGTTGGGAAAAGGTTTGCAACTTTTCAGAAAAGGTCGCAACCTTTCGGAAGGAAATATTTTAAATTAATTTGGGAAAAAAGAAACGGATTGGATCACGGATTAGGATTTTCAATTAATTAATCAATCAGATCATTTGACCAAATCCAAATCCAAATCCAAATCCGAAGTCGAAGCCGAGCAACGATGATGATGACGTGAGGGGAGACCCTTTTCTTGACCCTTTAGCAACATGAAGGAGTGCTTCTACTTTTAATTAGGAGACATTTTCTTTCCACTCCCTATGTGGGACAAATGCTTACTTCATAAAGCAAGAGAGAACAACTCATTTTTTTCTCCACTTTTTTTCTCTCAATTTTCCATTCAACCTATCAATTAAACTCAATAATTCCCCACATGAATGGGGAATGGCTATAAGATAAAAAAGATGCACGGATAAGTGTGTGATATACAAGCGAAGATTAATTGCATCTGGATAAATAGGTTTCCCTTTGAACTTTCCATAGTGATTTTATATAGGATATACTCGATCAATCGGTAGATACGATATCTTTGAACCATCGAACTTTGTTGTATAACTAGAAAACATAATTCATACAATTAACCCTCAACCATCTATGGTTCTCATGGTTGTGTTCGTTTCAGCCATGAACACCGCCTGGTTTCATGAATGCATAGAGAATAGGCCTTTACCGTCATTCCCCTTGAAATGACTTACACTTCATACTCACATAGGTAATTTCTAAACGTGTAGTCCTATAGACACACTATCTAGTCATTTTCTGTCAGACTTAGATAATTATTAAAAAAAACTTTAGTGCTTTATTAACTCATTAAAAAGCCTTAAAATTTTATCCTTGTTTCTGAACATTGTCATCATCACGAGAATGGGTTGAGTTATTTAAAAATGTTGAATCGCCATTCATAATTTTATTTGATCTCTTTGAACCTAGTTCTTGTGATCTCAAGTCTACTAGGTAGAGTCACCGTCATGATGACTTGTCCTAGGCCTTAACTCCATTCCCCTCGATGATCTTTCAACAGCCTCTCTAGATAGGCCTTTTGTTAGTGGATCCGATACGTTATCTCTTGACTTTATGTAGTCAATAGTGATAACACCACTAGAGAGTAGTTGTCTAACATTATTGTGTCGTCGTTGAATGTGATGCAATTTTCCGTTACACATAACCCTTCCTGCCCTACCTATTGCCGCTTGGCTATCACAATGTATACATATAGGTGCCAAAGGTTTGAGCCAAAATGAAATATCTTCCAAGAAATTTTGGAGCCATTCAGCTTCTTCACCGTCCTTGTCTAAAGCTATAAATTCAGATTTTATTGTAAAGCGGGCGATGCATGTATGGTTTGATAATTTTCAAAACACTTCTCCTCCACCAACGATGAAAACATATCCACTTATGGATTTAACTTCAGATGATCTGGTGATCCAATTGGCATCACTATATCCCTCAATTATTGCGGGATATTTATTATAATGCAAAGAATAGTTTTGGGTGTGTTTCAAACACCCCAAGACTCGTTTCATTGTCATCCAATGAGTTTAATTGAGATTACTCGTGAATTGAATCATCTTGCTAATAAAACATGCTATATCTTATCGTGTACAATTCATAATATACATCAAACTTCCGAAAACTCGTGCATAGTCCAATTGTGAGTCACTTTCACCTTCATTCTTTTGAAGTGTAAAACTTACATCAATTAAAGTTTTTACAACATTGAAATTTAAATACTTGAACTTATCAAGTATCTTTTCAATATAATGTGACTGTGATAATGCTAGACCTTGTGGAGTTTTATGGATCCTAATTCCTATGATCAAATCAACAACCCCTAAGTCTTTCATGTCAAATTTTCTAGAAAGCATATGCTTCGTAGCATTCACATCGGCAATGTCTCTACTCATTATTAACATGTCATCAACATATAAACAAACAATGACTTTATGATTTAGAGTATTTTTAATGTAAACACATTTGGCACACTGATTAATTTTAAATCCATTTGTCAATATTGTTTGGTCAAAGTTTACATGCCATTGTTAAGGTGCTTGTTTAATTTCATAAAGAGACTTAACAAGTTTGCACACTTTCCTTTCTTTACCAGGAACTAATAAACCCTCAGGTTGTTCCATGTAAATTTCTTCCTCCAATTCTCCATTTAAGAAAGCCGTCTTGACATCCATTTGATGGATTTCAAGACCATATACGGCTGTCAGTGCCACTAACACTCGAATAGATGTTATCCTTGTTATCGGCGAGTATGTGTCAAAGTAATCAAGACCTTCTTTCTGTCTATATCCTTTGACCACAAGTCTTTCCTTATATTTGTCAATAGTGCCATCAACTTTTATTTTTCTTTTAAAAATTTATTTTGATCCTAGAGGTTTATTTCCAAGAGGAGATCAACCAATTCTCATGTATGGTTGTTCAAAATTGATTGAATCTCACTATTGACTGCCTCTTTTCAAAATGCTGAATCAGAAGAAGACATTGCCACTTTAAATGTTTGAGGCTCATTTTCAAGCAAGAATGTCACAAAATCTGGTCCAAAGGAAATAGATATCCTTCGACATTTGCTACGCCTTGGATCCTCTTCGGTTGGTTTACTTTCCTTTGGTTCTTCTCGTGGTCGTTTAGATCTTTCACTTGAGGACTCATATTTTATTTTATATGAATAAATATTTTCAAAGAATTCAGCATTATCTGATTCAATTACCGTATTAATATTATAGGATTTTCTGATTTGTGAATCAAAAACCAACAAGCTTTGCTATTTGTAGCATAGCCAATAAAAATACAATCCACAGTCTTTGGTCCAATTTTTACCCTTTTGGGCAAAGAAACTTGGACCTTTGATAAACACTCTCATACTTTGAAATATTTCAAGTTGAGTTTTCTTCCTTTCCATAGTTCATATGGAATAGATTATATTTTATTGTGGGTCACCTTGTTGAGTATTCGATTAGCTTTAAGGATAGCCTCCACCCACAAATTATGCGATAAATCAGAACTTATTAATAAAGCATTCATCATTTTTTTTAATGTTCAGTTTTTTCTTTTTGTAATTATATTTGATTATGGTGTGTAGGGGACAGTAGTTTGATGAATAATTCCATATTCTAAACATATCTCTACAAAGGGAGATTTGTATTCTCCAGCCCTATCACTTCTAATCATTTTTATCTTTTTGTTCAATTGATTTTTCACTTTGTTCTTGTATTGCTTAAATGCATCAATTGCTTCATTCTTACTATTAAGCAAATACACATAACAATATCGAGTATAATTATCAATAAAAGTTATAAAATATTTTTTCACACCACAAGTTGGCGTTGACTTCATATCACAAATGTCTGTGTGAATTAATTCTAAGGGACTGGAATTTCTTTCAATAAATTTATAAGGATGCTTAGCATGCTTAGATTCAACACATACTTGACATTTTGATTTATTGCACTCAAAGTTAGGCAATACATTTAAGTTAATTATTTTTCACAAGGTTTTATGATTAACATGTCCTAAACGTGAATGACATAAATTATTTGACTTAAATAAGTAAGAAGAAGCTTGAACCTTATTATCATCAACAACCAATACATTTAGTTTGAAAAGACCCTCAGTGAGGTAGCCTTTTCCTAAATGCATTTCATTCTTATTAACAACTACTTTGTCTGAAACTAGAACACACTTGAATCCATTTTTGATAAGAAGACCGACAGAAATCAAGTTCTTTCTCATTTTTGAAACATGATAAACTTTGTTCAGCATCACCACCTTGTAGGATGTCATTTTCAGAAATACTCTACCATATCCTTCAACCTTAGCCGTTGCAGAATTTTCCATATAGATAGTCGCATCAGGTACAATAGGAGAATAAGTAGTAAAGGCTTCTCAGACCACACAAACATACGACGTAGCTCCTGAATCAAGCTACCATTCTTTGGGATTTCCTACCAGGTTGCATTTCGATAGCATTGCACACAGATCATTCATGCCTTCTTTATTCTCCACCATATTGGCTTGTCCCTTTCCCTTGTCCTTTTTTGGGAGATGACAATCTGGGCTTTGTGGCCAGCTTTTCCACAATTATAACAATTGCCCTTGAATTGTTTTTTGTTCTGCTCCTTATTCTTTTCAAAAGGTTTATTTCTTTTCTTATTCTTTGGAGCAGCATCTTCAACGATGTTCGCTCCCATAATCGTTGAATTTCCACATGACTTCTTTTCGGCTGTTTTGTTATCTTCCTCAATCTTGAGATGAATTACAAGATCTTCCAAGTTCATTTTCTTACGCTTGTGCTTTAGATAATTTTTGAAATCTCTCTACGAAGGAGGCAACTTTTCTATCATTGCAGCCACTTGAAATGCTTCATTAACTACCACACCTTCAATAATAAGGTCATGAAAAATAAGTTGTAGTTTTTGAACTTCGGTTCCAATGGTTTTGCTATCTATTATTTTATAGTCTAGAAACTTAGCAACTACAAAAAATTTTAAGCATGCGTCTTCAGTCTTATACTTCTTCTAAAGTGCATCCCACAATTCTTTAGAAGTTTTCATAGCATTGTAGATATTGTACAAATCATCATTCAAAGAACTTAGGATGTAGCCCTTGAATAGAAAATTCGTCGGTGTCCATGCCTCAGAAATCATAATTTTTTCATTGGTCGGCATATCAGCAGCAGGCATAAGAGGGTCTTCGTTGGTGAATTTCTGCATACCAAGAGTGGTAAGTCAAAAGAACACCTTTTGCTGTCATCCTTTGAAGTTGGCTTTAGAAAATTTCCCTGGATTTTCCGCTGGTGGCACAGCAATGTGGCTTGTTACAGCAACAGTCGTAGAAGTAGTAGCAGTTTCACTTGCCATTTCTTTTCATTGTCAAAATAGACAAACTGTCTTAATACTTCAGAATATCAAACTTTTTACAACAACAACGATGAAGTTTTTATATTCTTCAAATCGTTGTACAAGTATGAACTTTAATATTCCAATGAAGTTTTTATACTCTTCAAGTCAGAATATTCATTTAATACAGAGTAGAAAACCACACAGGTTTTAGTCTCCAAAACAGAATACAGTTTAATATGAAAGAAAACAAAATAATAATAATTTCCTTAAGATTGTTAGTAATCTGTATTGTAAAAAATTGAAACAGTAACAATAATTTTTGAAAATAAAAGACAAAAACTGAAAATAAGAACAGTATCTAAAAAATTATATAAGAACAAAAATTGAGTCCACTGAATGCACAGTATGTCCTTAAGAAAATTATCCCCCTCAACGTACCCAAGGTTTTTGGAATCTTTACTCCCAGGATAGAATGATTTACTTACCAAAAATAGTGGTACAGCAAATTAAGGTGACTGCGAACCACTCAAAGACAGTATATCACACGATTTTTTTAAGAAGTGCAGACAAGAAGAAGAAGATGATTGTTAGAAATTTTTCATAAGGAACAATTCTGAGGATCAACAGAAATATATAGCTTGTTTGCAACTTTTCAGAAAATGTTGCAACCTTTCGGAAAATTTTGCCTATTGGGAAAAGGTTTGCAACTTTTCAGAAAAGGTCGCAACCTTTCGGAAGGAAATGTTTTAAATTAATCCGAGAAAGAAAGAAACGGATCGGGTCACGGGTTAGGATTTTTAATTAATTAATTAATTAATAATTATAATTAAAAAAAATTTGGTCCAAAAAAATTATCAATCAATCAAATCTGAAGCCGAGCGAAGCGACGACGATGACGACGCGAGGGGAGACCCTTTTCCTGACCCTTTAGCAACATGAAGGAGTGCTTCTACTTTTAAGTAGAAAACCTTTTCTTTCCACCACCTATGTGGGACAAATGCTTATTTCATAAAGTAAGAGGGAACAACTCATTTTTTCCTCCACTTCTTTTTCCCTCCATTTCCCATTCAACCTATCAATTAAACCCAACAAAAATGTTATTAAACATCACTTTTAATAGTGTGGTAAAGATGATATTAGAAATTTTTAATATTCCCATTTTATAATTACACTAATTTTTCATAATAATTGACATGCTATTTAACTTGGCTTCAATTAATACATATGAAATTTTAGTTTCTAAGTGTTTAGACCGACTTTGTAAATAGGCTGGTCTCTTTTACTTTTTGATTTAGATCTTTGAATTGGACTATAGATTAGCTTTGCATTGAAATTATAATTAGAAACATACCGCGACACAAACTTAAAAGGTTGATTTTTAATTATACTCCTTTGCCGTGTAAAAACAATTGGCTTATTCTTTTTTCTATATACAAATTGAAGAAATTATTGTTCAAAATAAATGAGGATACTCTATTACTATTTTTTCTTTTATAATTTTGCCCTGATTTAACTTAAATTTTTAAGGGCATCGTTTAATATTTGAAGAATATTTTGGTCAATCAATATTTATATTCATGCTTTTATAATAATATAGATAGATATATTAATACAAATACAGATATAGATAGACTATACTCCTAAAAATATTCGTTGCACATTACTAATTGGCAATTGCACGTAAATATTCAATCTCTTTGAATTTTGCGTTGGACATTATTCTTGAAATTTAAGTTTCTCATTAACAGGATGCACACGTTTTTTATATAGATTCATCATGTATGTAAAGGAAGATTATTATTAATAATAATATTAGCCGCCATAGTTTCTCTAGAGCAGCTTCAATACAATAAGATTAAAATAAATTTAATCGTACTCAATACCAATACTTTATCCCCAAAACACCAACAATTAGAAGCAAAAACAAAAATATATGTACTATTACTATTTATCAAAATATTAATCAGATGTGATGTCTTTTGATAAATAATTAAATGTCTTCTTAAATAGTTTTACACGTAAAACTTACAAAAAGAAACAAGAGAAATTAGGAGAAGCAATCACATATTAAACATCAATTAAGAACATCACTAAATTATAAAGGTGTATAAATTAGAGGCAACCAAAATAAATTTTAAACCCTAAAGATGTAACAACAACACGTGATATGCAATTGATTAGATGGTTGTGGGTTCAGAATTCGTTTATGTCATTAACTTGTAATCTACGGATCAAATAGATAAACATAATTCTTTTTCATTTCAAATTCGTAAAATTGTTTATAAAGAATTTAAAACTTGAAGGGAAGGAAAGTTTGAAATACGTAAGGGAAGAAAAAAAGGCTACAAATTTGATAATTCTCCTAAGGTCTACAAATTTGATCATTCTCCTGAAAAATTGACAATTTTAAATTTTAAAAATTAGTGAATTTTGAACTATCCTCCTTCTAGTAAAATTGTCTAACATCAAAGTATATACATATTTTAGGACTCTAGATGATATGTTTGGGTGATTACAATTTTATCCTTATTTAACATAAATTATGAAGGATATAAAGGTCGTTCAACATTTAAAGAATATTTTGGTCAACCAACAATCTGTCTATGTGTCAGTGCCACAATTTTTCTCATAATTTCATATTTTAAATAACAATAAATTAAAATTTTAATTAGTAATTATCTGTAATTATTTTAAATGATAAAAACCAATTTGAAAAACAAAATAGAAATTTAAAGCAGTTTTTAAAATTAACAGTTTTAAAAACTAATCTCTAATTGTTTCCAATTATATTTTATTAAGAGAATACTACAACAACAACAACAACAACAACAACAATAATAATAATAATAATAATAATAATCTGTCTATATATAATAGGAGAGGTAAAAATGTCTATGTGTCAGTGCCACAATTTTTCTCATAATTTCATATTTTAAATAACAATAAATTAAAATTTAATTAGTAATTATCTGTAATTATTTTAAATGATAAAAACCAATTTGAAAAACAAAATAGAAATTTAAAGCAGTTTTTAAAATTAACAGTTTTAAAAACTAATTTCTAATTGCTTCCAATTATATTTTATTAAGAGAATACTATTGCTTTATTTTGTAGGCAGTTAGCATCATCTTTTTTCAACGCGTGTTTAGCAAAACGTGTTGATATAAATTGAATGAGTTTATTCCTAATAATATGCTAAGGGTCTGTTTGGAAGTAATTGAAATTGGTGTAATTATTAGGATAGTAATTACTAGCCTAATAATTACATAGTCTAGTAATTATGATGATCTTGTTTATTTTTCACAGTGTAATTTCAGTGTAATTATAATTGTTATATTTGGTTGCACAAGTGTAATTACAAGGTTATATTAAATTTTAAAAATAAAAATTAATTTTCTAAATTTAAAATTTATATTAGACAAATAAGGATCTTTATAAATAATATTAAATTAAATATTAAATAATAAACATATGTTCTTAACTTATATTATAAAAAATTTATTTATATTTTTAAAATTAGTATATTTTAAATAATCTAATCAAATAAACTAAATGTATAAGATTTTTATGAACATCACGAAATGTATGTTTGACAAAAATGTTAATATTATAAATATAATGTCATAGAATTATTAAAACATTTGAAAAAAAATAATCTATCAAGTTTAACTAAAAAATAAATGTGTTGCAATGTGAAATATCAAGTCAATAGTACTAAAACAAATGGAATTGAAAATATGACATAAATCCTAAATTCAAACAAAAAATATAACATATGCTCTTATATCAAATTTTAACACCACATACATAAATATGATTTTAAAAATTAGAATACTAACAAAATTATTTTTAAAAATAAATAGAATAATAAATAAATAAATAATATGAAAAATTGGAAGGAATGAAAAAGTAAAGGTTAAGAATGAGAATGAAATGAAACATAAAGAAAAAAGAAAAAAGAAAATATTAGAATAATAAAAATATTTTTAAAAAAATAGTAGAAATAAAAAATAAATTAAAATGAAAAAAATATAAATTTAAATAAAAGAAGAATTTTAAAAGGCTTCATTATTATATGATGTAATTACACCAATTCCTTACCCTCCCTTGAGAATTGAAAGAATGTAATTACTCCCCTTCAATTACATTCAATTCCTCTCTTACCAAGTAATTACTTGGTCTACCAAACATGCCAAAAAGTATAATTACACCCAATCACACTAAATCTCAATTACATTATGAATTTTCAAACATGCTCTAATTGTCTGCAGTTTCCAAGTTTGAAATCAAAAATTTGAAATTTGAAAATATTAGAAATAAAAAATAAAAAACACACACACTCCTACACCTAAAATTCAGTTTCAGGGCCTAATTTTGTGGCACTATTAACTGTCATCCTTTTAAATATCTTAATTTTAAAATTCAAAAGAATAAATACAAACATAAAAAATAAGAAAAAAGGGGTGTCTCACTTGGTGGTAATGAAACAGCCCCTTACTATTGAGTTCCTATTATAATGCACTCAGTAACCCATTTATCAATTTGTTTCGTTCAGTCACTCTCTCATGTTTTTGTATTGACCTCCGAGGTCAATTCCGTACTTTTGCATGTTTTTACCATTTTATCCTTTTTTGTAGCTTCTTTATAGCTCTTATGTGATGTTGAGATGGGTGACACGCTCCCTAAGGTGTTCGGTTGAGTTTTGAGGTGGTTTGGCCTTTTTTGAGGATTAAGGCTTGAAATGAATATCTCTATTATACCCCATATGTTTATACGTCAAATTATTTGCAAGCAAGTCGACTTAAATTAAAAACGGTGTTATATTTCATATTTTTGGTACATTGGACTATTCGTGAGCAAATGGACATAAATTTAAGGACTTTTAATTTTAAATTTTTTATATTCCGTATTTTTATACGTCGAGTCATTCGCAAGAGAATCGACTCAAGTTAAATACGGGATCATTTTTGGACACGAAGTAGAAATTTTTGATTCCTAATTCTAATTTGGAAATATTAGTTGAGATTAGGAATTAATTAAACATGATTGGATTATTAAATAAGAATTTGGAATTAATTAAGATGGTGGCCTTCACTGCCATATGGCCAAATCTGATTGGCCCATGCTTTAGTAGGGGGACAAGTATGTTTCTTGGGCAGCAAAATAGTCTATTAGTTGACCAAAAATCTACAGCCAAATAGACCAAAAAAATCTGCAGTTTGTTCTCTAAAACTCTAGAACATTCAACTAGAAAAAGAATAGAGAGAAGTAACGAGAGAGAGAAAGATTCGGCCATGGCCATGGCAGCAGCTCCAAATTTGGTGATTCAAGATTAGTTTTCTTCAAGTATCCCAACTAAGGGGAAGGTCTACAATGACGTGAAGCAGCCATGGAGCAACCAAAAATCTTCATCCTTTCAATCATCAAATTTCAGCAAACTAAGGAACTGAGTATCAAGGTAAGAGTTGATCATTTTCTATACGTTTTAGGGTGAGTTGGACGTTTCATGAGTGTATAACCGTGAATTTGATGTATGAAATCATGTGTCTTGATGTTGAAATATTGGCGAAACATTGGGGGCTGTTTGGTGTGAAAATGATGAATTGATTTTATTTAGTATTTGGTTGTTGTTATCATGGGTATGTGAGGAGGATGAGGAAATTAAATGGTTAAAGTTAAAATTGTAATTGGTTGTGGGATGTTGTAGAACTTGGTGTAACATTAATATAGTTTTCTTACATTTAAATGAGTGATGTTGCTGTCATGGGGCTGCTGCTATATGCCATTAAAATAGATGAAAAGATTGTATGAATTAACGCATAAAAATTGGAGGTGGTTTGCTTGGCGTATGGTAGGTGTTCATAAGGTTTTTGAACATATTTATGTGGTTAATTAGGGGCTGTTTTGGTATGTTGTTGTCATTCTTGTTGAGCTTGAAATATTAATGATAGTTAAGATTATATGTTGTGTTGTGTGTTAGTTGGGTTGTTGTAGCAATGTTTCGATGAAAATGTTAAGACTATGGATCATTGAAGATAACATAAAGATGTAGTAGTTGCATGTGGATTTGGATTGTTGTTGGATGTTATGAATGTGGGATGCCTTACTCTAGAAATGATGTTATAATGAAGATATTAATTTATATTAAATGAAATTGGAAGTAAGAAAACTCCATGATTAGTGTTGGTATTAAAATGGACAGAATTGTAGTTTCTTGAATTAGATTGGGTTGATTATTGTTGTTGCTATTATTGTTATGGATTATGTGTTAAAAGTGAAGAGATTGTATATGTTAATGTTAAATCTCCATTTGGATCATGTTGGGGTTGTTCTAAGTTAAGAATGATGGATTAATTTCGATTAATGTTGTAGTTATTATTGTGGTTGATTATATTATGAAAATGAAAGAATTCAATATGTCAAGTTGGAGTTGTAATTGATTTAAGAGTTGATTGTAACGTGTGGTTGCTTGTGTTAAATTGAAAGATTAAGTGTAGTTATGATTATGCATTGTATGGTTGATTGTTGGGCTATTGTAAATCATTTCGATAAGATGTGATGGCTGCAACCTATTAAGAGTAATTCGATAGCACAGTAGTCGTCATGTAGATAATTAACAAAAGTCGAATGTTATGTGAATTATTCGGGGTATTTTTGAATATCGTCTTAGATTGTCTTGACATGGCATTTGAATGTGTGATTGTTGATGTTTCTTGGTGATTGTATGACTGATTTGGAAGTGGGAAAAGTGAGCGGTAGAGGGAAGGTGCTGTCCAAATTTTTAGAAATAACCTACTAACGATTAAGTATGTTTTATGCCTTTCCATAGCTTAACCACAGTGCTTAACGTTTTAATATAAGTTGAGACAATATTGGGCAGTATATACGTATTGAGTGTAAGTAAACGCTAAAGGTATGTAAAGCCTATCCCTTCTTTCTTTTGGGCATGTCTTAGATATAAGAGACGAATGATATGTATATGAAATATGGGATAATTCCATTCATAAGCTTTGAGTTTGCTTCATGATTCTTATTCACTTCTTGATATTACAATTCTCAAGTGATTGAGCCTCCCCCTCCAATTTTCTATATGTTGGATAATAGTCGATATATACTCGTTTCTATTCTTAGGTACTCTATGATAACTAATGTTCGGACTTCTATAAGATGTTTCATAATATAGTGATATATGACTATGATTTTTAAGGCTCTTTGACATACTTTATAATGATATTCTAGGAATGTCTGATATGTTTTCGAGTTTTACATGCACATATATATATATATATATATATATTATATATGGATCGGACCGTACGTTCCTCGGTATTATTATATTATATATGGATCGGGTCGTACGTTCCTCAGCACTAACATATTATATTATATATGAATCGGACCGTACGTTTCTCGGCACTATTATATTATATATGGATCGGGCTGTACATTCATCGACACTAACATGTTATATTTATGGATCGGGCTGTACGTTCCTCGGCACTATTATATTATGTATGGATCGGGCTGTACGTTCCACAACACTAACAGTTATACTATAATGTATGCCTTCCACACGCCGTAAAGTCAAATTTAGTTATATAGAGTTATGCAGATATTATCACATGTTGGCCACAGATCCATTCAATTATTGAGACTGTTTTCATGATTCATCTATACTTAATGTTCTTACGCTTTATATACTTAGTAGATATGTCGTACTGACCCCCTTTCTTCGGGGTGCTACGTTTCATGCCCGCAGGTACAGATATTCATTTTGGAGATCCATCAGCTTAGGATTTCCACTCAGCTATTTTGGAAGTGCTCTATTTTTTCGGAGCCTAGACTTTTGGTATAGATATTTTGATGTATATATTTATTTATCCAGGGGTACGGCGGGGCCCTGTCCCGTCATATGTTACTATTGATATTCTTAGAGGTCTGTAGACACATGTGTGGATTGTATTGTCACGCCCCGAGAGGGTACCCTAGACGTGGCCGGCATTCAGAAACCATCTCTGGCCTCTGAGAGAACCACTTGGTCTCATCACTTATTCGTTCATCAGCGGAAGACTTAATAAGAATACTTATATGGGCTCTCTATTAACAACATCTCATGAAAGAAGAAGTTTTTAGAAGAAGTAGTTTCAAAGGAGAACTACTCCAATTACATCATTAAACTCTGTCTATGAAGCCTCTAATACTCTTAGATGGTGTCAATGACATGTCCATGGCTACCTCAAAAAAAATCACACTCAACAATAATAAAAGGATAAGGAGTTCCTTCGAATACAAGAAGGACTCACCAAATAGCCGAAAAGAAATAATCTTCAATGATACGCCTGTTGAGGATCTCTAACACCTGTATCTGCATCATAAAACGATGCAGGTCGAATGACGTCAGTACGTGGAATGTACGAGTATGTAAAATGGCAGGAAGGTAAGGACAGATATCAAGATACTCCTCTTAATAAAACTCAGCTCAGAATTCAACATCATCTCAACATAAATATGTAATGCAAGTTAAAATATAATAATAAAAATAATAGTAACAAGCAATGCTTACTCAGTTGGGAGTTTCTCTAACCGACAACCATCACTTATGAGCTAGCGATGATACAACGAAGCGATGTCGTTGCCACATCCATCCAATACCTTGCCAGGGTGAAGGACATCACCATCTTGGATCCACTCATCAAAGTCCTCTGTTTGGGACTTAAGAGGCATAGCCTCCATCCTACGCTGGCTACGTAGTTCTGGAGTTTGAGTCAATTAAACTCTTACCTAACTTGGTGCTTAATACTACTCCCAAAATATGTGCTCATATTAAACTCATCATCTAGTCTCATTGGACTTTAATTTAAATCATCAAAATCATCTCATTTCATGTTCATCAATCATTATACTTCCAAAAACATCATTTACATCTCATCAAAACATCTTGCTCAAAATATCATTTGCTCAAATTCATTCAAACTCAACTCTTTTGCTCTTTTAAAACTCAATAAAATACATATATAGTATTAATTCATATAACTTTCTTTTTATCAATGAAAATAATAAAAAGCCAACATCTTTACTCAAAACATATGTAAAAATATTCATGAACATCAAATCAATTAGGATTTCTGGGAAAGTAGCCATGAACAATAATTCCAATAATATGAGAGATAACAATAATAATAATATTAATGCATAAATATATCAAACTCAATAGAAGAAGAATTAATTCATCTAGAATTTAATATTTGGATAAAACTCAACTATAACTCAATTATAATAAATTTAAATATTGGATGCATGGATGAACTCAATCCAATGCTATGAAAGCCTTACATACCTTAAATCCGAAGGTTTACTCCGAATTGGAACACTCTTGGACCCCTAGCCTTTTTTTCTCGCCGGAGCATTTTGTGTACTACCCGGAGTATAAGAATCATCGGAGTAGTATTTTTATACTATTAAAACTAAAACTATATTTGAGAAGAAGTATATAGAGAGAAGAAATGCTTAAGAAAGCTTGATGAATAAAATGAGGAAATAAGGTGGGTATTTATAGGTGGGAAAGAGGGACCTAACAATAAATAAAATAATTATAAAGAAAAATCTGAAAATTTAATGGAATATATTGATGTCATGAATGATGTTAAATGGAGGACAACTTATGTCATGCATGATGTCAAATGTATCTAGATCTTTCCATGGTAGGTAAGATGAGTTCTTTTTAACAGAATACTCTTTTTCGGAGCTGCGTTTGATAAGATAAATTCCTTATTAGGATTTGGTATCTTCATAAGAATTGTAGATATGGAAGTCTAGTTTCATATCGTTCAAGAATAAACCAATTTGGAGCAACCTACAGTGAGATATGAATTTTCTTCTATAAACACTCAATTCCGTTACAGTACTATATCTTGCAAAGATTAATTTATTTGACCTACTTATACTCCGAATCTTAAGATATGTTCTTCCTAAAAGTTTTAGGTAAGGATGTTGTGGTTACCCAAAAATTTGAATCACCTAATTTGGACCAACCTATGAAAAGTTATGCCCAAAATACAGAGGCTGTATTATTTTCGTCGAGAATTGAAATACCGACATACAACATTTTAGGGGTTGTTACAATATCTCCCCCTTGGGATCATTCGTCCTCGAATGAAGATGAAAATAGGAGACATAAAGAATGAATATCATCAATACATCAACTCTGATACTCAAATGGTTAATGATTCAAACTCAAGAATAAACATCGACTCAAAGGTAGAAGTAAGGAATATTACCTTGAATATCGTCATCAGAAGGCATACATAGATGAAGATAGTTAGCCTTCATATCTTCTTCAGCTTCCCATGTAGCCTCTTCAACAAATTGATTTTGCCATAGGACTTTGACAGATGCCACTTCCTTAGTTCTTAATTTGCGAACCTGACGATCAAGAATTTGAACTGGAATCTCTTCATAACTCAAACTCTCTTTCACCCCAATGCTCTCAGCTGGGACAACAAGTGAAGGATCTCCCAAACACTTCTTAAGCATAGAGATGTGAAACACGGGATGAATAACAGCTAATTCTGGAGGCAATTCCAATTCATAGGCTACGTTACCTACCCTCCTCATAATCTGATAAGGACCAATGTAGCGGGGACTAAGCTTCCCTTTCTTTCCAAATCTCATCACACCCTTCATGGGTGAAACTTTCAAGTATACCCAATCATACACTTCGAACTCCAAATCTCTTCTTCTAACATCAGTGTAGGATTTCTGGCGACTTTGAGCAGTCCTCAACCTCTCTTGTATGGTTTTCATCTTCTCCATAGCTTGGTGAACCAAGTCTGGTCCAATCAACTCAGCTTCACCAACTTCAAACCAACCAATTGGTGATCTACATCTCCTCCCATACAGAGCTTCATAAGGAGCCATTTGAATACTCGAATGGAAACTATTATTGTATGCAAACTCAATTAGAGGTAAATGATCATCCCAATTACCTTTGAAGTCAATGACACAGGCTCTTAACATATCCTCCAAAGTCTGTATCGTACGCTCTGCCTGGCCATCTGTTTGCGGATGAAAAACAGTACTAAGGTTCACTCTTGAACCCAAGCCCTTCTGAAATGACTTCCAAAACTGAGCAGTAAATTGAGATCCCCTATCAGAGATGATAGACAAAGGAACTCCATGCAGTCTAACAATCTTTCTAAGATACAGTTTGGCATAATCCTCTGCAGTGTTCATAGTCTTAACCGGCAAGAAATGGGCCAATTTAGTCATCCTATCCACAATCACCCAAATAGAGTCATGCTGTTTGCGGGTTTGTGGTAAACCGGTAATGAAGTCCATATTGATCATTTCCCACTTCCATTCCGAGATCTCTATATTCTGAGCCACTCCACAAGGCCTTTGGTGCTCAACTTTAACTTGTTGGCAATTCGGGCACTTGGACACAAACTCTGCTATATCTCTCTTTATTCCACTCCACCAGTATACTTCTCTCAAGTCATGATACATCTTTGTTGAACCTGGATGGATGGAATACTTAGAATTATGGGCTTCTTTCATGATTCTCTCCCTAACACCATCAATACTTGGAACACATAATCTTTCTTGATATCTCAACACTCCATCTCCCCCTTTGGTAAAAACCATTACCTTCTGCTTGTGAACCTCATCCTTCAGTTGAAGAAGAATGGGATCCTGATCTTGCTTTTCTTTCACCTCTGCAACTAGAGATGATTCAGCTCTATTTCGTACTATTGTACCACCCTCACTAGATTCAATAAGTTGAACTCCCAAACGCGCAAGTCTATGCACTTCCTTTGCCAACTCCTTCTTTTCCTCTTCCACATGGGTTGTACTCCCCATAGATAACCTGCTAAGAGCATCAACAACTACATTTGCTTTACCTGGGTGGTAGAGAATGCTCATGTCATAATCCTTGAGTAACTCTAGCCATCTCCTCTGCCTCAAATTCAGCTCCTTCTGGCTGAATACATACTGTAAGCTCTTATAGTCTGTGAACACATCCACATGTACACCATAAAGATAGTGACGCCAGATCTTAAGAGCAAATACCACAGCTGCCAACTCAAGGTCATGAGTGGGGTAGTTCCTCTCATGAGTCTTAAGCTGCCTGGAAGCATAGGCAATGACCTTACCTTTCTGCATCAATACACATCCCAACCCAACTCTTGAAGCATCACAATAGATTACAAAACCATCCATTCCTTCGGGTAGGGATAGTACTGGAGCAGTAGTCAATCTAGCTTTAAACACTTGAAAACTTTTCTCACAAGCATTAGACCATTGAAACTTAGCCTTCTTCTGAGTCAGCTTAGTCAATGGTGAGGATATGGATGAAAATCCCTCAACAAACCTCCTGTAGTAACCAGCCAAACCTAAGAAACTCCTTATGTCGGTTGGAGAAGTGGGTCAGGGCCAGTTTTTAACTGCCTCAATCTTTTGAGTATCAACTTGGATTCCATCCCCAGATATAATATGACCTAGGAATGCTACAGACTCAAGCCAAAACTCACACTTTGAAAACTTAGCATACAACTCCTTCTCCTTAAGAGTTTGAAGGACAATCCTAAGGTGATTAGCATGCTCACTCTTACTTCTAGAGTAGACCAAAATATCATCGATGAAGACAATTACAAACGTATCTAGGTATGGCTTGAATACTCGGTTCATGAGGTCCATAAAAGCTGCTGGAGCATTTGTCAATCCAAAGGACATAACAAGAAACTCAAAATGACCATAGCGGGTTCGAAAAGCCGTCTTCGGGATGTCATATTCTCTCACTTTCAACTAGTGATAGCCTGATCTGCGGTCTATCTTAGAGAAGCATGTGGCACCCTGAAGTTGGTCAAATAAATCATCTATTCTAGGGAGAGGGTACTTGTTTTTAATAGTGACCTTGTTTAGCTGTCGGTAATCAATGCACATTGTAAGAGACCCATCTTTCTTTCGCACGAATAGGACAGGAGCTCCCCAAGGTGAGACACTTGGCCTAATAAACCCCTTATCTAGGAGGTCTTTTAGTTGTTCTTTCAACTCTTTCAACTCAGCAGGAGCCATCCTATAAGGAGGAATGGAGATAGGTTGTGTATCAGGAAGGACATCAATACCAAAGTCTATCTCTCTATCAAGAGGGATTCCGGGTAGATCCTCAGGAAATACTTCAGGAAACTCATTCACAATGAGAACTGACTCAAGAGATGGAGTCTGATCATTAATATTTTTGACTCGTACTATATGATATATACATCCCTTAGAGATTAATTTTCTGGCCTTAAGGTAGGAAATAAATTTATCCCTAGGCACTACAGAATTCCCCTTCCACTCTAAGATAGGCTCGTTTGGAAATTGAAACTTGACAATTCGGGTCCTACAATCAACTGAAGCATAACAAGAATAAAGCCAGTCCATACCAAGAATCACATCAAAATCAACCATGCCCAACTCAACTAAGTCAGCCATGGTATCCCTATGATAGATTGATACAGTACAATTTCTATAGATCCTCTCAGCTAAGATAGACTCACCAACAGGAGTAGACACGCTGAAAGGCTCAAGAAGACACTCAGGAAGGATCTCAAATTTACTAGCCAAGTAAGGAGTCACAAAAGATAATGTAGCACCCGGATCAAGTAATGCATACACATCAAAAGAAAGAACTCGGAGCATACCAGTAACAACATCGGGTGCATTCTCTTGGTCTTGGCGACTACCCATAGCATACAGACGGTTGGTTCCCCCACCTGCACTTGAAGCTGCACCTCTATGATTACCTCTATTCTGTGGAGCTGCAGAAGAAAACTGAGCTCTACTACTTCCATCTCCCTGCCTCTTTGAAGGATACTCATTCTGGAAGTGACCTGTCTTTCCACATCCGTAGCAAGCATTGGTGCCCACACGACACTCTCCCAAATGGAGCCTCCCACATCTAGCACATGGTGGTTTCCCTCTAGAACCTTGAGCCATACTTAATTGGGACTGAGAACCTTGAGATTGAAAGTTTTGGTGACTTAGCGATCTCTGATCATACCTGGTATTAGGTGTAAAAGCATTTGTTGGGGAAGGTGCATAATTGGAAGACCTTTTCTGAAAGAAAGATTTGTTACCCTTCCCTTGCTTCTGCTCATTCTCATGCCCAGCAGACTTAGACTTCTTGCTTAGGTGTTCTTCTCGGTCCTTTTTCTTGTCATCCTCAACCTGCTGAGCATACACCATCAATCTAGAAAAATCTATGTCAGAAATCATTAGCATTGCCTTACATTCTTTCTTTACATGTTTGCCTAGGCCAGAGACAAACTTCCTCATCTTAGACCTCATATGAGGAATCATTTCTGGGGCATATTTGGATAATTGAATAAACTTCAAACTATACTCTTTCACAGTCATACTCTCTTGCTTGAGGTTCACAAACTCCTCAATTTTTGCTTCACGTAGCTCTTGGGGAATGAGGTTATCAAGAAATGCTCTTTCAAACTCATCCCAAAGAGCAGGCTCTGTATCCTCACCTCTACTTTCTTCCCACTGGTTATACCAGACATTTGCCACATCCTTGAGTTGATAAGACACCAACTCAACCCCCTCAATTTTGTGTAGCATGCATCGCTTTTAGTATCTTCCACATCTCATTAATGAAATTTTGGGGGTCTTCATCAACGTTGGAACCCGTAAAGACCGGTGGATTCATTCTCAGAAAATCTCTGATCCTCGTAGAAGCAGACGGCTCTTGATAACTAGAGCTAGGAGTTGGTGAACTCTGGTTACTATTTCGAGCAGCCACCAACTTGGTGAGCATAGCAATCGCTCCTCGAAAATCTTCCTCAGAAGTAGGAGTGGTCTGAACAGTAGGTACTTGGGGTACCTCAGTAGACCTTGCAGGTCGGCCCCTAGTCCTCCGTGGAGACATCACTGACTGTGGAACCTCAGTGCTGGCAGCTTTTCTCTGACTAGCTGAACGTTTAGGAGGCATGTCTGAAACGTGTAAATGCACGAATTAGAAAGAAAGCTTTTATAGAGTTAAACTCTATCGCACGAACTCAGATTATGAAAGAAGTGAAATAATTCCTAATGTCCTATAGTTTCCTGATTATAAGTGTGGTGCACGACACACCCATAAACAAGACTCTACTAGACATGGCTTCATAGATACGCTAGGACTCTTGAACTCTGTGCTCTGATACCAAGTTTGTCACGCCCCGAAAGGGTACCCTAGACGTGGCCGGCACTCAGAAACCATCTCTGGCCTCTGAGAGAACCACTTGGTCTCATCACTTATTCGTTCATCAGCGGAAGACTTAATAAGAATACTTATATGGGCTCTCCATTAACAATATCTCATGAAAGAAGAAGTTTTTAGAAGAAGTAGTTTCAAAGGAGAACTACTCCAATTACATCATTAAACTCTGTCTATGAATCCTCTAATACTCTTAGATGGTGCCAATGACATGTCCATGGCTACCTCAAAAGAAACATCACACTCAACAATAATAAAAGGATAAGGAGTTCCTTCGAATACAAGAAGGACTTACCAAATAGCCGAAAAGAAATGATCTTCAACGATACGCCTGTTGAGGATCTCTAACACCTGTATCTGCATCATAAAACGATGCAGGTCGAATGACGTCAGTACGTGGAATGTACGAGTATGTAAAATGGCAGGAAGGTAAGGACAGATATCAAGATACTCCTCTCAATAAAACTCAGCTCAGAACTCAACATCATCTCAACATGAATATGTAATGCAAGTTTAAAATATAATAATAAAAACAATAGTAATAAGCAATGCTTACTCAGATGGGAGTTTCTCTAACCGACAACCATCACTTATGAGCTAGCGATGATACAACGAAGCGATGTCGTTGCCACATCCATCCAATACCTTGCTAGGGTAAAGGACATCACCATCTTGGATCCACTCATCAAAGTCCTCTGTTTGGGACTTAAGAGGCATAGCCTCCATCCTATGCTGGCTACGTAGTTCTGGGGTTTGAGTCAATTAAACTCTTACCCAACTCGGTGCTCAATACTACTCCCAAAATATGTGCTCATATTAAACTCATCATCTAGTCTCATTGGACTTTAATTTAAATCATCAAAATCATCTCATTTCATGTTCATCAATCATTATACTTCCAAAAACATCATTTACATCTCATCAAAACATCTTGCTCAAAATATCATTTGCTCAAATTCATTCAAACTCAACTCTTTTGCTCTTTTAAAACTCAATAAAATACATATATAGTATTAATTCATATAACTTTCTTTTTATCAATGAAAATAATAAAAAGCCAACATCTTTACTCAAAACATATGTAAAAATATTCATGAACATCAAATCAATTAGGATTTCTGGGAAAGTAGCCATGAACAATAATTCCAATAATATGAGAGATAACAATAATAATAATATTAATGCATAAATATATCAAACTCAATAGAAGAAGAATTAATTCATCTAGAATTTAATATTTGGATAAAACTCAACTATAACTCAATTATAATAAATTTAAATATTGGATGCATGGATGAACTCAATCCAATGCTATGAAAGCCTTACATACCTTAAATCCGAAGGTTTACTCCGAATTGGAACACTCTTGGACCCCTAGCCTTTTTTTCTCGCCGGAGCGTTTTGTGTACTACCCGGAGTATAAGAATCATCGGAGTAGTATTTTTATACTATTAAAACTAAAACTATATTTGAGAAGAAGTATATAGAGAGAAGAAATGCTTAAGAAAGCTTGATGAATAAAATGAGGAAATAAGGTGGGTATTTATAGGTGGGAAAGAGGGACCTAACAATAAATAAAATAATTATAAAGAAAAATCTGAAAATTTAATGGAATATATTGATGTCATGAATGATGTTAAATGGAGGACAACTTATGTCATGCATGATGTCAAATGTATCTAGATCTTTCCATGGTAGGTAAGATGAGTTCTTTTTAACAGAATACTCTTTTTCGGAGCTGCGTTTGATAAGATAAATTCCTTATTAGGATTTGGTATCTTCATAAGAATTGTAGATATGGAAGTCTAGTTTCATATCGTTCAAGAATAAACCAATTTGGAGCAACCTACAGTGAGATATAAATTTTCTTCTATAAACACTCAATTCCGTTATAGTACTATATCTTGCAAAGATTAATTTATTTGACCTACTTATACTCCGAATCTTAAGATATGTTCTTCATGAAAGTTGTAGGTAAAGATGTTGTGGTTACCCAGAAATTTGAATCACCTAATTTGGACCAACCTATGAAAAGTTATGCCCAAAATACAGAAGCTGTATTATTTTCGTCGAGAATTGAAATACCGACATACAACATTTTAGGGGTTGTTACATGTATATAGATGTTATCCAGCTGTACTAGTATGACTTACGTTTGAGACGTTCCCACTTGTAGTGACAGCCTTATCGGCTTGCGTATGTACATGTATATTTTGGGAATATGGTGTGTACTGGAAGTCTTGTCAGCGTGCGTATATATATAGTGGGGCGTTTCTACATGTAATGAAAGCCTTGCTGGCTTACATACTATGTTACCTTTTGATGTTTTAGCTCCTCGGAGACAGATTGTGTTAATATATAAATATGGGATAGTTTCGAGATGACATTCAGTTTCCTTAAGTCTCATATCATGTTTAGTTGTTGATTGATTATAGATAACAAGTGTAGATACGATTGTCCAATTCGAGCACTAGTCACGGCTCACAGAATTGGATCGTGACAGTCTCAAAGGGATTTTTGGTCAGGCCTCGCGATCGCGGACCTGAATCCCGCGATCGCGAAGGGCAATTTCACTGACTTCAGTGAAATTAAAAGCTCAAACCCGCAGCTAAGTCCCCATTTCGGAACTTAGTAAATTTCCATTTTTGAGAGCTCCTTTTGGTCTTTTTCGACGATTCTTATTTCGGTGAGTTGAAAATTCTTGCGGGTACATTTTGGGACCCTTTCTCATCCTAAAAACCTTGTAAGTTTCGCGTAATTTCGTTGTTTCCTTGCATTTTTGACTATTCTAGGGCTTGAAATTAGTGGGTTTATTTTGAGCCCTTTCGGTGCTCGGAATGTGCCCATTTTGGGGGCACAAGTTTCTTGAGTTATTTGGGACCTTGTGACAGAGTTGGTTTTTCAATTTCGTGCGCAGGTTCCAATGTTGAATTTTGGTCCGATTTTGATTTCGTTTTTAATTATAGTAATATGGGTATCGTTGATTTTATTTTGATGTATTTTTCGATAATTTGATAGAGTGGTATCATTCGGAGGCGGTCCGAAAGGGGAAAGCTCCAGTCTAATAGTTCGTGTGTGGTTTCGTTCTTCTTGCTTTTGCCTTCTTATGTTATTAATTACTTATTTAAATTGAGGTTTGACTTCCGCTTGAGTTGGGTTTGACTTGCCTACTCTAAAGTTATAGGAAGCGTCATCATGACCCAAATTCGGATCGTGACGATTTCCTCGCTGTTTCAGTTTTTATTTTTAATTTTTATGGTTGTTTCTCCCAATCCCAGGTAATATATTTTCATTTGATTTATTATTATATAATTCTGTTGTATGAATATCCTCTAACTAATGCTTCTTTATTTTTTAGTTTGGTGGATGGCAAAATTTATATATTTTGAATATTTTATTATGTAAGTATTTTTTTTATTTTGTATTGATACATTTTTGATAAACTAAATAAATATTAAGTTATAGTATTTTCTCTTTTTGGTTCTAGATTGATCTTTTTGTGGTAGTATTGTATTATTTTTTTGTCTCTACATTAAATAATATGTTTCTCTAAAAAGCTATTTGATATCTGCATTTCTTACGATAACTATATGGAGGCATCTGAGTAAGAAGATTTTTTTATTGCTTTCAAAAAAGAATAGAAAGATTTTTATATGTAGAGACTTTTATATTGAACTACCTGCGGAATATTTTCAAACGCATGATTATTAGAATTTAAGGATAGAAACTTTTATCATATTTTAACCAATTATGAGTCATGTGTACTTTCAAAAATTAAAATTGTAAAAAGATAAAATTTATCTTAATTTGAAATTAATTGTTTTAATTATAATTTAAAAAATTACAAAAAGGATCATACAGTAATTATAATTTAAAAAATTACAAAAAGGATCATACAGTAACCATCAAATAAAGACGTGTTTTTTTTAAACGAGTAGTTACAACTTTCAAGTATATTTTACGAAATTCACAAAAAATTATCTATTCAGTTGGATTGAGATATAAATAAATTTTAAATTCAATTGAAAGATAAATTTTAAATTTAAAACAGAAAAACTTTAAATAACATAATACAATATTAAGTATTAAGTAATAATATAAATAACAATATATTCAGTGAAATTTCATAAAGTGAATTTATAAAGAAAAAATATTAAATTATTTTTGATAGACCCTTAAATTAATAATAGCATAAATTAAAGAAAAATAATGGGATATATCAATTATTAATCTAGATTTGCTATATGATATGAAAAGTTGCTAGAATAGTTCATGAATCCAAAGTTTAATTAGAAAAGAAATATAAAAAGAGGATATATATATATATATATATATATATATATCACCAAAGCCCTCACCCACGTTCCATTTCCCTAACTTCCCCATCCCCTCATGCATGATTCACAATCACTTACAATATACACACACGCAAATTAATATATATTGCACAGTCACACACATTAATATGTTCCAACATAAGTACGGAACAACATAAGAAACATAAAATAATGATTTCATCTTCAAGTAAAAAAGAAAACAAGAAATTAAATATTTTACGCTCAACATATAAATTATTCATACGATTTCTCTATGGGCTTAGGTTATTTTCAGGGAAGAAAAATCAAGGTCCCTTTGAGTCCATAGATTTTTTTAACAAAAGAACGAATTAATTATTTTACTTACATAGAATTTTTTAACAAAAGAACGAATTAATTATTTTACTTTATAATTTGTAATTTATATTCAAGAATTTTTCGTGCATTATGATTTTTTTTATTCTTACTTTAATAATTTTTTAGAACTTGAATAAAAATATAAAAAAATAAAAATTGAAATGAGATAGAATTATATTTGATAGAGGTGAAAGTGTTTAATTTGAATTTTAAGCCATAAACGCTTCCAATAGATTAGAAAAATACGTATTTATTTATGTTATATTTAAAATAAATAATACGTAAAAATATTAGGTAAATTGGCAAGCTATTAAAATGTTACATAATTATGTAAGGACACTAATTAATGAATAATGCAATAACTATTAAGTCAGGACAAAACTATGAAACAAGTTATAAATTATAGTGTACAAAAATTGAAGGGAACCACCTTTTTTTTTTTAAAAATGAAAAATTCCTTTTTTATTATAACAAGTAAAGTCTTAAATTGTCTATATCACATAGGTAAACTTTCAATAAATAACGACACATTAAAATATAAAAAATCTAAGTAACATAAATTTAAACTCAACATTCTATATATATTGAAATAAAAATTAAGAAAATTCAACTTCTTTAGACGTATAATATAAAAAAATAAATTTAAATCAGACTAGCGAAAAATAATTAATACAGTAGAAAGAAAAAGGGAAAGGGGGGGGGGGGGGGAGAATATGTTAAACTAATTTTGTGCATATAATAAAGTAGTTAGATAATATACATATTATTGTCCATAAAATTTAAACTGAAAAGATATGAACAAAAAAATAAAATTTAAATTTCATGAGTAAAAAAAATAAATACATTTGTTTTATTTTAATAAGAAGAATACTTGATAAATTAAACCAATTGATAAGCTAATAAAATCAACATTAACAATATAATAGTTTTAAATAGTGAACAATATAATAAATAAAATTATGATGCCTACAAATTATTTAATAATTACAAGATTCGTTGTCTATATTCATATAGATTTGGTTAAGGAGATGCGGGAGTATATTTCATTGAGTAACAATATGATAGACTATTTTTCTTAAAGTTATATGATTTAACATGATACAACAAGACATTACAATTTAAAACTATTAAAAATAATATTTAGATATTATCCGCACATTGCGCGGATACATATACTAGCCGCTGCGGAACAACAGCAGCAGCTAGTGACGGACGGTTCTGATCCCCTTGCTTTTCTGGCTTTCTATCATACTCAACCATTATCAAAGTCCACCGTCTGCTTCGAGCACAACCAAGAGTGAGCTCCCAAATAGCCTATTTCTTCCTAAAAAATACAATTCTAATTATAAAAGCACTCATATCTCCCCAATCAAGATATCTTAGTAGCTTTGTTCATAAACTAATAGACGGACCTGTGGAAAATTTGTATTTAACATGATTAATTAGGCGACATATAGGAGCTTATCACTTTTATCGTATATACAAGTTATTTGAACTTTTTTTTTGAGTTTTACTTTTGTAATATTTCATCATCATATATGTAAAGGATTCCTTTCGAGACAATAACAACTTGATTTAATAATTAAGTATTGACAATCATGTGGTACGATCATGATATAGATATTAAGTTTTGCTTTCTAAGTTAACTAAGAAGCTTGATGTTATCGTCAAGAAGTACTAATTGATTTTCAAAATTAATAGTAAAAAGCACTAAAAGATTATATTTCTATGGAAGTATTTTGGTGTTCGTAAATTAGCCATTACTTTTTCTGTCCCTTTAAGCTGAAAATATGTTTTTATCTATGAACCAAAACAATCAAGCCTATAGTATACCAACACGAGAAATATAGTGATAAATTGAGGAAAAGGGTAATATTGTTTCTTTCTAAAAATAAATACTGAAGTCAAACTGCTGTGGCGAGTGAATGAACCTAGATTGCATTTAAGCCAAGTACAAAGTGCTAAAAAAATAGGCTGAGCGGGATTTAAGCATGTAAACAAAGCATATTTCTTTTGTTTATTAATACACCATCATTGTGGGCGGAATCATTCCATAGTCTGGAAAAATAATTATTGGTATTTATATCTGTTAGGGAAGTGCTCTACACGAAATCTAGCTAATTGTAATGACGCTCCTGGTCAATTCTGAGCTTTCATGCATTTTTTTAGCGCTTCGAGCTTTCCCTCAACAGCTACAGGTCATTTATAACATGTGGAGACTGTCAGTTTGGTTCCCGGAAAGTTCTTTTGGAGTATAAGTTAATTTTCTTGTTTTAGAGCTTATGAAGTTTAGATATTTAATTGCGATCAAAACTTCAGGTTTACAACCTCGGGATTTAATTCTTAGGGTTTCATTAGCTCCGAAATATTGATTTTAGTCTAGAAGGACTTTGGTTCGGATTTTGAGACCTGCGCCGAAGGAGCATACCATAAGGAGGAAAGGGAGCCCAGATGGTGGAAGAGTTGGGAGGGGGGTTCATTTGAAGGAAATGGAAGGCTTTTGGCCTCATTTTGAGGTATCTTGCGGTTTATAGATAAATGGAGCTTGGGGTGTGGGCCTCAATTTTCATTGAACGATCTCCGTTGGAAGTTTTGATATCATTCATGCCATTTTGGGTTGGGTAGTAAATTCAATTTGCGTTCGCTGGTACAGCAGTTGCCGATGCAGCCGTTCTCATGGAGCTTGGCTTGCTTCGACGAAGCCGCTCCAACGATGAGCTTGCCACACCAGTAGAAGCTGGTGACGTCAACAACATTCGTTGTTGTGGAGCTTTACCACTTCAGCAAGCTTGCGCCTACGGGCTTGGGTTTTCTCTTGCAGAGCAAAAGGCATCTGATGGCCTTCGCTCCTGCGACCTTTTTCTCGCGCCTGCAACATCGTGTCTGCAGGAGCGACGATCGCTGATACCTTTAAACATATTTTCATTCTTTTTCTTGAAATCAATAACCATTCTTTCTTCCATCATAGATTATTTTGAGGGATTTTTGGTGGGAATTCTCGAAATTGATTTAGAATGAGGGTGGGGGTTTGTTGGGGTCTTTATTCTCGCTTCAATCTCGTAAGTCACTACTGATTTCTCTATTTTATTCTTGAATTTGGTTTCCTTGAGTTAGTATATTGTGGGGTCGTTTTGAGGGCGATTTGAGCTCGGATTGTGCTCAATTTTGGGGCACAATCTCTTCGAGGAATTTGAGACCTAATGTTGGAGTCAATTTGGTGATTCTCCACATGGGTCCCACGAGCTCATTTTTGATCTGATTGTTGGCCCTGAGATTCTTAATTTTGTTATGGATATTATTTTACTCTTAATGATGTGTAGTTTATGTTATTGATAATGATGTGACATTCTAAGGACGTGAAAAGGAGATGAATAGCTTATGGATGATTCGAGATCACAGTTCGACTTCAAAGAAGGCTACAAATATAATTTTCTATGGAGATGAATCTTGTAGGTAATTGATTCGGGAATATATTCCCGTGAAATCAATATACCAATTAGGAATATTTTTGAGAGAAAATAAATCTCTCATTATTTGTTCTTGATCTTCTGTAGCAAGAAGTAATTTATCAATTTTTTCTTTCATAGATCCCAAGGTAATTCCTTTTTGAGGCAATTGAGGTCTGAAAGATATTTTTTCATACTTATCTTGTACCTCCATAGTTGTTGAAGTATTATTATCCTTTTACACTTTTATCAAGCTATTAACAATATCATAAGAATCGCTACATTGTCCAATTTTGGACGTTATCTGGGCACATATGCTGATTAATTTGTCAGCAATCTATTGTTCACAATCGAAATTGGCTATTTCAATTATGTCGGATACATCTGTTTGAATATCCTTGAAACTTTTATCAATATCTTGTAGATGTGTCATCATCAATTGTTTAATTTCGTCCATCTCTAGTGAGAGAATTTGCTGCAATATTTTTGTTAGTTCAAATAATTTGATATCAAAGGAGTTTTCAAATAATAGCATTTGCCATCTAATAAATTTTTTATATTCTGATTTTGACGGAAGATTATTATGAACAAAAGCTTTTACCTGTGTATTATCAGTTCTGAGAGTAATCGTTTTGGCAGTAAGAAGTAATATAATTTTTGACAACTTTTTACTACCACTAATAATTCTTTTTCATTAATATGATATCAAGTTTGCGTATCTGAAAAAGTTCCAGAACAATATCTACATAGACTTTCTCCAATTTTATTTTTATTAAGATCATACTTTATCTTTTTTAATACACCGCTCCAACAATGTTCTGAAGCGTCTGTTTCTAAAATTAAATCATCACTATTCTTGGTAACTGTAATTTTGGTAGACTTTTGCAAATAGATTTTATATCTTTTACTTTTTTAGTTAAAGCTTCATTAAATTCAAAACTTTTATCCTTTTTTAATAATTCTTGAAATAGCTTTCTTAATTCGGTCAAATTCTGAATATAATCTGAAGCATAATTAAGGATTCCTAAAAAGCTTTGTACTTGCGTTTTATCAATTAATTTATCTGAAAAAACATATATCTTTTCAACGATATGAATCTGTAATTTTATACCATTTCCATCAATTATCATTCTTAAAAATTCTATCTCATTTTTAATAGGCTTGCCTTCTTTTTAGAAGGCGCTAATACCTTTTCTAAACATAAGTTTGTAAACTTATTTAGGTGTATCAAATGTTTTTCAAGATTATCAGATAAAACTAAAATATCATCGACATAGACAAATATATAGTCATAATCTTTAAAGATATTATCCATTTTTCTTTGGAATATCTGTGGTGCAGTTTTTAATTCAAATGACATAACTAACCATACGTACTGTTCTTGTGGGTTGAGAATGCAGTATATGGAATACTATCTTTATTTATTTTTATTTGCCAAAATCCACTTTTACAATCAAACTTAGAAAATATCTTTTTGTTAGTAATCCTATTGATTAGACTTTCTTTATGATGTAAGAAATATCCATCAAATATGGTATTATCATTTAATTTTTTATAGTTAATAACCATTCTTGGTTTATTTCGTACTATCTCTGCATGATTTCTTACCATAAAAGCGGGTGAACTATGATGAGAGTTACTGAATCTTGTTATTCTAAGACTTAATAATTCTTTAATCTGCTTTTGAAATTCTTCTTGGTCTTCGGGACTGTATCTCATTAGTTTTCTCTAATAATTTTATCTTTATCTTTAATTTGTAACTTGGCTTCTATCTTATTTTTATCCCAAAATTCTAAAGGATTTTCGAAAAAGCATTGTTCTAATTTTTGTTTAATCATATCCAAGCTTTCTTCTAATTTATTGAAGGTTATATGGTATTCTAGCAGGGGATATTGCTGATTTATTATCTGAGGGTTGTCCTAATCAGTATCATACTATAGAAAGAGAGTTCTTTTTGGAAAAATTGGTTTGTTTTGGTATCCTATACCACCACGCTGGACTGTGCGGGGTTGAAATTAAATTGGTAATCATTTGGAATATGCAGTTTTAAAACATTTTATAACAATCGTATGTTAACAAGGAGTCTTAAATTTTATTTAAAATAGAGCTTTATCATATAATACACGATGATCCCTCTTGTTTACATACAATCTCCTTTTATAGAAGGAGAAGCGGACTTCAACTACGGATTTTAAAAAAAACTTACATTTTTTGTAAAGGACTTGACAAAGATGTTATACATAAACGTTTAAAAGACGAAAAAGAAGATAACAACCCAACATATATTATTACAAGGAAGCAAATTAGGTGGGATCCTATGTTTCTATATGATTACCAAATGACAAAAGTGTCACTATCATACTATGTGCTTCCTTATCTTCTTTGCATCCTTATCTTCTTTGCATCCTTATCTTCTCGTGTTTTCTGCCTTATCTTCCCTTTCTTCTTTCGTTAATCTCCATCCACCCGTCTTTGGTTTATTTCGAAGATGTTGACATGGCATCTTCTATCATTTAATTCATTTTTGGAGAGCAAAATTCACATGTACCTTTTGTGTGCTTTCTCATCTCGCACAATGTTTGCTGAGCCTGAGGGATGGATTTAATAATTCCTTTATTGATTAAATCTATTTTGGTTTCCATGTATCTTTTTGCTGCCAGCGGAGTGTTCTTCGCTGGGGCTATTAAGATAGAGGAATATATTTTAGTTCCTCCATAAGTTCTAAATCCTTTTTTGAAATTGTGTTCCACATTTTGTAAAACAATTCTTAATCCAATAGCACGTCGGTAATGAGTATCTTTTTCGGTAAATCTTTGAAAGAATTTTTCTTGAAAATTATTTATGATATTAAAATCGTCAGCCTTTCTAATTTGCATGAAATGGTAGGTTGGATATTGTTCATATTTGTAAAAATCTGATCCGGCAGAAATAAACTTAAACCAAAATATCTTTTACAATAATCATTGGGTTATTGAGATAACAATCTTTTATTCAGTTTTGCACCCATGACGATAATCGACTAATCTCTGAAAAATTTGGAGAAGTAAAATAAATAGAATTTATAGCTCCAAAATCGTACCAGCATCTAAATTTCCTATGGAGAAGAATCTTGTAGTTAATTGATTTGAGGATATATTCCCGTGAAATCAATATATCGGTTAGGAATGTTTTTGAGAGAAAATAAATATCTCATTACTTGTTCTTGATCTCCTGTAGCAAGAAGTAATTTATCGAATGTTTCTTTCATAGATCCCAAGGTAATTCCTTTTTAAGGCAATTGGGGTCTGAAAGATATTTTTTCATACTTATCTTGTACCTCCGTAGTTGTCGAAGTATTATCATTCTTTTACACTTTTATCAAGCTATTAACAATATCATAAAAATTGCTACATTGTCCAATTTTGGACGTTATCTGGGCATATGTGCTGATTAATTTGTTAGTAATCTATTGTTCACAATCGAAATTGGCTATTTCAATTATGTCGGATCCATCTGTTTGAATATCCTTGAAACTTTTATCAATATCTTGTAGATGTGTCATCATCAATTGTTTAATTTCGTCCATCTCTAGTGAGAAAATCTTCTGCAATATTTTTGTTAGTTCGAATAATTTTCATTTCAAAGGAGTATTCAGATAATAACATTTGTCATCTAATAAATCATTTATATTCCGGTTTTGATGAAAGATTATTATGAACAAATGCTTTTACATGTGTATTATCAGTTCTGAGAGTAAATTATTTTGGTAGTAAGAAGTAATATAATTTTTGACAACTTTTTACTACTGCTAATAATTTTTTTTCATTAATATGATATCAAGTTTGCGTGTCTGAAAATGTTTCAGAACAATATCTACATAGACTTTATCCAATTTTATTTTTATTAAGATCATAGTTTATCTTTTTTAATACACCGCTCCAACAATGTTCTGAAACGTCTGTTTCTAAAATTAAATCATTACTATCCTTTGGTAACTATAATATTGGTAGACTTTTGCAAATAGATTTTATATCTTGTACTTTTTAGTTAAAGCTTCATTAAATTCAAAACTTTTATTCTTTTTTAATAATTTTTGAAATGACTTTCTTAGGAGCGGAGGTGTTGTTCAGAATGCTGAATAGCCTTCATAATTATCACTTCTACCATGGTTTTCATATGGAGAAAAGAGGCCCACAGATTAATCACTTGAGTTTTGCGGATGCCGTCATCCTCTTTACCTCCGGAAGGAAGGAAATGCTTAAAAATCTCATGAAGGTCTTGACTTTATATGAACAGACATCAGGGCAACTTATAAACAAGAATAAGAGCCATTTCATGATGCATTCCAATGCACTCCAAGAAAATGTGGATACGGTGAAACAGGTTACGAATTTCACTCAGAAGCATAGTCCTAGTACCTACTTAGGATGCCTTCTGTACATTGGCCGACAGAGAGTCATGTATTATACAGACATGGTCTCTAAGGTTGTCAACAAAATTAGAGGGTGGCATTCTAATATCCTCAGCTACGGCGCTCGAGCTACACTTGTGAGATATGTACTTCAGGCGCTCCCCATTCACCTTCTTTCGGCCATTACTTCTCCCAGTACTACTCTCAAACAGATTGAGAGAGTTACTGCTGATTTTTTCTTGGGGGTGGAAGGATAACAGAAAAAATACCATTGGTCTTCATGGAAAAATTTGTGCTATCCTTATGATGAAGGAGGTATTAGGTTGAGAAGAACTACGGATGTGTGCAAATCTCTCCAGTTCAAGCAGTGGTGGATATTTAGAGCTAAACAGACGTTGTGGGGTGATTTCCTTAGATCCAAATACTGTTAGAGAGCCAACCATATCACCAAAAAATTCCATTCTGGGCAGTCCTGTATGTGGAAACATATGATGCATAACAAACACACTGCCGAACCCCACATTCAATGGAGGCTCTACTCGGGTTCGTGATGTTTTTGGTGGGACGATTGGCTAGGTGTTGGACCCTTAACAAACTATAGACAGGATCTGGGAAGAGCGAACAATGCTAGGGTGGCTGATTTTCTTATAGATGGGCAGTGGAACATCGACATGCTAAATCAGTTGGCACCAGCGCAGCTCATTCCTCTCATAACTCCTACCACATTACAACCGCAAAAAAACAAACCGGATTAGGCCATTTGGAAGCTGAATACCAATGGAAGCTTCACTTGTTCTTTGGCATAGCAGCTTGTGAGGAAACACAAGACCAAGACACTCTCCGACCACTACACATGGCACAAACACATACCCTTTAAATGCTTTTTTTTGCTGTGGCGGACTTTTAGAGGCAAGCTGCCAATGGAGGAAAAGATCACTACATTCGTCCATGTTCCAACTCCATGTTATTGCTGCCATAGCCTAGGTCCGGACACCATAGAGCACATTTTCATCACTGGCCATTTTGCTAGGAATATTTGGCGCTACTTCTCAGATTCCCTAGGCATAAGGCATGAAGCCACTCCACTCAAACCTCTTATTATGAGCTGGTGGCTTTACAAGTACCGCACAGAAGCTCACAAACTTATCCTTCACTCCACCCCAATATTTATATGTTGGAATTTGTGGAAGAATAGGTGCGCGACCAAATACGGGGGAAGAGTTCTAGCTTGGCGAGAGTAAAATTTGCAGTTTTCAAGGACATCTCTAATCTTCTTAGAGTCGCGTACCCCTATATCAATTGGCCTTCAAACTGGATCCATACTATTTCCTGCATAGATAAGTGTACTCATGAGATAAAGATCACCCAAGTCTCGTGGATTAAGCCACAACTCAGTTTTGTTAAGCTAAACATTAACGGTAGTGCGTTGGGTAATCCAGGAGCAATTGGGGGCGGTGGCATCTTAAGAGATCATATGGGTAAATTCCTCCTTGCTTACGCCATACCACTAGGGGAGGGTACCAACAATCAAGCTGAACTAGAGGCGGCTATTTATGGGCTTAGATGGTGCATTCAACAGGGCTTTCAGCATGTTATCTTAGAAGTTGACTCAGAGTTGCTCAATAAATGGATCAATCACCAGACGAAACCTTTGTGGAGCATTCACCAGGTAACTCATGACCTTGTTGATATTTTCGAATTATTTGTTTTCTTTTTTTGCAAGTATGTATATAGGGAGGCAAACTTTACTGCGGATGCTCTCTTCAAGCACAGTCACACTCTTACCACTCCAGGCCACTACACCACCCTCTAGCAGCTACCTCGTAGTACTCGAGGATACTACATGCTAGATTGACTCGGCCTACCTAGCTTTAGACGGAGGAAGACCAAATGGATTAAGAAGCCTCCATGATCTACTACTTTGTGTTGCATCCTTGGATTAAGCACCCAATTGCAGTGTTTGTGATTCTCCATGTTATAATTTTAGCCATGTTATTTGATGATCCTCTCATTTACGCTAAAATTTTGTTGTATATATAGCTTTTATGAGGATTCATCTCCTTCTTTTTTCTTTAGATTTTTCCTTTACTATGTAAAGGGAGAGTCTCCCTTATTTATGCTTTTCTAGTCTCTTTTTATCAGGAGGAGTCTTCTTATTTAGGTGCATAGTTTCTAGGATCCACTTGCTTGTATCGGGGATGAGTTGGCCAACCTTAGTAGGATGGCCGACTTATGAATCAACATAGGACTGGAGGTTAGGTTTATGTCCCCCTCCTTGTATTTTTCCATTTTTATCTATAATAAAGCTTGGGGGTGCTACTAAAAAAAAACATAAAAAGCTTTGTACTTGCATTTTATCGACTAATTTATCTGGGAAAACAAATATCTTTTCAACGATATGGCTCCGTAATTTTATACCATTTTCGTCATCATTCCTAAAAATTCTATCTTATTTTTTAATAGGCTTGCCTTCTTTTTAGAAGGCGCTAATACCTTTTCTAAACATAAGTTTGTAAACTTATTTAGGTGTATCAAATTTTCTTCAAGATTATCAAATAAAACTAAAATATCATCGACATAGACAAATATATAGTAATAATCTTTAAAGATATTATTCATTTTTCTTTGGAATATCTTTTGTGCATTTTTTAATCCAAATGGCATAACTAACCATACGTACTGTCCTTGTGGGTTGAGAATGCAGTACATGGAATACTATCTTTATTTATTTTTATTTGCCAATATCCACTCTTACAATCAAACTTAGAAACTATCTTCTTGTTAGTAGTCTTATTGATTAGACTTTCTTTATGATGTAAGAAATATCCATCAAATATGATATTATCATTTAATTTTTTATAGTTAATAACCATTTTTGGTTTATTTTGTACTATCTCTGCATGATTTCTTACCATAAAAGCGGGTGAACTATGATGAGAGTTACTGGATCTTGTTATTCTAAGACTTAATAATTCCTTAATCTGCTTTTGAAATTCTTCTTGGTCTTCGGGACTGTATCTCATTGGTTTTACTCTAATGATTTTTTCTTTATCTTTAATTTCTAACTTGTCTTCTATCATATTTTTATCCCAAAATTCTAAAGGACTTTCGGAAAAGCATTGTTCTAATTTTTGTTTAATCATATCCAAGCTTTCTTCTAATTTATTGAAGGTTATTTGATATTCTAGTAGGGGATATTGCTGATTTATTATCTGAGGGTTGTCGAATCAGTATCATACTATAGCAAGGTAGTGTTTTTTGGAAAAAATGGTTTGTTTTGGTATCCTATACCACCACGCTGGGTTGTGTGGGCTTGAAATTGAATTGGTAATCTTTTAGAATATGCAGTTTAAAAATGTTTTACAACAATCGTATTTTGACAAGGAGTCTTAAATTTTATTTGAAATAGGACTCTATCATATAATACACTATGAAATATTTCTAGAAAGTTATTTTTAACAGTACATCTTGTCCAGTATTGTAGAAATAGAATGTGGGATATTTTATTAAAAAATATCCTAATAATATAATCGGTTGAGCAATGCCTCTAGACATTGTTATAATATTATTTGATATATCTCTTCCTATTGTAATAGGTAACTCTTGATGGTATTCTTTGAGAAATATTTCTAGTCTACATCAATATTTTCCCGATCCATTGTCTATATAGGCTGCGAAAAATTCTATTTTATAATATTTATAAGTTATTCCTATAGGTATATATATACTATAATGGCTTTTCATTTTGATATGGATATTATCTTATCAACATAAGTAATCTTGATACCTTGATCAAGTATATCATATGGCTTTACACTATCTAGGAAGGTAGTTCCTAATAGGATTTCTAAAGTATCATTGTTTACTTCTAGTTCAACTAGTAATCTTATAGGTATGGTGTTATCTTCGAATTTTAAAATGATTTCTATCATGTTTACTATTACATATCTTTTTCCGTTGAAATCGGTATAAAGATATTTATCTTTTAATCTATACTGTTGGAGATGGTTACAAAGCCTAAGACTAATGTAATTTCCACTAGCACCTGTATCTAGAAGGATATTGACGAGAACGAATTTTAAACCATTAAAATATTCTCCTTTTATCTTATAATTTTTTATTTCATCATTGTTTGCTTCTAAGATAGGTCGTATAAATCTTTCTAATTGTATTTTTTATTAACGCAACAGGGTTTATGTCATGACCCAAAATTGGGTGTAATGGCACCCATATCAATCCACCGAGATAAGTCAGCCTAATATCCAACGGAAAGTAGATGCGGAAGAAAAAAAATAGATCAAAATTTAACTTAACTGAAAATACGTAAAACAAACTCAAACTCTCCCAAAATTCGTTGTCATGTGTACAAGCCACTAATACATTACCGAAGTACAAAAAAAAAATACAATCACAATGTCTTTTTCTCTAGAATAGGACTAAAACATATTAAAAGAGTAAGAGGTGTCCGCTAGATGAATGTAACAGCTATCTCAACACTCGAGATGATAGCCTTGAAAGTGGTAGAAAACACTAGGAGATCAAGCAGGTCCGGGCTCACAACCTATACAAGTGTAGAAGCAAGGGGTGAGTACCAAACAATACGGTACTCAGTAAGTGGATAACTAAAACTAAGCAAAGCTCAATAGATACAAGTACTCCTGTCATCTCAACCAAACCTCCTTAACTACAACTTGCATAAAACTAGCCTAACTCTACGCTCTACACAATAGTAATAATACAGTCCACAAATACTCATCAGTAGTCTTATCAGGTAAATCATATCAAGTCAAGTTCAACATATATAGAGCAGTAAGTGGTAAACACGAATTCACAAATATCAATAAAATGCGATCCAATGCAATGAGATGATTCATGTCTGTCCTATAGGTACACACCCGCTGAATTATAGTCTGAAACCCATGGGGGACATTTCTGTCCATGTTACCTGCCACAGAGTGTATGGCCTGTTCCCTTAATATACATATTCTGCCACGAAACGTGTGGCCTGACCCTTTTGTTTGATAATACCTGCCACAAAGCGTGTGGCCCGACCCTTTTGTTTCATATCATTTTTAGTCTCAACACAGTATGTCAGAACCAATGCAATAAATTCATGTTTATATGATTCACGATAATAACATGAAAACAACAATAATTTTTTCTATCTCATATCAACATAGTCATTTCACATGTCCAAAATAAATCCATAATCTCATCACATCAATTCCACCAATACATGTCATCAGATGCCATTTTTTTACCCCTCATCTTCATTTTTAAGGCCAATCATACAATCAATAACCCAGTCCAATTCTCATTACTCCTCAGTGCACATAACAAGGAAATACAACCATCTAAGTCAATAGCAAAATCAATGTCTCTATTCGAAGGAACACCAGGAAGAGTAGTAGGAAATACATCAAAAAACTCCTTACTACTGGAATAGTCTCCATAGGAGGTGACTCAACACTGGTATCTCGAATAAAGTACAAATAAGACATACACCCATTAGTACCCTTTTACTCAATCCTTGGGGCACCAGGTATCGCTAGGGTAAAAGTTTTAGCATAACAATCGAGAATAACACGATGGGGGAGAAATTCAATCTATACCTAATATCACATCAAAATCTACCATCCCCAGAATAATCATATCTACCCAAATATCTTACCCGGCCAAGAAATAAGACAGGATCAATATACTCGATCCATCACTAAGGGCTCACCCATGATTGTAGAAACATGAACAGACACGGATATACGATCACATATAAAATCAAAGTCAGATGCAAAGTAGGCATACATATAGAAAAATGTAGACCCTGGATCAAATAATACAGATGCAGGTCAATGGCAGACTGGGACGATATCTATGATAACTGCGTCGGAAGCCTCAAACTCGAGTCTCCTTAGAAAAGCGTAACACTGAGCTCTCCTACCACCTCTGACCTTCCCAACACCTCTACCTCCTCCCTAAGGGATTATAGCACCACCAGCACCCCTACCAGGAGTGCGACCACCTCTACTAGTCTGGGCTCTACCACGACCTCTGACCGGCGGCACTGGTCCTCTAACTAAAACTGAAGAACTAGGCTGAGTTCCACCTCGACCCTGAGATGTACACTTCCACGAAAGATAATACAGATATGCACAAGTATAACATGCTCTCCCATGCGAAAACCTTTGTGATGAACCTGAAGAACTTGTATAATCACTTGGCTCACCAGCCTCTGTTGTGACCCTTGGTAACTCTGACCTATACTATAGGACCCAAGAAGTGTTTGACCATCCTCAGAAGCCGGCATAGATGCATGAACTAGTCTTCTACACTAGAAAAAACTACCTCCTCAATAGGACCCTCTACCTCCGGATGAGGTACCCGAAAACTGACCAAAAGCAAGGACCCTCTTGGGGTCCCCAAACTCTTTTCTCTCCATCAACTCTGCCTCCTTGGTGGCACCCACTATGGACTAGAAGGAAGCGCCCTCATGAGAGGGTTAAAAAACTACTGTACTAATGGAATAGTTCAATCCTCACACAAATCTGCGAATCTGCTCTGTCTCATTAGGAAGGACAACCATGGCATGTCTAGACAACTGGTAGAAATGAGTCTCATACTCAGCAACTGTAAGACCCTCCTTCCCAAACTCTTGAATCATAATTGGTTCTCTTCCTTCACACTCCAGGGGATGAAATGGTCATAAAAGGCACTAGCAAACTTATCGCAAGTCATCTGGGATGACCCAACGGGCCTGGAACTCAGATACACTCTCCACCACTCTCTGGTTGGCCTACATAAATAGAGTGTAGTATAACGAACTCCGTGAGTCTTAGCTAACCCTACTATCTCCAATAACTCTCAGCACATGGTCATGAACTCGTGTGTATCCTAAGTCTTTCTATCTTGAAACTGTGGTGGGTCCATTTTTCAGAACCCCTTATATCGGCGTTGCTCATTATCAGTCAACATGACTATAAGTACACCACCCTGAGCTCCCCCTACCTGTACTCCACCCTCATCATCTTTAAGGCTCGCAGGTGGCTAGCCCACCGAACCCTAAATAACTGGAATCTGATGTTGCCCTGGGGTCGAATCTCCTGCTCTAGTCTGAGAACCCTCGGGTGTACCTATCGCCCCCACACTCTGATTAAATCCTTTGATCGTATCTAATACTCTCATCAAAGTATCTTAAAGCAATGGTGCACTAGCAAGCTCTAGAGGGACCTGTTCCTCTCTAGCATCAATCTATGGCTCAAGAGAAGTCTCTCTAGCATGACCTCTAGCTGGTGTCGCTCCTCGAACACGACCTCTACCTGCCGCCACCCCTCGACCATGACCTCTAGCTTGGCCTCTATCTCTACCCCTAATTGGGTCTCGGCATCAACCTCAGGAAGTGCCTCCCTTCCCCTACCACTAGCCGTAGTTCTGGTCCAAGCCATCTGCAAAGAAGGACACGCAAAAATTCAGTACCAACACAAGTAACCACGCATGATACAAAGTGAAAGAACAAAGGGAAAATTTTCTAAAAGTCCTCATAGCCTCTCAAAAATAAGTACAGACGTCTCTATACCGATCCTCAAGACTCTACTTAGACTCAACTTGTATACATGTGAGACCAATAAACCTGGGCTATGATACCATTTTGTCACAATCCAAAATTAGGTGTGATGACACTCATCTTAACCCACCAAGACAAGTCAGCCTAATACACAACAGAAAGTAGATGCCGAAGAAAAGAAATAGATCAAAATTTAACTTAACTAAAAATACGTAAAACAAACTCAAACTTCCCCAAGATTGGTTGTCATGTGTACAAGCCACTAATACATTATCAAAGTACGAAAAAAATATAGCACAATGTCTTTGTCTCTAGAATAGGAATAAAACATATTAAAAGAGTAAGAGGCATCCGTTAGATGGATGTAACAACTACCTCAACACTCGAGATGATAGCCTCAAAAGTGGTAGAAAATACTAGGAGATCAAGCAGGTCCGGGCTCACAACCTACAAAAGTGTATAAGCAAGGGGTGAGTACCAAACAATATGATACTCAGCAAGTGGATAACTAAAACTAAGCAAACCTCAATAGATACAAGTACTTCTTTCATCCCAACCAAACCTCCTTAAGTACAACCTGCATAAAACCAGCCCAACTTTACGCTCTACAAAATAGTAATAATTTAGTCCATAAATACTCATCAATAGTCTCATCAGGTGAATCATATCAAGTCAAGTTCAACATATATAGAGTAGTAAGTGGTAAACACGAATTCACAAATATCAATAAAATACAATCCAATGCAATGAGATGATTCATGTCTGTCCTATAGGTACACACCCGCTGAATTATAGTCTGAAACCCATGGGGGACATTTGTTACCTGCCACGGAGCGTATGGCCTGTTCTTTTAATATACATATTCTTCCACAGAACATGTGGCCCGACCCTTTTGTTTGATAATACCTGCCACAAAGTGTGTGGCCCGACCCTTTTGTTTCATATCATTTTCAGTCTCAACACAGTATGTCAAAACAATGCAATCAATGCATATTTATATGATTCACGATAATAACATGAAAACAATAATAATTTTTCCTATCTCATATCAACATAGTCATTTCACATGTCCAAAATAAATCCATAATCTCATCACATCAATTCCACCAATACATGTCATCAGATCGCCATTTTTTATCCCTCATCTCTATTTTTAAGGCCAATTATACAGTCAATATCCCAGTTCAATTCTCATTACTCCCCAGTGTACATAACAAGGAAATACAAACATCTACAAGCTTAAACTGAGGTTTAAAAATTCACTTACCTTAATTAATCAAGCAATCACTCTCGAACTTGAGCATTCCCCTTTCGCTAGGTTTCCAAATCAATGTAATCTAATCAAATGAATAATCACAATAATATTTAGAAATTAACAACACCCATATTACTATATGTCTAGCCTAGACAAAAAAAACTCACTCAAATCTATAGTCGGGTTCCTAATCTTGATGCCAATCAACATGTCAAGTCTCATATTTCTTACATTTCAAGCTTGGGCTAAGTCTTAATTTTTTTTGTTCCAAATATCATAAATCTAGTGAAATTCATATAACATAACTCCCCACATTTAATTACGTATCTCAATATATAAAAGCTTAATCTATAATTTGATAACAAAATAAGAATGACTAAAAATTGAAGCCACTGGTTAACGAAACCAGTGGCAGCAACTTGGAATAAAGTGCATCTTTACATCCACCATGATTACTATATAATATTTTATATATAGAAAAAAATGATTATATCACCTCCTACCAATTCCATAAGAACAGGAGAACATGCACACATTCATATAGCCCCCACCTAACCTCCATTTACCCTTACATTAGAATAAATTATTAATATATCGAATGAGTAATCTACTCAAAAGCACCTGACCTACAGTATTCAAGGGTCTCGTGATGAGAAAATAGATTTGGAGCTTCTGTCTTCGTGTTCTTCTTAGTTGTATTCTCCGCCGTTTCTACTTAATTATTGATAATATTAATTAACATGTTAAACCCTGTTATTTAAAACTTCTCTTGTACATGGTTCAAGTGGTATAAGATATTAACTAAATTAACAATTTATCCCACCAATTAAATTAATTATTTAAAAATTATCCATCAACTAATTAACATAGTTATTAAATAGTCCAAAAATTTTAATTTAAATTTACGGAAAGGATCTTTTATGAAAAGAGGAGGACTCGTTCTCGAAATGACCTAACGGGTTATTACAGTTTATGATTCCAGTTCCGTCAAAAGACAATCGAGATGTTGAATCTTGTTGGTTATACAAGGGTTTAGGTTGTAAATCTAAGTCTAATGACGTATTTTCTATTTCTTGTATCTTGGCTATACTAGGCATTTGTATTTGAGTGACTTCTTCAAATAAATAGGGATAATATATTGTATCTTTTATAGCAAAGCAATCTGAATGATGAGTATTTGAAATTGCATATGAAATAACATAAGTTATCGAATATGTTATTTTTGTGAAAGAACTCTTTTCTTTTAAAATCTTGTATTAAGCTTAGGGTTTTATCAAAGTCTTTATCCAAAAGATGGTATGAGATCCTTGTAAATATATTCAACTTAATCTTTCCATATAGTAAATTTCCTCATAAAATTCTTAAGCAGGCCTCTTCCCTGTTTATTATCCTGTTATCTATAATAGCTTAATCTATTGGGGAATCTAACCCTTCTCTAAATGTGGATTTTATTATTATCTGGATTGCTCCTATATGTATCCATCCAAGAGTATTTCAAATTTCTGTATTTATTTTTCGTAATTTATCTTGAATATCTTTTTTGGATAGTAACGGTATCATTACTTTATTAGAAGTAATAGAGACTTCTAAAGCTCTTTCTTGGATATTTAATCCGTAAAATAAATGATGTCTTCTTTTTCTTAATCCTAATCTTTCAAGCGCATTTACTTTAAATCCTGAGTAATTAGTTAAAAAAAACTTTTTATTTTGTATTTATTTTAATTTTCTTTTATCAGTAAGTATATATTTTTTATATTCTCCAATTCGTTCTATCGTTTCTTCTATTATATCTTGGACTGATTCTATTTTGTTATTCTTTTTGACTTTCTTCTTCTGAAGAGGAATAATAATTAGTATCTGTTAATATGAAAATTGTGTCGTTAGACTTGACTTCTTCAAAATTATTTAATTGTACAAATTCTTCTAATTTTATCATTTCTTTAATATCTTCATCAATTTCTATTTTCTTGCTATTATTGGCAAACTTCTTTGGATATCTATTGACATAGTGTCCTATCTCTTTACAGTAGTAACATCTGCATTCTTTTGGATTGTTTCTTTTGTTATTTCTTTTAAAAAATATTTTGTTATTTCGGATGTATCCCTTCTTCTTATAATATCTACCTTTTCTCTTTTTGAAATATTTTTTAAAGAGTTTCTTCTTTTTATATTTTCTTTTAATCTTTTTGTAATAATAAGGACTCACATCCAATCATTATTGGCATTTTTGGATTATCACAATATAAACTTATTTTCTTTCTTAATTCTTTTGTTGCTTTAGCCAATATGACATCTGCACACCATGTACTTAGCATATCTTTTAAATAGGTTATCCTTTTTCCTAAAATATCGGCTGTACTGGGATTATAAGTATCTATTAACTTTTTGTCCAAGGGTTTGGAATTTTAGTAAAAAATATTGGTAAATACATTTCTGTATTTTGTACTCTGGTATAAATATAGTAATAGTAATCTTGAAAGACACAAATACATTTATCTATTTCACACATGTGACATAATTTTAATCGTAACAAAGAAATTTTATATTTTTTGATCGTTGCAGGGTCTTTTAAGAAGTTACCTTCTCCGGCAAATTCTAATCTTATAGCTTCTGTAGCTCTTGTAATTAAATTAGTAATATTATCATCAGTGCCAAAAATATCATTTTTAGTGGCTTCGTTTAAGTTTTGCCAAAATCTTAATACACTATTTAATAAACTTCGTTCTATAAAGTGTTTAGTTGTATCATTATCCATTTTATTTACTGTTACTGCTATCCTTAAGGAAGTTTCCCATTTATCTATAGCTTCTTCAGTATTATTGATACAATCTAAATCTAGATATATTCTAAACGGATTAATCGCTTCACTTTTCATTGAGCCTACGGGGGTATGCCTATCTTTTGCTCTTAGTGCGGCATTTATACCTGCATAAGTCCTAGAGGGTTTATTGAAACTTGTTCGGCTAGTTTCAGCCTTAGTAGGAAGCTCTGTAATATTAGGATTAAAATCTACTTCTTCTGATTTGTTAGTATTCATTTTTAGATTTATCATATCACCTTCATTTTTTAACTTGGTTTCTTTTATATTTATTAAAAGATTATCTAATTCAGAATTTTCTGAATCGGAGCTTACCATTTTAAATTATTTCCTCCGTATTTTTCAGGTATTTTTATTTTAGCAATATGGGATCCTATCATCTCGGTTGTTTTGGTTATAGGTTCTTCTAAGATTTTGTGTTCTTTTTGTTTTACCAAATCTTTTAACATCTGGATTTCTTGAATTATTAAGTTTACAAAATAAATTATCGTTCTTTGTATTTCGTACAAATCTTGTTCTATCTTTAGAGGATCTTGTTCATTAAGCAATTTATAGTTGATTTTATTATCCATTTTATCCTATACTAGCTGAATGTTGTTTAAAATAATAACTTCTAAGTAATTTTATATTATCTTTTTCTGATAATATCTCCTCATTATTAGCAATTATTACCTCTTGTGCTTTCTTTATTTGTTCAATATTTGTAGTATCTAATTTTTCTAAATATCTTTTATATGATTCTTCTTTTATCTTAGCTATTTTTAAATTTTTCTGAAAAGTCCAATATAAACGATAATCAAGTCTTGTGTCAGAAAAGGAAGATAATCTTTTCATTATCCAAAGCTAAAGGGATGAGTATCGGTTTCATTTTTAATTCATTGTATATTATCTGCAAGTCCTTCTATGACTCTATCATAATCGGATAATAATCTTTCTATTCTAATTATAGCAACTTTATCAATATTATTTTGTTGGAGTAAAAGTAACAACTTTTTACATTTATCTCTGCCTTGTTGGCTACTATGTAAATATTTTTTAAATTTTCATAGAAAATTATTATCTATTTTTATTTCAGCAAAAGAAGGATGTCTTTCCATTCTATATCTATATCATTAAAATTTTCATCACATTTTAATGCCTCAGTTATTTTACCAAAATTTTCTTCTTTATTTTCTTATGTAATTTTGATATCTAAGGTGGACATATTTTGTGTAATATCTATTTCCACATTTTTAACATCTATCATGGCTCTGATACCAACTGGGAAAAGGGGTCCAAAAAATTGCTAGTTCGATAAATTTATAATCTGAGTAGGTATATTTTCATATCTATTAACAAAATCATCTTGTTTAACAAGTAAAATTAATCCTCCTAAGGGAGAATATGTTATGTCTAAAATTAACATAATAATTAAACATGGAGTAACTTTCATGAACAACATAATATTAAAACAGTATAATTTCTTAACTTAAATAAAAAGTTAAGGGTCCATCACGCTTCCATACCTATTCCGTTTTGACCGAAAATACTCCGGGTATCCGCTGAGACTTTTACTTGATGTTGCAGTCCCAACCTTTTACCAAATAACTTCCCTTGGCGTTCCTTCAGAATATCATAGCACATCCAGCTTCGTTTCCTACTTCTAGGCGTAAGGGTAATATGGAAGGGAAGTTCTTTTCTTTTTTATAAAAGAAAAGGAATTATAAAGTACTAATAACGATGCTCAAGAAATGTACTCAAAAACTTAATTTTTATTCATAAGAGTTTTTTACAAGGGCAAAAGGATTTTTTTTCCCGATGATCCCTCTTGTTTACATACAATCTCCTTTTATAGAAGGAGAAGCGGACTTCAAAATTACATTTTTTGAAAGGACTTGACAAAGATGTTATACATAAACATTTAAAAGAAGAAAAAAAGATAATGACCCAACATATATTATTACAAGGAAACAAATTAGGTGAGACCCTATGTTTCTATATTATTACAAAATGACAAAAGGGTCACTATCATACTATGTGGGAGAAGGGGTCCAAAAATCGCTGGGGCTATTAAGATAGAGGAATATATTTTAGTTCCTCCATAAGTTCTAAATCCTTTTTTGAAACTGTGTTCCATATTTTGTAAAACAATTCTTAATTCAATAGCACGTCGATAATGAGTATCTTTTTCGGTAAATCTTTGAAAGGATTTTTCTTGAAAATTGTTTATATGATATTAAAATCGTCAGTCTTTTCAATTTTTATGAAATGGTAGGCTGAATATCATTCATCTTTGTAAAAATCTGGTCTGACAGAAATAAACTTAAGGACCAAAATATCTTTTACAATAATCGTTGGGTTATTGAGATAACAATCTTTTACTCCATCTTGCACCCATGACGGTACCGACTAATCTCTGGAAAATTTTAAGAAGTAAGATAAATAGAATTTATAGCTCCAAAACAGTACTAGTATCTAATTTCCTGTGGAGATGAATCTTATAGGTAATTGATTCAGGGATATATTCCCGTGAAATCAATTCTCGCTTTAATCTTGTAAGTCACTGCTGATTTCTCTATTTTATTCTTGAATTTGGTTTCCTTGAGTTAGTATATTGTGGGGTCGTTTTGAGGGTGATTTGAGCTTGGATTGTGCCCAATTTTGGGGCACAATCTCTTTGAGCAATTTGAGACCTAATGTTGGAGTCAATTTGGTGATTCTCCACATGGGTTCCACGAGCCCATTTTTGATCTGATTGTTGGCCCTGAATTCTTAATTTTGTTATGGATATTATTTTACTCTTAATGATATGTAGTTTATGATATTGACAATGATGTGACATTCTAAGAAAGTGAAAAGGAGATGAACAGCTCATGGATGATTCGAGAACACAGTTCGACTTCAAAGTAGGCTACAATCTACTTTCTTTTAGATTGTACTTGCTAAGATGATGTTTAATTATAGATTCCATATGGGGTAGGGTTTTATATGGAAGGCTTAGTGTTATTCCCTTATTCCTATATTCTTGACTCCCGTAGGAGCCTCAAACCAGCATTGTGTTGCAGAATTCTTAGCTTAGGTGGGCAATTCCCTCCTTATGGCTTAGACTGCTGTTGATAGCCTCTTCGTAATTAACATTTAAAGATTAGAGTAGTTTTGGTATCCGTGTGCCTTAGCGCGAGTTCTTTAGTTAGCATAGTTGCTCCTTATAATAACTACTATAGAATGCTACCCCACTTTTAGTGTGTGGAACTTTCATTTGCTTCGATATTGTGGGAATTAACCTAGAATCGACCGTTAGTCTAGACATTGGTCCTTATCTCAGTTTAGGTTATGGATACCTTAGTTTCTTGCTATAGCCTTAGGTTGGTGTTAGATGTTTTTAGTATAGCTTGGAGTAGAACCTTCGAGTGAAGGTAGAGATCATTGGCTTACCCTTTTGCTTGTGTGATTTCTCATATATATTTCCCTAAAATTCCTAAGTTGTTATGCTCATATTATGTTTATTTTAATACTATTTGTTATATTAATGGGTATGAGGCCTTGGTTGCAGACCTATTAGACTCCAAGTTAATTTTCTATGCATTGGAGCAAGGTGATTTCAGTTCTATACATTTGGGTGCTAAGGTTCTATTGTTTGGAAGCTGGTAATGGAGTGCATTGAATTGATACTCTTTACACATATTTTGTGGTATGATCCTAGTAAATTTATTGATTTCTAGTACTATTATAAAAATACATTATTTTGCACTTTTTATAATTGATTTTAAGGGAAGTCGTACCACCCCTTTTTACTTTTGATAAATGGATTTGTAAGAAAAGATGCATCGAGGATTTACTTACTACTTATTTGATTGATCGATGATGCCGACCCTGTTAACAATATTTTAAATTTTATTGATCATATGTATTTCCATGTAATCACCCTCGTGGTCATTTTTGAGTTTTTGTGTGCTTTTACTGCTTTGCCCCTCCTCGTAGCTTCTTTATGGCATTTATAAGGTGTTGGGATGGATGGCACACTTCTGGGATAAGTTTGTGGTGTTGGTTGAGTTATTTTGTAATTTTTTTGTAAGTGTTGACTTTGATAAATATTTTGACGAAACTACCTCTATTGGTTTTTTTTTGTAGATTTTGTTGAGTCCGAAATATTGTTTTCAAATGGTTTGCACTTTTGGTTTGTGTCATTTGAACTCAGAATGAATTCCGAGGGTCCGTTTGAAGTTTTGAGCCTAAAACTCAAAACTAAAGTTGCAGGCCACTGGTGCGGTCGCTTTTGCGACCCTCGATTGCTTAAGCAATGGCCGTTTTTACGACCAATGGGTAGCTTTAGCTAAGGATAGCCCTGGGGCAGGGGTAACTTAAGTGACCAGCCAGTCGCTTAATCGATGGTCGCTTTTGCGATCATACTATCGCTTTAGCGACAAGCGCCCCTGGGCGGGGGTTGTTTTGCGACCCTGTGTTGGCTTTAGTGACAACAGTATAGGGGTTTAAGCCCTTTTCTTTCTCATTTTCTCCAAAATGAAAACCTATCAAACGAGAGCTCAGACTAAGGCTAAATTGCTCATTTCTTGATCAATCAAGTGATTCAAAGGTAATTCTCTACCATTTCATTTTTTAACTTAATCCTAGCTTAAATTCTGTGATTTATTTCCGTTCTTGACCTCAAATTCCTTAATTCAAGTCTTCAAAGAATAGTATTTGGACTATTTGAGGTTTGAATTGAGTTTCTTTTTTGCCCAACTTTCGGGCATGTGATCCTTACTTCAAGGAGAACATAATGACGGGTTTTGTTTCGTAATTCTGTAACATCTATTCGAGGGTTCATTTTGACCCGATTTTGGTCCGAATTTTTGTAATTGTAATATGGGTACCGTTGGATCCATATGGACTTGCTCGTTCTATTCTTGATAGCTTAGCAGCAATCCGAGGATCTCTATAAAATAAAAGCTCCTGAGTAGTGTTTGTGTGCGGTTTCAGCCTTGAGGTTGGTTACGGTTTCTCCTTTATACTTGGCTCGAATAGTTTATGTATATTTATAAAAGTAGTTGGATCGTTAGGAAGTATTATAGGTTATGAGTTTAGGATTTCTCTCCTATTATATATAGATAGATTATTATTATTATTATTATTATTATTATTATTATTATTATTATTATTGTTGTTGTTGTTCTTGTTGTTGTTGTTGTTGTTGTTATTGTTGTTGTTAGTATTATTATTATTATTATTGTTATTGTTATTGTTATTGTTGTTGTTGTTATTATTATTGTTATTGTTATTGTTGTTGTTGTTATTATTGTTGTTGTTGTTGTTGTTATTATTATTATTATTATTATTATTATTATTGTTATTGTTATTGTTATTGTTATTATTATTATTATTATTATTATTATTATTATTATTGTTATTGTTATTGTTGTTGTTATTATTATTATTATTGTTATTGTTATTGTTATTGTTGTTGTTGTTGTTATTATTATTATTATTATTATTATTATTATTATTATTGTTATTATTATTATTATTATTGTTATTATTATTATTATTATTATTGTTATTATTGTTATTATTATTATTATTGTTATTGTTATTGTTATTGTTATTGTTGTTGTTGTTATTATTATTATTATTGTTATTATTATTATTATTATTATTATTATTATTTTTATTATTGTTATTATTATTATTATTGTTGTTGTTGTTGTTATTGTTATTGTTATTATTGTTATTATTATTATTGTTGTTATTGTTATTGTTATTATTGTTATTATTATTATTGTTATTATTATTATTATTATTGTTATTATTATTATTGTTATTAATGTTGTTGTTGTTATTATTATTATTATTATTATTGTTGTTGTTGTTGTTGTTGTTGTTATTATTATTATTATTATTATTATTATTATTGTTGTTGTTGTTGTTGTTGTTGTTATTTATTATTATTGTTGTTGTTATTATTATTACTGTTATTATTATTGTTATTGTTATTGTTATTATTATTGTTGTTGTTATTATTATTATTATTGTTATTATTATTGTTGTTGTTGTTAATATTATTATTGTTGTTGTTGTTATAATAATAATAATAATTATTATTATTATTGTTATTGTTATTATTATTGTTATTATTATTATTATTATTGTTATTATTGTTAAGCAAGACCTTAGGGGTTATTGGAAATTTTTACTTAGTCTGATAATTTTATAAAGTCAAATGTATTTTATGTAAACCACGAATCAATCGTTTAAAACCCAATTGGGAACATCCCTAGGCGATATCATCAACCATACAGGACTTACCAACGGAATTACCAAGTTTTAACCCAATTAATTCATCACTAATCATGTCGGGAACACCCTTTTTAGGGCTTACCAACGCCATGATTTAAGCTTAGTTTACTATAAAATTATTTTAACTTTAATCTGACTAAAACCGTAACCCATTAAAGAAAAGCTCTTATTTTAGAGTCATTGCCATTTGATATTCTAACAATCTATGTAAGTTATTATTTAACACTTAAATACTTAGCCCATCATGGGTCTAAGTTAAACAAAAATTAATAAAAGAAAAAAAGAAGGAATTACCTGGAGGACCACCAGTCTTCTGGGGTTGTTACAACAAACTTCAAACTTTTATTTATAATATAATATTACAAACTATATTACAAGAGTTGTGAGAGGGTAGAGAGAGAGAGTAGTGAGAAGGGAGAGCAAAAACTTGGGACGAAATGAATGCAGAATGCATTCATTTATAATTTAAAAACTGCATAGTAAAATGTGCAAAAGTCAAAAAATACACAGTTTTAAATAGTAAAAATCTACAGTAACCATCCATTTTCAACGTTTTAACAGTGAAATAACTGTTAGCACAGTGAAATCTACTGTTCATGCCATCAAATCTGTCTGCCTGTCGCTTTCTTGTGCAGTCCGTTTAATTTTTTTTTTAATTTTTGAACTGGATAATCTCTTCTTCAGCCTTCCTAATTATATCTGGAATTTCACTGGAGGCTGTGCTGTGTAAACTTTGAGCATCATTAAAAAATTATCTTCTCTGAAATTTTTCGGCATGGGATCATCATCTGTTCCAAATTGTTGCTGAATATTCCTTTTAACCTGTTCCATGTAAGCAGCAACAAGTTCTTCTTGGGACAAAAATCCCCCTTTCTTAATCTGTAATTTTTTAGTCACTTTGGCAAAATGACTTTCTTCTTCTAGAATTTTGATTTTATCAAATCTTCCATATTTAATTATGGCTTCACCAATCTCATTTATTAGATCTTGTCCATAAAGCTTTCCATTTTGATCTTTTTGTACTAATTTGGACCAAACTTTGGTATGAAATAATCTACAAATGCAGGGCATGATTTCTGAATCAGAAGTAATTTTAACAGTCCATTTGAAAATCCAGGAAATAAAAAATTCCATAAAGAAATTCATTAATGGTGTTCCTGGGAAAAGTCTGTCTTCTCTTTCCAGTTCAGAAATTTTTGGGGTTGCCTCTAGCCACAAAGTATATTGATCTTAAAAGAATGTGGGTAAAATAAAATTAGAAGGTCCGAAAAAAGACCACTACTTGACAAACCAGGTAGGAATTACGGTGGCTTTGAAAATCTGAGGACAAATTTTGATGAACCAAGAATGTTTGTGGTCATCATTCTCATAATACAGAGTTTTGGTAAAAGCTTCTACATAGTCCCAATAATTAAAATTTACACTGGTTTTGATAATAAGATGAATATATTGGGAATCTTTCAGGGTATTTAACCTCCATTCTTCTGGAAAAATTAATTTTTTGATAATAATCTTAGAATAGATAAAATATGATTTATTGGGCCCACCAGTATTATTGTGGGTAATCTCCACAGACCCTGTAGTAGTTAAAATCATTTCATAATGTAATCTTGTCTTATAAGTTTGCATTGGAAATAATGCATTGCCTAAATAACGTTTCATCACGACCCATGGAATAGTCTTTCATTAAAAATCTTTTGGGTCAACATGTAAAATCAATTCCTTTTTAGGATTGGTGCAAAAAATCTCTTTATCATTTTTGCCAATAATTGAGGCAAAGGAATCTTCATTTGTAGGATCCTCAACTGAGGTGGGTTGAATGGTAATATTGTTACCCCCAGTAGTTCCAGCATTGTTGGAATTGATAAAATTCATATAATTTTGATAATCTTCAAAGGAGGGTCGAATACTGGCATTGCCAGCTGTTGAAGACGACGCTCCTAGAGTAGAAATTCCTCCAATTAATCTGCTAGAGCCTGGAATCTGGCCTAAAGATTGAAATCTATTTTGGTTTTGGACTCCTCGGGATCTTCTTCTATTTGAGGACCCGAACCAATTCGGGTGCATCCTGTTCATGACAAATAGTTAATTCAAATATTCTCGAGTAAGAAAATTAGGCAAACTGTTGTCAATTCCCTTTTTGTATTCAATTTCAAAAACAAAAGGGGCTAATAATGCTTGCCACCTTGCAAACATTTGTTTTGAAACATTATGCTTACAGTCTTTGTTAAACATAAATTTAGCAGCTTGGCAGTCTATTTTTATAAAAAAAATTTGATTATATAAATTAGTTTGAAATTTTAAAACACATTTAACAATAGCTAAATTTTTTTTTTGCCACAGTAGCATAATTCTTTTGGCTATTATTCCATTTACCAGAATAAAATTGAATAATAATTTTTTTTATCAATAGGAGAATACTGGGTTAAAATACCACCATAACCAATATCAGAAGCATCCGTTTCAACTGTTTTTATCCAATTAGGATTAGCCAAAGTTAAACAAGGCAGTTCTCTAACTTTCAATTTAATATTTTTAACATCATTGGTATGTAAATCACTCCAATCTTTAGGATTCTTTTTTAATCTATCATACAGAATAACAGTGTCTGTAGCCAAATCTTTAACAAAAGGAGATATATAATTTAAAATTCCTAAAAATCTTTGCAACTGGGTTTTATCAGTTATAATATTAGGAAATTTAGAAGCAAATTCAATACTCCTATTTATAGGACTAATGTTACCTTTTTCAATATTATGACCTAAAAATCTAACATTTATTTGAAAAATAAATATTTTTGGTTTAGAAATCACTAACCCATTTTGAATTATAATTTTTTGAAATAATTTCAAATGTCTAAAATGTGATTCAATATTTTTAGAGAATACCAGAATATCATCAATATAAATAATAATAAAATTAGTATAAGGAATAAAAATATTGTTTTCATAATTTTTTGGAATTCAGAAGGGGCGTTCTTTAATCCAAAAGGCATAACATTCCATTCAAACTGACCCATCGGCACATTAAAAGCAGTCTTATATTTGTCAGACTCAGAAATCTGTATTTGCCAATATCCCAACTTTAAATCAAATTTGGAAAATATAATGACATCATGCAGTCTGTCTAATAAATCTTTTTTATTAGGAATGGAATATCTAATCCATTTTAAAACCTTGTTAAGAGGCTTATAATTAATAATTAATCTAGGAACACCTCTTTCCTGTTCAGCATGTTTATTAACATAAAAAGCAGTACATGACCATGCAGAACTAGAATGCCTTATCAAATTCTTTTTTAATAGATTATCAATCTCAGATTTGCATAATTCTAGATAATCAGAATTCATTTGACAAGGTCTGACCTTTGTCGAAATATTTAATTCGTCAAAAGAATCTTCATAAGGTAAAGTAACAACATGCTTTTTCCTATTTCAAAAAGTACTAGGATGGTCACCACATATATTTAAAATAAACTGGTTTTTTAGCAATTCTATCTTTTCCTGTAATTTAGGATTTTTCAAAATAACATCTATTTTCATTAAAGAAATTTATTGTTTAATGAAATTGATTTGCTGATTTTTTAAGACTAATTTATCAACAATCTAATTAATAGTTTTTGTAAATGGTCTAGTAATAAAATTCAATTGAAAATCCTTACTCTTATAAGTACCAATTAATTTATTATTATCCCAATGCTTTAACGGAAAAATAGCATTCATAAAAAGCACACCTAAAATAATAGGGCAAAAAATATCTTCAACAATCATAAAACTTTGGGGTAAACAGACACCATTATTACACAGAAATGCTTCAGGTAATTTATAACGTAATTTCATTTTACTACCATTAGCAGATCTTAAACAATGAGTAGTCTTATGGAAATATCTAGAAGGAATAATCCCTTCTTGCACATAATTAACATCTGCACCACTATCAAATAAAGCAATAAATTCTTTACGAAAATTATAATCTATTTGCAAAGTAATATTAGTATAAAATTTTTGTGAAGTAATAATACTAAGCTTTTGTAAAAATTCATTATTAGTATCAAACTTAATAACTTTCAAAAAATCGTCATCAGTATTTTGCAAATTGGGTTCTAACAGAACATGTTTATTATTTTCATCAGGCTTATTAGCCTGTAAAAGTAAGTCAAAAGTTCTAGAATCTTCCAGACTTGAAATCCTTTTATCAATACTTTTGTTTTGATTTTTTAATTGAATAATTTATTCTTTTAAGATACTAATTTCTTGTTGTAAATTCGAAGTAGTAATATCTTTTGAAAAAAATTTTCTTTGGTTCAAAATCTATTTTAAATCAGCCATAGAATAATATGCAGGTTGTCTGATAATATCAGGAGTCTTTTCATCTATTTTGCTACTACTAGTACCTTCATCAAAAATGGTATTAAAAATCTTGTTTCGTAAATTTTTATCCTTAACAGTGTTCAAAATATCAAAAATCTTATCATCATCTATAACAGTCACAGTTAAATCCTGAAAATTGGATAACAGATTATACAAATTATCATCTTTTTCACAAGGCAATCCCTTTTGACAGGGTAGACAATCATCATCAGAAAAAGATCGATCAGAATCTGAATATAAATCTTCATTTTGTAAAACACGTACTTGGTTTTCAATATAAGAAGAAGCAGGATCTGAACTAGTTTTAACAGTATCAGAAGGAGAACCATCATTATCAGAATATAAAAGAATTTTACACAAAGAATCTTTTAATTTATGGCATTTAACATGCTTCTTATAATCTTTTTTACCAACTTTCCTTTTATACATTTTCCTATATTTTTTAGGAAATTCTTTCAAATCTGTTTTAGATAAATCACGATGCTTAATCTTGCGAGGTTTTTTGTAAAATTTTTCTTTAGAAGGATAAACCTTTTTCTTTCTTGCAGTAATAGGCATATCAATAACAAATTGATCACAAAATTCACTCAATTATTGTTTTTTATTTAATCTATTTTTCTTAATATCATACTTCATTTTAACATCATTACAAACATTTAAACCTTCTTGGGTACAAACACTTATAATCTTACCATAAGTAAGTTTTTCATAAGGAATCTTAGCTTCCGTACCACGAAGAGTTTTTCTAACACGTTCAACAAAAATAAAAGGCAATCCATCAATAAATTTAGATTTCCAATGTTCATGACTGCAATCATGTAATTCCATAACTCTACTCAAAAAAACATCTTTATACCATCTAAAATCAGACAATTGTCTACAGCGTAAATTCTGTAAAGTAGTTCTAATTGTTTCAGCTTCATCAGTCCATCTACCATAAAAATATTCAACCATAGTAGTGACTAGTGTATAAACGACATTGGCCCTTTCTTGACCTTCAAAAGTAGAAACATCAGTGGTCTGATAAGCTAATTGACCAGCTATAGTCTGTACTGTTGTGGTATTCATAATCGTGGTTCGGTGTTCCTCATTTAAAAAATTATCCCACCAACCTTTTAACTGACCAGTAAAACCAGCAACAATCATCTATGCAATTTCTTTGCCAGAATTTTTATTAACCTTAGAAATTGTACTATACATTAACATTCTATATACAGTAGTAAAAATCTGTTTATCATTAAAACCATCAATATTCCATTCGTAAATCTCACGAGAATTATAAATGTTATTAAAAATATGTTCCCGTTCTTCATTCAAAACATCAATAGGAGTAGGCCTATTATTACTATTACTACTATTACTATTACTATTACTATTACTATTACTACTATTATTACAAATATTATTATTACTATTACTATTACTACTATTATTATTACTATTATTATTATTATTATTATTATTATTATTATTATTATTATTATTATTATTATTATTATTATTATTATTATTATTATTGTTGTTGTTGTTGTTGTTGTTATTATTATTATTATTATTATTATTATTATTATTCTTATTAATATTGTTACTATTACTATTACTATTATTATTACTACTACTACTATTATTATTATTATTATTATTATTATTATTATTATTATTATTATTACTATTAGTACTACTATTACTATTATTATTACTATTACTATTACTATTACTACTATTATTATTATTACTATTACTATTACTATTACTATTAGTATTTTTATTACTATTGTTGTTATTGTTGTGTTGTCTTCAACAAATTCTATCTGTTGGGGTTTTAATCGTACCTACAGTGGGTGTGTAGTAGGTGCCATCGTGGGCTGAATATGGGTCGTGATAGAGTGGTAGCAGAGCTTTAGGTTCACCGGTCTCACTAGTACAAGAGTAACTATCTAGTAGATTCTCGCATCTCGGTACAATGACGTCCGTATACTATCTACGAGAGGCTATAGGAAATTCTTAGGAAGACATCTGTGGTTTTGTTCTTTATCGTGCGGTCTTGACTTTGGAAAATTCGGAGTGTTTTCTAGTTTCATTCATTTTTAGATGCCTAGGACGCGGTCGTCTATGGGAGGTCGAGAGATTCCTACATTAGTAGTTGGGGCGAGGTCAAGGTCGACCTAGAGGTCGAGGCAGAGCGAGAGACATAGCACCATAGATATCAAGAGTAGGCATCTTCGCTAGAGATCAAGATAGAGGCTAAGCATGTTTAGCAGTTGCCGGACGGTGTGGGGACAACCCAACCTTTGCTGGGGTTTTTTTCCACGCTAGTGCTTTAGGACATACTAGCACAGATCCTTAGCTTCATGGAGGGTATATCCCAGGCAGTAACTTTTCTTAGAATTTCAGCTGGACCTTTGGTCTAGGACGAAGCTCAAACTCCAGCCCAGGCAGGGGCACAGAGTATTTAGACTCTGGGGTTACAACCTGGTGCTGAGGCTCCTCTCTTGGTGGTTCACCCAGTTCCTACTTTTGCTCTACCTATGGCACCTAGTCTAGTCATGTCTTTTGAGGAGCAGAAGATGCTAGGGTGGTTTATAAAATTGCGTCCTCCCAGACTTTTAGGCACAACAAGAGATGATGCCTACGAGTTTTTAATTATTTGCCAGGAGAGGTTTTATAGCCTTGGGTTAGTGGAGTCTCACAGGTTTGACTGACACTACTTTTCAGCTAGATAGGTCAGCGAAGTAGTGTGGATGTTCTATATTCAATGCAGGCCAGTCGGTTCACCCAGATGACTTGGGGTCTGTTCTCCAAGGCCCGTTTAGAGAAGTATGTGCCTCACAACTTGATGGAGCGGTTGAGGAATGAATTTACAGACTTGACTCAGGGTTAATTTTCAATTGCAGATTATAAGACATAGTTCCATGAGTTGGCTAGATATATGGCTATGCTTATGCTGATAGAGACGAGAGAGTATGTAGATTTGTCAGAGGGCTCTCATTCTGACTTTGGATGTCTACAGAGCAGATGGTGGTGTCGGGCTATTCTTTTCTATGGATAGTGGATCATGCACTCACCATTGAGGGGATCCATCGTGAGGCCTATAGAGGCAACAATAAGAGGCCCCTCCGTCAGGGTAGTTTCAGTAGGTCAGTCCCATAGTAAGGGGTTTCTGGGCAGAGGTAACCTACACCAATTTCATCCCTCTAAGCCAGTTCAGGCAACCCTTCAACTTATCGATGGTGCCACTTCCGAAGTGTTAGTGGATAGTTAGTTCAGACTCTATTCAGTCTTTTTGGGATGCATATTCTGGGTCTTTAGGTTGGGGTGTCTAGTCAGTTTCAGTTGGTCCATCTTAGAGGGGTACATTCGGTGGGCCATGTTGTGAGTGTTTCCTGATAGGATGCTATACTAGGGAGTTCCTTACGACTGGTCACCATAGGCGACAAGGCCAATAGGGTCAGTAGGTTTAGGCCCATACGACTCTTTTTTAGTTTACTAGAGGTGGTGCGTAGGGCGGTAGGGGTGGTCCCCAGTATGATAGTAGTAGACCTCAGTCGGTCAGGTTAGGTGGCCGAGGAAGATGCCTCATGTATGCTTTTCTAGGGTGACTTGAGATAGAGGATTCAGATGCTGTCATCACAGATACAATCTCCATCTCTCACCATCTTGCTTATGCTTTATTTGATCAGGGGTCCACCTACTCATATGTGTTTTCCTATTATGCTACTTGTATGGATATGTTATGTGAGCCATTTCCTGAGCCTATGCATGTAGCTACCACTATTGGTGATTTTTTAGTACTGGATTGAGTGTATCGATCCTATGTGGTGACTATCTGGGGGTGGGTATGATACTAGGGCAAACTTGATTTTGTTAGATATGGTAGACTTTGATCTGATTCTAGGCATGGATTGGATATCCTCTCATCATGAGGTATTGGATTGCTTTTCCAAGACTATTACCTTGTGCATGCCTAGAATTCCTTTAATTCTATGGATGGGTACTATTAGCCATATGCCTTGGGTTGTGATCTCTTTTCTAAGGGCTCAATGGTTGGTAGGAAAGGGGTGTCTTGCATATATTGCCTATTTTTGTATTACTAGTGTCGACACTCCTTTCCTTGATTTAGTTTCGATGGTTAGAGAGTATCTTATTGTGTTTGCTACTAATCTACCGGGCCTTCCTCCCGATCTGATATTGATTTCAGCATTAACCTTGAGTAGGGTACACAACTAATGTCTATTCCACCCTACCATATGGCTCTAGCTGAGTTAAGGAAGCTTAAAGAGCAGCTCCAGGGTCTCCTGAGTAAGGGGTTTATTAGACCCAGTGTGTCTACTTAGGGTGCTGCCATTCTTTTTGTGAAGAAGAAGCATGGTACATTGTGTATGTGTATTGACAACATGCAGCTAAACAAGGTGACCATTAAGAAAAGGTATCCCATGCCAACATGCAGCTGAACAAGGTGACCATTAAGAACAGGTATCCCATGCCGCAGATTGATGATTCTTTTGACTAAATCTAGGATGTAATAGTGTTTTCTAAGATAGACTTGAGGTCAGGATACCACCAGTTGAGGATTAGGATGGCGGACATCCCTAAGAATGCCTTTAGGACTCAATACTACAATTATAAGTTCTTAGTCGTGTCTTTTAGGTTAACTAATTCCCCAATAATGTTCATGGACTTGATGAACCGTGTTTCAGGCCTTTCTTAGACTCTTTTGTGATAGTTTTTATCGATGACATCCTAGTCTACTCTTGGAGTAGGGATCAACATGAGAAACACTTGTGGATTGCACTTTAGACCTTACGAGATCAACCATCGTATACAAAATTCACTAAGTATGAACTTTTGCTTGAATCTGTAGCATTCTTGGGGCACGTGGTGTCCAAGGATGGGATTAGGATAGATCTAGCAAAGGTTGTCGTAGTTCGTGATTGGGCTAGACCTACTTCTCCTACTGAGGTTCAAACTTTTGTTAGTTTGACAAGCTACTAAAGGCGGTTTATGGAGGGGTTTTCTTCGATAGCGGCACTGTTGACTAGTTTGACTCAGAAGAATATCCCCTTCTAGTGTTTTGATTAATGTGAGGTGAGCTTTTTAAAGCTCAAGGAATTATTGACTTAAACTCCAATTCTAACTCTTCCTATTTAGGGCCATGGGTTTATAATCTACTGTGATGCTTTTGGTGTGGGCCTAGGTTGTGTGTTGATGCAGTAGGGTAGAGTTATTTCTTATGCTTCCAAATAGCTAAATCTTCACAAGAAGAACTATCCTACTTATGACTTGGAGTTGGCAGCGGTAGTCTTTGCATTGAAGATTTAGTGGCATTATCTGTATGGAGTCCATTGTGAGGTGTTTACTTACCATTTTAGTCTTCAGTATATCTTCATCTAGAGGGACCTTAATTTGAGATAACATAGGTGGTTCGAGTTACTGAAGGAATATAACCTCTCAATTCTTTATCACCCGAGCAAGGCTAATGTGGTAGCAGATGCCTTCAGTCGGAAGGCAGTCAGTATCTGGAGCTTAGATTTCTTAGCCATGGAGGAGAGACCTATGACTTTAGTCATCCAGTCCCTAGCCAACCGGATGGCTAGACTTGTTATTTCTGACCCGGGTAGGGTACTTGCTTGTGTGGAGGCTAGATCTTCTTTAATGGAGCAGATTCGGGCACAATAGTTTGATGATCGATAGTTGAGGGTAAATCGATATAGGGTGCTCAATGGTGAGGCTAGGAAGATGATCATAGATCCAGAGGGAGTTCTAAGGATTGAGGGTCATATTTATGTTCCTAGAGTTGGAGAGTTAGTTAGGTTAATTCTAGAGGAGTCCTATTGTTCTAGATTTTCTATCCATCTTGGTGCGGTGAATATATACTGTGATATAAGGTATCACTACCGGTGGTGTGAAATAAAGAGGGATATTTTATCTTTTGTGGCTAAGTTCTTGAACTATGAGCAGGTGAAGTACGAGCACCAGAGGCTAGGTGGTTTGACTCAGTAGGATGTAATGCTAAATGGAGGGACTGGGGAAGGAAACATGGTAGATGATAGACTGGGCATATTAGGAGTGGGAGGTATAGTGCCAACCTCTAACGACTTTGTATCAACGACGGGTGTAGTGTCAATGAGTGGTGGCGTCCTCCTACCTTCGATATTATGTAAATAATCTGCATCAATCTTGGAATACCTGCTCACTCACACAAATTAGTAATCAAGACGGGGAATGGAAATGAGGTCATCTACTTCCAAACCCTCAAAAAGATTTATGGAATGATGATTGCACCTAAGTTCAAGCCCTCTCTAGCTATAATACTCCCCAACAAAAAATCTTTGGGGTGTCAAAGGATAGACTAATTCTGACTAATCATCAAAGTGCTACTAATAAAGCTGAACTAATACCGAGCAACCATATTAATGTCTTTCTTCTAGATCACAGCGCCTTTCTCAATCTACGGAGGAGTTATATTAGAAATCAATGGGGCCAGCCACCCTTTTATGTCATCTAACATGGTGGTTTTAAGTTTATCCTCTAAGAAATAATGATAGAGGTATGTTCACCGTAATGCATCATTAATATCTATTTAACTGCATTTTACTTCTTTTTCTCTAACAGTAATAACTTCATATGGGCCTACTACAATAGCCTTTTTCTTTCCTTTTGGAAGAGCATTTGCATAGGCTTCAGAAAACTTTAGAACCCACCATAGAACATAGGGAATCCAAACTGTAGTGAACCGCTTGAATTGATGGACCGAAATAGTCCTCCAAAAGTCGGGTACCTATCAACTACTCCATCAGTAGATAGTCATTTTTCTTCTAAAATCATGTGAAGATATGCATCCTTTAGCCTATTCATCGTGCGATGTGCAACAATGGCGACCACCCTATTAGCCATTGGGTCATAAGCCACTTTGGAGCATATTTCAATATGGGCGCGCTTGTGGCCATGTTTTTCAGCTAAAGGCATATGGTGAGATTCCACAAGAGGAGCATGAATTGGGGTTGTGGACCCCTCACCTTCACATCATGGAAATTGATCATTGGATAAAGATCCATGACAGATAGACTCATAAACTAGTTGACATTTTCCTTTGCCTTTTTCCAATGTCCTTTGCACTCACATGCCAAGGTGGGAGTTGAGTGGCTCTATGTCATGACCCAACCCCATAGGCCGCAAGTGGGGTCCGACCTAGACCCCTCGTATATGTATCTATTAGCTTTGGTCACATTGAATCGTAAATAAGACACTATTATGTAACAGAGCCCTACTGGGCGATAACATTTTCATAAACCTATAGCCCTTTTCATTTGTATCACAACATGACAGGGAACGCAAGCCGACAAGGCTGCCATAACATAATCACATATATCATCTATCAGGTAGACCTAGCTTAATCAAACTGACATACACAACCCACATATACATGTCTGTAGACCTCTAAAAATCATAATGACAACATATAGCGGGATAGGGCCCCCGCCGTACCCCTGAATAAATAAAACGATGATATACATCAGTGGCTAGTGGCAAAACTAGGCTCCGATACAATGGAGTCTCTTCCAACTGAGCTAAGTGGAATCCTAAGCTAACGGACTCCCAAAAACCATACCTGTACCTACGAGCATGAAACTCAGCCCCCCGAAAAAAGGTAGTTAGTACGATATATGTACTGAGTATGTAAAACATAACATAATACAACTGGGAGCATATCTGAAGTAGAGAAACAAGGGATAAACTATCAAAATTGGAAACCTGTACCTGTACTCTGTGAGTCATAAAACCATGCATGCTCAAATTATATAATATAGCCGGCCCTTTCAGGGATCCAGTGAATCATATCTATAGTATTAGTATCAGGCCCCATGCCATCGTCACCTTATTACAAAACATCATCATCATATATATATATACATATGTACCCGACATTCTAGTGAAGGGCTCGGTGGACAATGCAGTGAGTTGTGCACGATAAAGGACCCAGCCTGGGACTCGGTGAAAGAAGTGTTATAGTATACACGAGTAGAGTAGTGAGAAACAAAACACAGTTTAAATCATTATCCGAGACTCAATAAAGTCATCAAGTGAACCATCACCTGGGGATCAGGGCAGAAGGTATCTGACGTATACTCTCTAACTGTCACTAAGGACTATGTAAAAGCGAGTTTTTAGAAATCTTAGACGTATGCCAATGTGAAATATCTTATAGCACTCCGAGCATTGATTATCTCAGAGCCTTTCTTTTTTTCAAACAAGAGTTTAGTTGAATCAATTGTTATACAGTCATATAGAAGACTTGAAGATAGCAGCTTACTACTTTAAAGTTTAACATTCAAAAGTGAGTGAGGGTCCTGAAGTCATATTCAGAACCTGGAATGGAATTACCCCCAAAGCTCATATCATATACTGTTTACATCTAAGACATGCCAAAAGAGAAAAGATAGGCTTTACATACCTATACCAAAAACATACCAAGAGAAGCTTCACATACCTCTTGGGAGTTACTCTTTATCCTACTCATCTCGTCGTCCTCTGAACCTATTCAATATGAAAGTAATACAAATATCAACTACTCTTAGCTTTCCATCATCTTAGGTTACACCTTAGTATTAATGGAATTTATTTCCTTAGTCGTTTCCTAGACTAGTTCTTTAGTTTGTTAAGGCGTTAACGAAAATTGGGTAGCACCTCCCCTATAATGTGCCCTATCCAAATTTACAATTAGGTCCCTAAGACCTAAATCCAACCAACAACAACAACCTACAGCATATGTTTAAGTAATCGACACCAACAATATACAACATAAACTCCAAACGACTTATTCAAAAATACGATATCATAATAGGGCGTCTAGCCTTTATTTTGTAACGCCTTTGATTATATGCAATGAGGGGTCAAGTGGATGCAACCATCAGCATCACATCCCTTTTAGAATGCATTTAGTCCCTGCAATAATACATTACACCCCTGCAGCAGCAACTCACTAAAAACTATCAAAACGTGAATTCTGGACAGCTTACTGTTTTACCTTGTAGCTTTGTTCCAAAGGGGTAATGGAGGGAAACAGGATTTACATCCTTCATGAAAGTTATAGACATGTGTCTTAGGGTCGCACAAAATTTCGAATCACCCCTACATCATTTTTTTACAAAATGATATGCCCCAAACACCAACAGCAATCCGTGTAAGATTTCCAAAACCAAAATCTGGGCAGTACCTCTGCTACACTTCATCACCCTTTTTCAAGAAGCTAAAAGCAAAAATAGATTTAAAAGTCTAAATGAAAGTTATAGACCTATGAAATACCTTTCTAAAACATATTTAATCACCCAAAACGAAGCTAGATACAAGATGTCATACCAATATTACTAACAACTGTCCCCTCCAAAAATGGGTTTGTTAACTAGTTTTTAACGTTTTCCCTCTTTGTTCTTTCAACTTACTCTCAAGCTTCAAGCTGAAGAATTAAATCCATAGACATCGTAAAATACATACATACACCTCACATTCTTAGGGAACACCATAGATAATTAATTCAGGAAAGAAAGGTGAAGAACATACCTTAATTTCTTAGAAACCATGGTTGCCTTCTTTCTCTTCCTCTCTACGTTTTTCTTTTCTTGTTCTTAGCTGAATTTTTGGCTAAGAATGAGATACTTAGTCACAATACACATATATATAGGGTATCTATGGGGGTGACACATGTCCCCCTAGGGTGACACGTGTTCAGCCGTGATTGGGCCACTATATGTATGTAACCAATTAGGGGCTGCCATGTGGCAGCAGGACCTACCTCCCCAAGAAGGTGGGTCACCTACTTGACCCTAAGCAGGTGGGTCACCTTCTTGCTTGAGGTGCTTCCATGTGGCACTCCTCCATTAGCTGCCACGTGTTACTTTTTTCTTCTCCCTCATGGGTTCGTAATCTCATCTTATTTTAAGAGCCTATGTAATCCATGCTACGCAAGCTTGGTACGTACACCAATATCTTAAGTATGTAATACTTCCAAGTTAGTAGCTTACATAGGTAAATTGAGTCCTACGACTCATTACTTGGCCTCTAATTCCTTTTGGATTCTTATGACTTCATCTCCAACCTTCTCTACTATGGGGTATCACATTCTCCCTTCTTTAGAGTCATTTGATAGTGTCGTAGCGTATCCGGCTCATATGATAACGTCCAAGGAACTTATGAGACATTTCGAGTTTAAAAAGGGTGGGGTGTAACATCCTTCCCCTCTTTAGAATATTCTTCCCCGAATGTTAGACATAACTTCTGTTAGCACCTTATAAAAATCGTAAGGAGATCCTTTGCTATTTCCTTAACACATACTTTCATACCAGTACTTCATATACGTGTTTTAGGAATCGGGGTTACTTGTAAATATCGGTTACAGGTGTGAATACTTGTATTTTATGTTCTTTTTAGTTCCCTGATCATCCTTTTTCTGGTTTTGGTTTTTCCATCATATCTTGATAAAAGGCACGTCTTTAGTCTACAATCTTCCAGTTCGCCAATCTAAGATGGCGATAGGTTTTTCCCCACAGGATTCCATCTCCTAGACCTTATCTATGGAATATGCCCTAGGTGACTCGTCAGTACCTTTGCGAAGCATTCTTATCTGATGGACTGGGCATATAGTTTCCAAATTAGGTAGTAAGCTCAACTTATGAGCCATGTTGCCCACCTTATGAGTAACTTGATACAGTCTAATATATTTTGGGTTAAGTCCCCTTTTCTGGGTGACCCTATTATGAACATCCAATCATCAACTTGAACTCTGTATGTCGATGTCGATTATCTGTATATCATTCCTGCCGACTATGGGCTTTTAGTCAATAGCTTGCTTAATTATGTCGGGGACTTTTTAGATTAGTCTTTCTAACATCTACTCATCCAATAGGGGACTTATACATCTTACTCTACCAGTCTTTTATGGAGTCATTGGTATACCAGAGTGGTAGCCATTATGGTAGTTAATCTTAATAAGTGGTGGACGATTGTCTCGGTTGCTCCTAAAGCCAACCATATAATAGTATGCTCAGTCGATTCAGCAGCTCAAGGAAAAATGCGGCACAAAGACCTATCTGTGCTCTCGAGCTTTTCTTGGGCTGATCTCTAGACGTTAATCATAATTGAAGTCCCTTTATCTGAGATATTAGCAGGGGAAACCTCACAAAACCTTACTACCTCCATGTTGTATAACTCCACCTAATATTAGATATATAGGTGCTCTTAATTGGAAGTAAATGGGCTGATTTATTAACCTACTCCCAATAATCCATATAGCACTCTACTCTTACAAAATATAAAATGGGTTTATAATGACGTTAATAACTTGGGAATCGTTAGCCTCGTATAGTCCTTCGCGACTCTTTTTAGAACTTTAACTGGCATTCAATCTTTTGGGTTATGCTTTTCAATCCTTAGGGTTGGCTACTGAATAATGCTGCAGCCCTCTCGTGTAATGGCTCTCATAGTCGTTCTATGCTTTATCTAATATGATCTGGTATAATTCTGATGGAATTTTGGCGTATATACTCGCTATCCTGTAGTAACCATCTAGTTCTGCCAGTTTCATTTAAACTCTTTCACCACTTTCCTTAACCCCACTGGTAACCTTCTAGACACATTATCCTATGTCATTTCCTTCCTTACAAATTGATGAGAGGGTACAAGGCGTATCCTGGCGTTATCTCGCTAGTCCTCATGTTTTACCTTGCTATTTTCTCCCTTATCCTACATTTGATGTCGGGGGAGCTCTTTGGCCCAATCGTGGCCATGTATTATGTCACCCATAGTACCAATTCCATCTCAATAGTTTGGCTTAACCTATCCTTGCATCTCTTGGTAGTTAATTGTAACTTGGGCTTATTTGCCTGGAATAATAGCTATGAGGACTCTGTAAGGTCTTACCATTTCTTCACCCTATAATTTTACACCTTCTCGGCTGAGTAGGTATCCTTTGATCAAAGGAGTAGGGATTAATATCATTAATCCATAAGCAACATTCCCTCTAGATTCATCTGGCACTGGAGTGGGAAGTGAATCTTGTAGTCCTAGTCATATTGTGGAATTTTTGACCTTGGGTATTGCTTCCTGTCATTCGTAAATTACATCAGCTGGTACCCTTACCTTTTGGGTTTTACTATTTTGCCCTCAGAGTTGGCTTCCAAGTGGTGTCAAAATTCCCTCGCCTACTGGCCCATATAGTCATTCTGTGGTTTTCCTCTTATTAACTGGTTCTATGTTGAAGAGCTGTGGCATTTGAGTGCGTCGTCAGTTAGCTAATCCTTCTTGTTTTGCTTAAGCCCTTGTTATAATTTCCTTAGCGTATCTTATAACACTCTGGGTACATAATCTGATCTCGTTTCTCTGTTACTAGTTCAGATTCTTCAATCTCGCATGATCATACCAGCACTAACGCATTAAGTTCCATCAGAATTTCGAAGTTAAGCATGCTGGGGTGAGAGTAATACTGGGATGGGTGACCTTCCTGGGAAGTCTTCGTGTTGCACTTCATTGTAATCCCTGCCATAATGTGTAGGTCACTCAACTTAGCTCCAGATTTACCTTAGCGTTGTCTCGCGAGTCTTTATGTTTTGCCCTTTCCTTTCGTCTGTTATCTTGCATCCAGTATCGACGTAGACTTTAGCTCCACTATCCTCTACTCACTTTGTGTTCTCCTCATTTTCTACCATAGGAGGCTTTCTATTCCTTTTTCTTTGGTTATTTATCTATCGCAACATCATTTGCGACTAACTCTATAACTAATATTTTAGCTTTTGGTCTAGCATGCTGTCATTATCCTTCGTAATATCTCTCAAGTTGATTGACATCCTTTCATGGTTACACTCTTTTGTTATTATACGCAGCCGCCTTCTAGTGTTATGTTGTTCAGGGTCTCGTCACAAACTTCTTATCACTGCCTTATGTAGCATTCTGGCTTCCATCCAATTATTGGTAGCTTCTAGACCTTTCTAACTTAGTTCGGCAAGATATCTTATTGAAGTTTAGACGCCTATCTCACATAGATTGCTATATCAGTTGCCTCCTCCTACCTTTGCCATTTCCTCATTAACTTCCCCTCTTTAGAGGGTACTCATACTTTCATCTACTTGTACCTTGCTCTATGTCTCTTTGTCCAGTCTCAATTTCGCCCAATCTCTTTCTCTAATCTATTTGGCACTGTATCATGTCTCTGTCTATCTTTATATTTTATAATCAGACTATTCACATACGGAGCCTTGGCTAAATCACGAAGTGATGAGAACTTTACCATACATAGTGCAACATCTCCTTTATTAATCAGTACTTGAGTAGTGGGGCTCATGGAACAACTTGTCCAAGGCCACCTTCTACTTATCTTCATCAAAATTTAACTAGTACTTGTAGTCATTCCAATCTCAATTAGGCAGTGCTAGTATTCCGACGATAACTGTTCAAGGTTCTTTTGGAATAGTAGCTTTACCCCAACCTATATCCTTTGTTCCTTGGGGTGAATATAGGTTACACCAATTATTCCTTAAGTTTGTTGTCCTCTTCCCTTAAGGGTTCCACTATTTTTAGGGCGACGTTGTGTACACGCGTCATTTCTTTATATCTTAAGCTCCATACTCTTACTGCGTGCTCAACGCAGGCTTTTAACTTAGTAAACACATACTAAGTGTGTCTTACTAGTGGTTTCACTTTATCCCTGCATACTCGTATCACACTGTTCAATTCATACTTACATATCCCCCTTTTAATTCGTATTCGCGTTCAGTTCCTGACATCTCTTTGAGGTGCTTCTGTTAGAAGTTCTTTCCCCAATTATACACTGGCAAATTATAAACTGTTATCGTAAATTATTTTCCAACCATTGTTGGAAGAAATCAGAACCTCTTAAACATCACAGTACTTCTTTTAATACTTGACCTACCTGGTCTCCTTCTGAGTTTATCCTCGACTTATGAACAACTCATCTAATTTACAATTAGGAGTTGAGGTCTTGGTATTTTTTTCAAAAAGAGTGAAACTCATACACGGGACATCTTATCCTTCATCTTGAGCCCTCTGTTTATATTCCTACAGTACAAATACGGCTGGAGATACCGTAGTCTGAACTTTACTACTTAAATAAGCTTTTGTTCTTTCGAAATAAAATTCTTCAAGTGAAAAGGGTGCCCCTTATCGGCAACCTGAAGGATACCTCTTACAACTTTAGTTTAACACAGTAGGGGTACTTGGCATCAATTTCTCAAACATCTCAAAATTCTATGCTTCATTTCTTTTTCCCCATTCTGGGAAAAATTCGGCAGAGTTTCCTCTATACTTCTTACTATCCCATAACCTGCACGCAGAAAATGCCAATAATGCCTTACAGGGCCAACACACACACACACACACACACACACACACATACATATATATATATATATATATATATATATATATATATATTCATGTCATATTACAACCACACAGGGCTTTCCATATCGTCTCATATCACAGCAACACAGGGCTTTCAATGTCAATACTAACATAAAAATACTGGACTTACCTCATATGTCCAACTTCAAACTGCATCTGTTGCACTTCCTATCTGCTTTTCTTTCATGTTTCAACTTTATATTTCAATACCTTACCCGACGGATATCTTCTGTTGCTTTACTTTACTTACCTGCATGTTTCGTAACTTTCCATGTCGTCAATTACCTGCTTCTGTTGGTGTCGTCCTTCTATTAAGATCAAAGGTAAGTATAAGGAATTTTCCAATGACTCGGATCTAAAGCACGATCTCAGATGTAGAAGAAAGGTAACATCCTAAATGTCCTATAGCTTCCTGTTTATAGATGTGGCACACAACACATCGATAGCCAAGACTTTACTAGACATGGTCTGCAAACAATCAAAGGACGAACTGCTCTGATACTACTTCTGTCACGACCCAACCCCATAGGCCGCGAGTGGAGTCCGACCTGGACCCCCTGTATATGTATCTATTAGATATAGACACATTGAATCGTAAATCAGACACTATCATATAATAGAGCCCTACTGGGCGATAACAATTTCATAAACCTATAGCCCTTTTTGTTTGTATCACAACATGGCAGGGAACGCAAGCCGACAAGGCTACCATAACATAATCACATATATCATATATCAGGTAGACCCAGCTGAATCAAACTGACATACACAACCCATATATACGTGTCTGCATACCTCTAAAAATAATAATGATAACATATGGCGGGACAAGGCCCCCGCCATACCCCTAAATAAATAAAATGATGATATACATTAATGGCTAGTGCCAAAACTAGGCTCCGATACAATAGAGCCTCTTCCAGCTGAGCTAAGCGGAATCCTAAGATGACGGACTCCTTAAACCCGTACCTGTACCTGCGGGCATGAAACACAGCCCCCCGAAGAAAGGGGGTCAGTACGACATATGTACTAAGTATGTAAAACATAATATAATACAACTGGAAGCATATCTGAAGTAGAGAAATAGGGGATAAACTATGGAAATAGGAAACCTGTACCTGTACTCTGTGAGTCATAAAAGCATGCATGCTCAAATTATACATTATAGTTGGCCCTTTCAGGGACCGGTGAATCATATATGTAGTATCAATATAAGGCCCCGCACCATCGTCACCTTATTATAACACATCATCATCATATATATATATACATACGTACCCGACCCTCTAGTGAAGGGCTCGGTAGACATTGTAGTGAGTTGTACATGATAACGGACCCGTCTTGGGACTCAATGAAAGAAGTGTTACAGTATACATGAGTAGAGTAGTGAGAAACAAAAAACAGTTTAAATAATTATCTGAGACTCAATGAAGTCATCAAGTGAACCATTACCTGGGGATCAGGGCAGAAGGTATCTGACGTATACTCTCTAACTGTCACTAAGGACTATGTAAAAGCGAGTTTTTAGAAATCTTAGATGTATGCCAATGTGAAATATCTTATAGCACTCCGAGCATTGATTATCTCAGAACCTGGGAATGGAATTACGCCCAAAGCTCATATCATATCCTGTTTACATCTAAGACATGCCAAAAGAGAAAAGATAGGCTTTACATACCTATACCAAATACATACCAAGAGAAGCTTCACATACCTCTTGGGAGTTACTCTTTATCCTGCTCGTCTCGTCGTCCTCTGAACCTATTCAATATAAAAGTAATACGAATATGAACTACTCTTAGCTTTCCAGCATCTTAGGTTACACCTTAGTATTAATGGAATTTATTTCCTTAGTCGTTTCCTCGACTAGTTCTTTAGTTTGTTAAGGCATTAACGAAAATTGGGCAGCACCTCCCCTATGTGCCCTATCCAAATTTCCAATTAGGTCCCTAAGACCTACAGCCAACCAACAACAACAACCTGCAGCATATGTTTAAGTAATCGACACCAACAATATACAACATAAACTCCAAACGACTTATTTAAAAATACGATATCACAATAGGGCGTCTAGCCTTTATTTTATAATGCCTTTCATTATACGCAATGAGGGGTCGTGTGGCTGCAACCAGCAGCATCCACATCCCTTTTAGAGTGCATTTAGTCCCTGCAACAATACATTACACCCCTGCAGCAACAACTCGCTAAAAACTATCAAAATGTGAATTCTGGATAGCGTACTTTTTTACCTTGTCGCTTCATTCCGAAGGGGTAATGGAGGGAAACTGGATTTACGTCCTTCATGAAAGTTATAGACATGTGTCTTAGGGTCAAATAAAATTTCGAATCACCCCTACATCAATTTTGTACAAAAAGCTATTCCCAAAACACCAACAACAATTCGTGTAAGATTTCCAAAACCAAAATCTGGGCAGTACCTCTGCTACACTTCATCACCCTTTTTCGAGAAGCTAAAAGCAAAACTAGATTTGAAAGTATAAATGAAAGTTATAGACCTATGAAATACCTTCCGAAAAATTATTGAATCACCCAAAACGAAGCTATAAACGAGAAGTCATACCAATATTACTAACAACTATCCCCTCCAAAAATGGGTTTGTTAACTAGTTTTTAACATTTTCCCTCTTTGTTCTTTCAACTTCCTCTCAAGTTCCAAGCTGAAAAATTATTTCAATAGACATCGTAAAATACATATATATACCTCCATGTGCTTAGGGAACACCGTAGATAATTAATTCACGGAAGAAAAATGAAGAACTTACCTTAATTTCTTAGAAACCATGGCTCCCTTCTTTCTCTTCCTCTCTACATTTTTCTTTTCTTGTTCTTCGCTGAATTTTTGGCTAAGAATGAGATACTTAGTCACAATACACATATATATAGGGTGGCTATGGGGATGACGCGTGTCATCCCCCTAGGGTAACATGTGTCCAGCCATGATTGGGCCACCATATCTATGCAACTAATTAGGGGCTGCCACGTGGCAGTGGGACCTACCTCCCCCAAGCAGGTGGGTCACCTGCTTATTTGAGGTGCTTCCATGTGGCACTCCTCCATTGGCTGCCATGTGTCACTTTTTTCTTCTCCCTCGTGGGTTCGTAATCTCGTCTTATTTTAAGAGCCTATGTAATCCATGCTACGCAAGCTTGGTACATACTCCATTAGCTTAAGTATGTAAGACTTCCAAGTTAGTAGCTTACGTAGGTAAATCGAGTCCTACGACTCATTACTTGGCCTCCAATTCCTTTCGGAATCTTATGAATTCATCCCCAACATTCTCTACTATAGGGTATCACATTCTCCCTTCCTTAGAGTCGTTTGATAGTGTCTTAGCGTATCCATGTCACATGATAACGTCCAAGGAACTTATGAGACATTCCAAGTTTAAAAAGGGTGTGATGTAACACTCTGCAGGGTTCGAATGGTTCCACTATATAAATACCTCTCGCCTTCTTGCAAAGTCAAGACTCATCTATTGAACGACACATAGGGTGCTTGTCTCTTGCAATGCCTACACACTAAACATATACCATAAGAGAAAACTTAGTGTTAGGTTAGTACAAAACTAAGTAAAAGTGTAAATGTCTTAAGTAAAGAAATGTAGAAGGGTTGAAGATAACCAAAGTAAATAGCGAGTCACTGAGTGGTGAAAGGAAGTCACAGTCGAGCCTGTAAAACTTAGGAGGTCTAATAGAAGGACATTGGCTGCGGTGGAGTTCACTTAGGTGAGAGGCTGAACTATTTCAGCGAGCAGGACTGTGCTCCTAAAAATTAACAGAAATAATTTGGTGAAAACCTCATAGCAAAGAGGATAAAGACGAGTAGATACATAGAAGGGAGAGTCGATGAGGTGCCTCGATGAGCCATCAGTAGCTTGCTAAATTGTTCAGGAAGAACTAGCAACAAAGAGACAAAAGGGAGAGCGATCTCAAACCTTGGTGAATCACCAAATAACTCAACAAGCACGCATGATCTCGCAAAAAAAACCACAAACAACAATGTCCCGAATTTCAAAGTAGTTACCCTCCCTCCATAGGCATTTCACACATCTTATATCCAATATGCAAAAAATTAAAGAAACCCCCTTGTTACCCAAAGACATAGGTACTCAGAATTCCCTCAAGACTAACCAACTCAGCACAATTCGACAAAATTTCCCCTTAAGAATGACATCACCCATCTATCATCGGGCAAAATTAGGAATTCATTAGTCCAGTGTTACTCAGACTTCACCCTCTATAAATTATCAGACCTACATAACGCACTAGAATTTTTAATCAAGGACCCACACTTTTAACTCAGGACAAAGATGCAAATACAAGCCATGACAAACAAGCAATCAACTAGTTAAAGATTCTAACAAGCACCTTAGTAAAAAGGCTATCAGACTCCAGAATCATTCTCAATCAATGAAAGGTCAAGAACACATAGTCTATTAAAAGAATTACCCAATTAATATAAGAAACGTAGAACATAAAATCAAAGAGCAAACCTATGAAACTTAGAGTTGATAAAAGATAAAAATGGATGAGAGCGCGAGAACAATCCACACAGATAAATATGAGAATGAGAATAAGATGGAAGAAAGGAATTGAAAGTAGGGGAAATAGAGGAGGTAAATATTGTAGGAAGATGAAGGAGAGAAATTTGAAGGGATAGGCATTTAAATGAAAGAAGATCCTTTAATTCTATGTGGCCATTCCATTCGGCGAGTATGTCTTAATGCCGCAGAAGAGAAAGGTGAATCGCCCATGCTGTCCTATGCTTGTTGAAGGTAAGAAAGCATTTAGGTATTAGTAAAGTGTGTCGGCGAGATTAATGAAACTCATCGATACACTTTGGCAGATTACCAACTTGTGCTCCATCTCGCTAAAAGTTCTAGAATATTTATGTTATACCCCACACTTTTAAACTCAGAATGTCTCTTAAAGTTCCTTAGAAGTTAGCATGTGAGTCGGATAATCTACGACACTATCAAAGGACTCTAAGGAAGGGAAAATATGATACCCTATAGTAGGGAAGGTTGGAAATAGAGTTGTACAAATCCGGAAGGAATTGGAGGCCAAGTAATGAGTCTTAGGACTCGATTTACCTATGTAAGATATTAATGTAAAAGTCTTATATACTTGAGCAACTAGAGGACATACAAAACCTGTGTAGCACGGATTATATAGGCTCTTAAAATAAGGTGAGGTGACGAGCCTACGAGAGGGAGCAAAAACTAGTTTTCGAACTTACGAAAGTGAAGCAAGCAGGTGACAAGTAAGCAGGTGACAAGCAACCACCTCAAGCAAGCAGGTGACTCACCTACCTGCTTAGGGGGTGGACCCCGCTGCCACATGGTGGCGTGTGATAGGCCGCATGAGCCTAGGTGGCGTCCTAAGGGGCTGCCACGTGTCACCCCTAAGGGGCTGCCACATGGCACCTTCTAAAGAGGGGTATATATGTGTATTTGGATGACTATTAAGTCATTCTTATTCCATTTGGAGCTGAAACTCCAGAAACCAAAATAAGAGAGAAACGTGAGAGAAAGGTAGCCATGGGTTTGGAAGATTAAAGGTAAATTTTCTAATTTTCCTCCGTGAATTAATTATATATGGTGTTCCTCAATCACGTGGAGGTGTATATATGTATATTATGATGTCTACAGAATTATTTCTTTAGCTTGGAACTTGAGAGAAAGTTGAAAGAACAAAGAGGAAAAACGTTAAAAACTAGTTAACAAACACGTTTTTGGAATGGACAATTGTTAGTAATATTGGTATAACTTCTTGTGTACAGCTTCATTTCGGGTGATTCAATATGTTTTGTAAAGGTATTTCATAGGTATATAACTTTTATATAGCCTTTAAAATCCATTTTTTATTTTAGCTTCTCAAAAAAGGGTAATGAAGTATAGAGGAGGTACTGCCCAGATTTTAGTTTTGAAAATCTTACACGGACTGCTATTGGTGTTTTGGGCATATCATTTTGTACATAATTGATGTAGGGGTGATTCTAAATTATATTTGACCCTAAGACACATTTATATAACTTTCATTAAGGACATAAATCCTGTTTCCCTCAATTACCCCTTCGAAATAAAGTGACAAGGTAAAATAGTAAGCTGTCCAGAATTCACATTTTGATAGTTTTGAGTGAGTTGTTTGGGGTTTGTATTGTGTAATGTTGGTGTGATTGGAAATTTGGATAGGGCACATTATAGGGGAGGTGCTGCCCAATTTTCGTTAATGCCTTACCTAATTAAAGAACTAGTCGAAGAGACGGACAAGGAAATATATTCCAGCAATGCTAAGGTGAAACCTAAGATGCTGGAAAGCTAAGAGTGGTTGATATTCGTATTACTTTCATGTTAAATAGGTTCAAAGGACGATGAAGCGAATGGGATAAAGAGTAACTCACGAGAGGTATGTGAAGCTTCTCTTGGTATATTTTTGGTAGAGGTATGTAAAGCCTATCTTTTCTCTTTTGGCATGTCTTAGATGTAAGCAAGATATGATATGAGCTTTGGGGGTAATTCCATTCCCAGGTTTTGAATATGACTTCAGGACCCTCACTTACTTTTGAATTATTAAACTTTAAAGTAGTAAGCTGCTATCTTCGAGTCTTCTATATGACTATATAATAATTGATTCGACTAAGCTCTTGTATGTAAAAAAAAGACTTTGAGATAACCAATGCTCGGACTGCTATAAGATATTTCATATTGGTATATGTCTAAGATTTCCAAAAACTCCATTTTACATAGTCCTTAGTGATAGTTAGAGAGTATCCGTCAAATACCTTCTGCCCTGATCCCTAGGTGATGGTTCACTTGATGACTTCATTGAGTCTCAAATAATGATTTAAACTGTGTTTTGTTTCTCACTACTCTACTCGTGTATACTGTAATACTTCTTCTCTAAGTCTCCAGCCCATTGTCAGATTCGTGCAATTCACTTCATTATTCACCGAGTCTCTTACTAGAGGGACGACATCCGTATGTATATATATGATGTGTTGTAATAAGGTGACGATGGCCTGGGGCCTGATACTAATAATATATGATGTGTTGTAATAAGGTGGCGATGGCCTGGGGCCTGATACTAATAATATATGATGTGTTGTAATAAGGTGACGATGGCCTAAGGCCTGATACTAATACTACATATATGATTCATCGGAACCCTAATGGGGCCGGCTATATTGAAAATTTGAGCATGCATGTTTTTTTGATTCACAAAGTACTGGTACATATTTCTGATTTGATAATTGGTTCCCCTGCTTCTCTATTATGGATATACCTCCAGTTGTACTATGTTACGTTTTACATACTCAGTACATATGTCGTACTGATCCCCTTTCTCGAGGGGCTGCATTCATGCCCACAGGTACAGATACAAGTTTTGGGAGTCCGTCAGCTTAGGATTCCATACAGCTCAGTTGGAAGAGGCTCCATTATATTAGGTCCTAGTTTTTGATACTGTCCAGTGATGTATAAAATTGCTTTGTCTATTCGGGGGTACGGCGGGGGCCCTATCCTGCCATATATTGTCATTTATATTTTTAGAGGTCTGCAGACACGTATATGTGGGTTGTGTATATCAGTTTGATTAAGCTAAGTCTACATGATATATGATATGTGTTATTATATTATGGCAGCCTTGTCGGTTTGCATGCTCTATCATGTTGTGATACAAATGAAAAGGGCTACAGGTTTATGAAAATGTTATCGCTCAGTGGGGCTCTGTTACATGATATTATTTTATTTATAGTTCAATTTGACCACGGTTGATAGCTAGGTACACGGGGGTCCAGGTCGGACCCCATTCACGGCCTACGGGGTTGGGTCATGACAATTTAGGATATTTGAGGTCCTCCGAAAGTCCTGAGGATAATCGCATGAGGGCTCGCTTTTGTACTTTGGTAGTTCGCCAACTATGACTTAGACTCACTAAATTTTCTAGAGATTCCAAGGGTAATTTACCCACCCAGATGCCCACAAGGCAGTCTCCAACGGGCTCGCCACTCATCTTCGGTGGCTCTCCGAATGTTTCCTTGACTCGCCCACTCATGCACTTCCATGGGTTCCGAATTCAACCTACACAATGAACACACATTTATTCAAAAACACTAAAACTTGGGTTGCCTCCCAATAGGTGCCTTAGTTAACATTGTGGCACGACATGGAGACGCATTCAAGCATTATCCAAATACACCACATCAATCTTTCCTAGACTTGGGCCTTCACCAAAGTACAATTTTAAGCATTGCCCGTTAAATTTGAAATTTGGACCCTCATTAGTTAAACATCAATGGCTCCATTCTCAAACACATAATGCACTCTAAAATGACCAACCATTTATATCTTATTTTTCTGGGAAAAAGTCGGAGACGAGAGTTGTAAAGCAATACAAAATCACCTACTCTAAAATCTTATTTCAAGATGTGGGCATCATGCCATTTCTTTATCCTTTCTTTTTAGATAGCTGAACTCTCATAAGCTCAAAGTAGGAACTCCTTAAAGGCATAGAGTTGGTCAACACAACCTTTGGATGTCGATTCCCAATTTAGCTACATGCTTTTCAAAGCCCACAGAGCTTTATGTTCCTATTCCACTAGAAAGTGACATGCTTTTCCAAATACCAATTGGTATGGTGACATTCTAATTGGCATATTAAAAGTACTTTGGTAGGCCCACAAGGCAACCTCCAACTTTTGGGACCAATCCGACCTATTGGTTTTCACCGTCTTTGCCAAGATTGCCTTGATCTCATTATTAGACACTTCAACTTTCCCACTCATTTGCAGATGGTAGGCTGTGGCAACTCTGTGAAAGATACCATAATTTCTTAATAAGGAGGCAAACATGTGGTTGCAAAAGTGAGACCCCCCATCACTAATGATAGCATGTGGGGTGCCAAATCTTATGAAAATGTATCTCTTGAGAAATTGAACCATGCTTTGGCCCTCATTGTTAGGTAAGGCGATCGCCTCTACCTACTTTGACACATAATCAACCGCAACGAGAATATACTTGTTCCTTTACAAGCTTACAAAAGGGCCCATAACATCTATTCCCCACACATCAAACAACTCAACCTCCAAAATTAGATTGAGAGGTAACTCATATTATCTAGACACACCTTCTTGCCTTCGACACTGATCAAACTTTCTCATAAACACATAGGCATCTTGGTGACCACCGACTGTTGATTAATGACAAGCCCTAAGGATTCCTTCAACTTCCACCTCTGGAACACATCTCCGGATCATATGACTAGCACATTCTCTAAAAAAATAAGGTTTATTCCAATAGTATTTCTTTGCATCACAAAAAACCTTTTTTGTTGTTGAAAATTTAAACCATCTGAGATAATCCGACAAGCTACATCATTAGCAAAATCCGAATACCATAGGTGTGAACTATGAGATATCCCTATTATCGCTTCATATTGAAAAATTTCCTCAATCTCTTTTTCTCCGGACACAACCACGTCTGATTAAAGTCTTGATAAATGGCCAGCCACCTAATTTTCACATCCCTTATGATCCTTGACTTCAAAGTCAAATTCTTGCAACAATAATACCCAATGAATCAACAGAGGTTTTGCATCTTTCTTTTCCATCAAATAAAGGATCACTAAATGATCGATATGAACCACTACCTTTGTATCCAAGATATATGCACGAAACTTTTAAAGTGAATACACAATAACAGGAGTCATGCTTTATCCTTCCAAAACTTTTCCCAAAATCACACCCAGGACATGAATTCTAGTAATCTAGTATGATCGACACCCAAGCCCCTCCAAGCTCATACAATTCAGTATACAAGTGCCTAAACATGCTCAGTCAAAATTGAGGAAAACCGTAGCCTACTTGTAGGCTGACCACGTGCAATCCATCTAACACCCCTAATTGATTAAGCTAATATTCGCATTTCAAGTGAATATTTCTTGAGGATAGGATCAACTCCTACTTCACGATTTCTTGACTCGAATTTTGTTACGTCAGAAAAACTTGGTGTTATTATATCATGATGATATTATGAAGAATTGTCTTAGGGTAGTTTAGTAAATGTCCATGGCATTATATATACAAACATATCCTTCTAAAAATGGTAAGCAAGGTGTGATTAGTCTTTTAAAAAAAAATTGGGCAGACACCTTTACTTTTGGGCAGCTTTGCTATATTATAATGTTAAAGGTATATCACTCCTACCTCAAAAGAAAGACTTTCTAAAGCTAAGGATAATTTATAACCTAGTCAAAATCGTTTAAATCACAAAAATCACAAGAACAACCAATTTCTTTTTGCTGGAACTCAAGATATACAATACATCTTGGTAAGTGTTAAAATCCATTTTGAAACTATGTAGCTATTTGTACTTTTAGCATGTCTTATTTTATAGAGCTTTGATTTTAGTAAATAAATATGTTTTGGAAAGATAACACACATACCTACAACTATTATGTTTATAATTGAGCCTACTTCAGTTGTTATTGAGTCGACAAATAGGATGCAACATAGGACAAGTTCTGTCCAGATTCTTGATTTAAAAATTCCACATATACAACTGTTAGTATTTTGATTAAATAGATTTGTACAAACTGTATTTTGCGGTGACTCTAGTTTTTTTCAAACTTAAAACATATATCTAAAACTTTCATGAAGGACATAAAGTCCAATTTTGTTGTTTACATTTTCAAAATTTAGTTATGAGATGAGGTACTTGACTGACTAGATTTACTATTTTGGTAGCATAGTCCTATTCACACATTCTAGGCTTACTTTTGATGATAAATATTATTTTATATCAATATTATGGAGATGCTGAAAATTAAAGAGGGTATTTAATTATATATTTATGGTTGTTTATACTCATGTAAAAGTTGAGTTGCTTGAGACATTGGTTGGTCTACGATTTGAACTCTTGAAGTCGTGTGGGACTGTTTTATAATAAAAGGCCGAGGTTTGTGTATAAACTTATACTTGTACTCTTATTATATGCTGATATATTTGAAATCCTATCTTGGTACGTTGGTTATTTCTTGTTACTTTGTATTTTTGTGCTGGTATCTTGGAACTTGAAAGACACTTGATTAACTTGCCCACTTGTAAAGATTGATCGATCACTTCACATTCTTGTGGACGTTGTCCTTGTTGTGGTAGTGACTTTGTTACTATTGGCATGCCTCTTGATTCGAAACCATTTCCATCTTGATTATGGATTTTTATTTCGTCTTAAGTAAGGAAGTTGTCTATTTTGAGTATGAATTATAAAACCATTTATAATATGGTTCATGGTTCTCTTGATTATTGGGTCTTTATCCTTCTTGATACAGGGCTCCGGTCCTATAACACCTCCTAAAACATTGTATATGGTGTTCCAATTCTCGATGAAAATGATATAACTTTTGTAATTTGGGCATAACTTATCATAGAATATTCCAAATTAGGTGATTCAAATTTTTAAATAATTGCAACTTCATTACCTAAAACTTTTGTGAAGACTATATCTTATGCTTCGGAGGGTAAGTAGGTCAAATAAATTAATGTTTGTAAGATATGGTACTATGATGAAATGGAATATTTGTAGAAGAAAAATCATATCTTTTTAACACTTGACTAAGATGTTCAATACATGCATCAAATGTAGCCCCCACCACTGAGAAATCATACATAAAGACTTCCATTGTTTCTTTTACCATGTTTGCACAAATAGAGAGCATACATCTTCAAAACACTGTGGGAGCATTTAAAAGAAAAAGTACCATATGGGCACATGAAAGTAGTTTTCTCTTGATCCTCGAGACAAATAGAAATTGGATTGTACCCGGAGTATCCATCCAAAAAGCAGTACCAACCCCGTCCCGTAAGAAGATCCAATATTTGGTCCATGAAAGACATAGGGAAGTTGTCTTTTTCTGTGCAAGGATTCAGTGTGCAGTAATCCATGCATACCCTCCAATCGCTCACCGAATGCATTGATACAATCTTATTCTTTTCATTAGGCACGAGACTTATGCCACTCATCTTAGGAATGCATTGCACCAGGGTCACCCATTTTCTATCAGGAATGGGATAAACAACACCCACATCAAGCTACTTGATTATTTATTTCTTCACCACTTCTTGCATTGGAGGGTTTAACCTCCTTTGGTGTTCAATTCTAGGCTTGATATCACTAGTCAGCAAGATCTTATGTGTACACACACCGGGATAAATGCTTACAATGTCAATAATTATCGACCCGATATCTTTGATGAATTACCTTAACATGCTCACAAGAGCATTCACTTGCTCCTAAACTAAATCATAAGCTATTATAATGGGCAATGTAGCATTGCCCCCCCCCAAAACACATATTTAACATAAGACGGAAGTACCTTAAGTTCAAGCTTGGGCAGTTCATTTATAAACGACTTGGCGGGTGGTGAATCACTATTTTTCAAATCAATCTCTAACCGTATAGGATTTTTCGGGTAGGAACCAATACCCATAAGTGTTGCCATCACTTTGTCATAGTTGGAAATTTCTTCCCCATTATTATTCAGCAATACCGCCGCTAATGACTCCCCAACATTGTACAGTTCTTGGAAACGTGCCACTGCATCGTCCACACATCAATTACAGATATAACATGAAGATCACTAGGTTATTTCATGAACTTATAAACATTAAAAGTGACTTCCTCGCCATTGATCCGAAATTTCAGCTCAGCACTTTTAACATCAACCAAAGCCCTTCTGATAGCCAAGAGAGGTCTAGATAGAATATTGGCCACCTCTGCATCAATTTTACAATCAAAAATAATGAAAAACACTAGAAAGATGTATTTATCAACCTTTACAAAGATATCACAGAGAACATCAATGGGATGCTTGATTGTTCGGTTAGCCATGAACAACTGCAGAGTAATTGGCTTGGGTTCACCCAACCCGAGTTGTTTGAAAATGGCATAGGGCATCAAATTTATGCATGCAACTAGATCACAAAGTGCATTAGCGAAGTCGTATAATGCTATAGTAAATGGAGTTGTAAACGCCCCTAGATCATATTTCTTCACCATAATATTGCTTGATATAATTGCACTATAGCTATGAGTCACTTTCATAGTTTTGAGGTCCATATTATGGGTTTTTTGTCACATGATCCTTCATAAACTTGACATACCCGGGCATCTCTAATAGTTCTTTGATCAAAAGCAAATTAATGGAAAGAGTCTTGAAAACCTAGAGCATCTTTTAAAACTTGATATCCTAATCTTTTTTTTTCAAACATTGAGGGAAAGGAGGTTTTACTTTTGGAAGTGGCATTTTAGAAACCATAAATGGGACAACACCCACATTAGACTTTTGAGACACACCAGAACGAATCTCCATTTTTGAAACTTTCACTTCATCGAATTGATCATTATTAAGCTCTTCGGCTAGTTCATATCTTTCGAATACCCTAATCTTCCCTTTGGCTGAACCTGTCTCCCCATTTGTTGGGACTTCCTCATCGACAATTTTGCCACTTCTTCGAAAAATAGTCATGCATTATGCATTTTCATTCGTAGGATTAGCAACAATATCTCTTGGGAGACCTCCTTTTGGCCATGGGTTGAGATGGGCTGATATCTAACCCATTTAAGCTTCGAATTGCTTAATTGAAACCGAATGTGAAGTGACTATTTGGTTTAAGGAAGAGAAATCAACCTTTATCTCCATCAACACCTTATCCGACCCTTCAACCTTATTAAAGATTCTAGCAAACCTATCCTCCATACGAAAGTTTTTTTGATAGGTTAGTCGAGAACCCCCAGTTGATTTGATAGGAATTTCACTTCTTCATTATACATAGGATCGAACTTGACAACTCCTGGGTTTAATCCAATATTTGTATGTATTACATTCACCACTTTATAACCTCTACCCATAATATGTTTGGAGAGAAACTAAAGTTGAGTCATCATTTTTGCCATGTTCTCATCCTGTTCATGTGTAACATCCCCTAAAAACATTGTATACGATATTTTATTTCTCGCCTAAAAATGATACAACCTCTGTATTTTGGTCATAACATTTTATACGATGTTCAAATTTCTGATTAACCACAAGATAATTACCTACAACTTTGGTGAAGACCATAATTTATGTTTCGGAGGTTAAGTAGGCCAAATAAATTAATTATTGTAAGAGAGTGTGCTGTGACGAAATAGAATATTTATAGAAGAAAATTCATATCTCAGTGTAGGATACTCCAAATTGGTTGATTCTTGAACGACAGGAAACTAGACTTCTATATCTACAATTCTTATGAAGACACAAAATCGTAATAATGAATTTATCTTGTTCAAATGCAGCTACGAAAAGGAGTATTCTGTCAAAAATAACTCATTTCACTTACCATGGAAAGATCTAGATACATTTGACATCACTAATGACATAAATTGTCCTCCAATTAACATCATCCATGACATCATAATTTTTTATTAAATTTTTAGATTTTTTTTATAATTATTTTATTTATTGTTAGGTCCTTCTTTCCACCTATAAATACCCACCTTATTTCCTCATTTTATTCATCAAACTTTTTCAAGCAAATCTTCTCTTTATACACTTATTTACATATTCTCAAATATAGTTTTAGTTTTTAGTAGAAGAAATACTATTCCGGTGATTCATATACTCCGAGTAGTACACAAAATATTCCGGCGAGGAGAAAAGCTAGGACTCAAGAGTGTTCATTAAGTCTTTCGGTTCTGACTAAAGCTTTGGATTCCAGGTATGTAAGACTTCAATGAGAGTATTCCTTCCACTCTCATGTCTAAATTATTTTGATTATATGATAAATTATATTTATTTTCTTTAAGCTCTACTTTAAGTTATGTGGTGTTTATCCATGGGTTCTTCCACCCATGTAGTCCAAAAACTCTTTCAATTAAGTCTCTTGATTTCAAGTAATATTTTCTTATGGTAATTTTTATTTTTACTTAATAGTATGAATCATGGTTAAACTAATTATTATTGGTATACTTAGATGCAACATAATTTCATATGTATGAATTGATGGTTTGCAAGTAATTCCTCTATTTATCTATTTAAAGGTTCTTGAAATTCATAGTGGGTTGTTTAAAGCATAATTTTTAATTAATGGATTTCTAAGTATTTATGTATATTTATTTACATACATGTTTGCAAGTTGAAGTAATTTGAACCCACCTAGTTTTACTATATTTTCAATAAAGTTGGACTTGAAAGTCTTGATTCCAAATGAATGTTTATGAAAGCAATATCTATGATCAAAAGGGAGTCTTATGAAATGAAAGAATGATGAAATGATATGAATAATGGATTCTTTATGCAATAAGGACAATTCTTGCATATTTGAATTACCAAATGTTTTAATGAGCTATTCTACCGAATATGATGTTTGAATTCTCAAGTTATATGCTATGAATATTTTGAAGTATTAAACTATTCCATGGGATTGACTTAGCACCGAATGGGGCATTGAGGTGGGATTCGGTAAGGGAATCCTAGTAGCAACCCCTTGTCTCATTAACTATTTGCCAACATAGGAGCCCTTGAAGGCTTAGGCTAATGGATCCATAAATAGCCCTTAAAGTTAAAGTTGAAGAAATGAATGAAGTTGACGGAGTTCTACCTAACAAGTAGTCTCCCCGGCCAACGTAGGGGGTTATGTTGGATTCCATGTAATAGCTCGCATGGTCTTAAATATCGGTTATGGTTATTTTCCCACAAAATAAATGTTTTAAAGTATATCTATATGATTTATTATGCATGCATTACATTATGTTCCATATTACATAAATGTTATAATGTTTTTTCAATGTTCATGCATCCTTACATACTTAGTACATTCAAAGTACTAACGCATATTCTTTTGCCTACATGATATCACCATGTAGGGACCAGTGCTCCTCCTTGTTCTCCTCCACGTGGCTAGTTAAGATTTTGTTGAATACTACTTTTGGTGAGTTCCCATGTTCCGGGAACAATACTCTTTTATCTTTCTAGCTTATGATATATTAAGATATTTTACTATGACATTTCTTCTATTATGATTGAGGGTGAGCTAGAGACTTTCTTAGCCCCATTAAATCTAATAGTTAGAGGTATTATTGGACATATGTAAGTTGAAGATTTACTATTATGATTTCCTCTTATTTATTTATCATCATTACCTATGAAAGGCTAAAATAATGCTAAGAGGCTTGTTTGAGGTACTTTCGGGTTCCTCATCCGCCATGTCACATCTAGGCCCTAGGCTTGGGTCGTGACATCATGATTCTTCTCAAGCTGTTCTTTGGTCATCTCAACATGAAGAGGATACACATGGTCCTCTCGAGTGTGCAAAAAACAATTAATTTTCTTTATTTTAGCAAGCAATGAAACAATAATGGCAAAGGGTTGGCACATAATGCCACCCCTAATAAGATGATTTGCTACTCTTTTGTTTACCGTATTAAGATTACGGTAGAAATATTATAGTAAACCATTGTTGGGTAGTCCATGTGTCGGGCACTACAATAGCAACTTTTGAAATCAAAGCCAAGTTTCATGAATTTGTTCCCCGTCGACCCTCTTGAAATTTTGAATGTTGTCTCTTAATTTCAGCATCTTGGAAGGGGGGAAAAACCTCTCATAAAACACCTCTATAATCTTATCCTATGATATGTTGGAATCCCTTGGTAGATCTTCTAGCCACTTGGTTGCCTCCGCTATAAGAGAGAATGGAACAACCTCAGCTAAATCGACTCCTGCGATATGTTTTTGAAAGAGAAAGGGCTGAAAAACATCAATAAAGTTATGGATATGATAATGAGGATCCTCATGAGCGAGGCCTCCAAATAAACCCTTCATTTAAAGAAATTGTAACATAGTGTTGTCGGTCACATGAAAGATCGCATTACCCATAGTAGGGGGTAACCGTATAGCTCTAGCACTACCCATTTGGTCTATATTAACATCGTTCATATTTCCAATGTCATCATTCATGAATCCAACATTATTTCCAAGAACACGCATTTATTAACCTAACAAAGACAAAAGCAAACAAGTGATAGTAAAGTAGTCCTACTACAAATAACTAGATCATAAACAACTTCAATAAAAGAAATCTAATCACCATTTCTCGTCAACCGCGCCATTTTTGATAATGCTTAAACTATATTTGTTATGATTCTGAGTGTAGACAGTCGTTAGCAATATATATATAATATATGAGGTGGCGTCAAATCTCATAATGAATGGTTAGGAATAGAATTCAATCAAGAAGTCAAAGAGTGTTCTAGATTTTTTAGCGTAAAAGAAATCAAAATGTAACAATATTTAAATCTATAGTTAATAGAGTATCAAATTATAAGAGTTAACTAGATTTAATACAAACACAAGCAATGCTAATCTGGTTGTAACAAGGTAGAAAGGACTTTAGGATAGGTGCGTAGTTATTTATATTGTTTAGATGAGGGTAAGTGCACAACTCAGTTTCGTTAATTGTCAATTGATATGCAAAAATCAATCAATCGTATGAAAAACATCTCTCGAGCACTAGTCATATATCCATTCTAGCTCGCTCGAGTCTAGGCATGGGTATTAATATAATAATCCAATCCTTAGCAAAATCTCCTCTCAAGAGCATGATTACAATTGATAAATGCAAATCAATGGTTATTTGTTAATCTAACCACTTTATCTCACCCTCTCGGGCTGACATGAAGATCCACCATAGGCATATGTTTGCAATCATAAACCATAAATGAAATATATCAAATTAACAAAACCCATATCAAATTCATGATTCTTGAGCTGAATAAGAAAACCTAGATCCTAAAATAACAAATTAACTACATAAGCACCCCCTTGAAGTATAGCGTTTAGCTTAACATTGAGAAATTGAAGAGTGTTTTACCAAAGTAGTTTTCCTCCATTCAATTTAGCAAGTCAACAACGTCAAATCATAATGTCCAAAGCCAAAATCTCAAAAATAAAATCAAAATCCCAAGATAACTCAAAGGTTTTTGTCTTTGATTCTTAGCAGTAAAAAAAATGTCCCTCATTTTCCTTTGAAAAATCTATTTATATATAGGCAAAACATAGGCAAAAACTGTTAGTTCGTACTAGTTCAGTGACGTTAGTCACACTCGCAAAAGTGGTCGGTGAGTCGCATTTCTATTTTCTTCCTTGACTTCTGGTGAATTTCTTCTTCAGTTCATCGTCGCTGATTCTACGACATCGATCTTTCTCGTCGACATGTTCGACGAGTCAGCCTTTTCTCATTTTGCATAGTTCTTCAGTCATTTTGTTTCCCTGAAGTTCTAATCTTTTGGGCAAGCTCAGATGAGCTCGCCTTACTGATTAGCGAGTCACCAAGATTCATCTCTGCTCGCCTTTCTGATGTTCACTTAATGCTTATATCTAAATGAAATTTAGGCGACCATGACGCACCTCACTCATTTTCATTCGGTGAGTCGCCAAGGGCTCTTTCCATCGCAGAAATATTTCATCTATTAGCCTTGAGTTCTGATTCATTTGTCTAGCTTTTGGTGCATTCGGCTACTCACATTTAGCTCTTTGTGAACCTCAACTTTTATTTTGCTGAATTTTAACCTTTTTAATTCTTTTGTTCAATATTTTGCTCATGCTTGGTCCTTAACTCCTTGCATCTGCAATGATCACTTTAAATTCTGTTTGGACATAATATATGCAAAGAGGACAGTAATTCACTGCATTTTGAGCTATAAAGTAGTTCAAATTCCTGACTCATCAATACCCCCTATTATAACCAAGATCTAGGCTAGTATACCTTGTAGGTCTGGAGAAGCACCTGCCTTGGGCGGCGGCTGGGAAGGCCATGGGCCCACCAGTTGATGATATCTTAGATCTAATTATGGTTCCACCTTCGACTTCATAGTCTTTACTCAGTCATGGGCTAGGGATATCGCCCTGGCATGATTTTTGCGTTGGACTCTACCCCTGGATGAGGCTCTATTCTATGGTCTGGGTGTATCTTCCATGGCTGCTCTACCACACGTGCGAGCTATCATGTAAAAGACTGGAACAAGTGAGATTTCATGAAACTGATAAGACACAAAAAGCATGATAATGGTATAAAAGAGATCAAGTTCCTAAACACACTGTATAGCCTCCCAAAGATAAGTTATGGACATCTCCGCACCGATCCATAGGACTCTACTTGATGTTAGCTTTATATAATTGTGATCGATGCACCAGGATCTGATTCCAAATTGTTATGACCTAATTTTTTAATTCATGATGGAGCCTACTATGATCTACTAGTAGGCAGGATAAGCCATATCCCGTAACTATAAGTAATGGGATGTAAGGGAAGAAGACCAACATTCAACTAAAAACAGTAATATAATAACAAAAATCACAAATGAGAGTGTGGAAGCAAACCAAAACTACATATTAATAAAAGAATCTTCCCAGAATTTGGAAGTCACATGTATAGAGCTACTAACAAAATGAGTATAAGTCACAAAAGTGAACCATAGAAATAAGGTTGTCTAAAAAAGAAACAAACAAGTCAATATATATATATATATATGTGTGTGACTTTGTATGCTCACTTTCTCCTCCAAATAAGATAGTAGCCAGCTCGAGATCAATGGTGGTAGCTGGTGTTCAAACTTATATCATGAAGATAGATGTAGAGTGTTATATGAGTACCATAAAAATAGGTACTCAGTAAGCATCATAGGCTTACTGAGCAAGAAAATAAAAAGTAATATGAAATGCGAGAATCTAAGAGACTGCCAGAGAGAAGAACGAGAAAATTAAATAGGTATGTACACGAGTGTACTCACACACACAGAGAAAGAGAGTAGTTAATTAAATTCACCAAGCTCCCATAAACCTAATGGGTACGCTCTTTCAAAAATGTAAAGTAAAACCCAAACAGACTCCCTTAAGGTCGATAGTGCAAAGATGAGTTGAAGTATAAAGAGAGAATCTGATGAAGTTCCAACAATGCAACAACTTTCCACGTATTTGAACCGAACTATTTTGTAGGCTTAAAGTTTTAACCCAAAGCTGGAAAGAGTTATAGACTGAACTGGATGAAAATGAAAGGATCATGGACTTGAACTGAGGTAAGAGTAACTATGGACTTGAACCACGGCTAAATAAAGTCAGGTTCCTTAATCAAGTCTATAATACCAATGCGAGGACTTGAACCACGCCTAGTAGAGTGAATTGGGGGCTTGAACTAAGAATAGAGGCAACTAAGTTAAAATTAGGATCAGCGGCTAACCAAGCATCACGAGGAGTACTCCAAAACTGAGTGTCATCAATAAATCTCTCCACCCCTAACCACATCCAACTAGAATCAATGAACAACTTTCCAAATAAAGAATAAAGTATGTTAGAACCGATGAAACTATGGGAATGATCGATAAATAGTACAAAGAGCGGTGTTACTACCTAGCTAAGGCCTAAACTATCAGACTCAAGTTTGCTTTATCACTCTATAGGGAGCTAAGCTGTTTGAAGCGACAAAGGAGAAGTTTCAAGGCCTAACGACTCCAAAAGTATGCAATCCTATGGTATTAACTAGTCAAAGCCTATAATAAAGCTAAACATGCTTCCAACAATATTACAAAGCTACATAACATACCATAAGGTATGGATGATCAACAATAGCAATAGACATGATTGGATAACCCAAAAATACCTAAAATAAAAGTCTTAAGCATGGATTCTAGGAATTTAGTATACTCAACCACCAATTACACCCAACCCACATCAACATATGAATGCTAAATCATGCTCAGTTTAAGGATAAGGAGGTCGTAGCGTACCTGTAGGTTGAACGCACGAGTTCCAAGTCATGTAGCTGGAACTTTTCCCTACTTTACTACCTCAAAATATTGTCATACTATCAAAAATAGAATCACAACATCAATGCTTTTATTGAGCCGAGAGTCTTTCGGAATAGTCATCTTACCTTTGTAGGAGTAAGGTCTGCGTACACTCTACCCTCTTCGGATCCCACATTATGGGATTTCACTGGTTTGTTGTTGTTGTTGTATTATAATATTCAGAGAAAGACCAATTTCAGAGTCAAAAGTGAAAATGTAAGACCCGCTGTCATGACCCGACCTAGGGATTAGTTGTAACACGGCGATCGAAACCCCAAAGGGCTCCAACCAAGCCTCTTATACATATCAAAGCATACATAAGGTAAAATATAAAAAAAGGAATCATCACAAGAAATTCTAAAACCATGAATAGAAATCTGAAAATGTCTTATGACAACATAGACTCAAACATCTGTCCAACTAGATGCCTCTAAACATGAGTATAGTCGGGAGCTAAGACATGTCCCTAGCTCACCCTCAATATACAACATAAGCAAATGTCTTTTGAAAATAAAATAGTAACCTACTTGAAACTAGTCCCCAGTCAATGAGGACTCACCACAACACCACTAGATAGAGGATGCCTACTAGTTATGTGGACGATTAGGATCTTCAACCTCAACCCCTACATTATGAGACAATGTAGGCAAAAAATATGCATTAGTACGTTGGAATGTACTAAGTATGTGGGGCAATAAAATGCATGAGAAACCATATTTGTAACAATGACCGTTGGAATTAGCATGTTAGGAGAAATAGTCGGAAATCATAAGTAGTCTTTAAGAAGGATCAATGCATAATAACCATAAGAGTATCATGTAAATTAAAAGATAGGATTAGTCATTTAAAACATAAAGAAACGTACATATGTGGGATAGGAACCATAACTGACAATAAGATCATGTGAGTTATAACATGGAATCCGATGATCCCCACATCGAGAAGGAGGAGGCTACTTTGCCATGGTAGACTCCTAATCATGAACATGTGCTATTTGTGGATCCACTAGCTAGGCCATAAAGGCAATCCTATAGCGGCACGTAGTTATGAGACAAGAGACTTTATATAAGGACCCCTTGCTTTGAGCCCCCACCTCAAGTCCACATTCGGTGCTAAGTCAAATCCCATGGAATACATACATAATATAATATCATAAATTTCATATATCATATTCATGATCATAAGCTTGAAATCATAGAGTAGCTCATTTTTATAACATAAGTGAAATGCGGGTATTGTCCTTCCACATTACGAATCATACATACATAGACATAATTTATACTTAGAAATTAGGGTAAAACTTTGATGCATAATCAATTTGAATGAGATTCATAATAGTACCTTTGAAATCATTAAATAAAACTTCTCATAGAATATAACTTGAAAATTCATTAATATAGCTTATACTTGAGATTAGGGTATGACATGAATGCATGATCAATTTACTTGAAAATCATGAAATTGACTTGAAGATATGCATGATCATAAACTTTATATCAACCCATAGATAATTCATATAGATAATATCCTATTAGAAGTATAAATCAAAATACTCATAATTTACATCATGAACCCTAGAAATCAAAATAGGAGAATTCATGAAAAAACTCTTCAATTTAATTCAATAACCCTCAATTTATATCAAAATAGACTCATGATCATACTTTAAATCAAAATTCATGAAATTGGAAAGGAGATCACAAAACTCATAAAATACCATACTTTAATTTGATAGAAAACCTTGAGAAATTGATTGGGCTTCATGGATGAAGGGATCCATGAATCAATACCCATATACCTTGAGTGAGAACACCAATTAATTTGGAAGAACTTGAGAGTTATTATGGAGAAATTGAGTGAATTTGCTCGAAGCCTTCAATGGAAACCCTTGAGAGCCTTTTTGTAGAGAGAGAAATATTTGATAGACGAATCATAGAAGAATGAATAGAATTAGAGGTTTAGGTTAATTTATAGAATTGAATTAGGTCCTAAAAATGTCTAGGTTCATTAACTAATAGTTTGGGAAAAGTCTAAAACACCCCTTACAAAAACTCAATTCGGCCAGAAAACCTTCCCAGGTTCACGATGCGAACCTGTCGCGGACCACACTGTTTTGTGGTTTCTTCGAAAATCCTTCTTCCGTTCTAAAGGTCCTAAAAGTTCACTGAGACCATTTTCCTGCATGTTTTTCCCCCATGTTCAATATTCTGAACTCGGATTTTTCAAAATAATTAAGGATAATGCGTTATATGAACGACCTATTTTCAAGGCATTTTAAAGTTATTTTGTGGGCATTTTTGAGGAGTGTTACACTCACTCTTGTAATTCTTGAATTAACTCTGTGAAAAGGTCCTCACTACTACCTGGAATTTTGGTTCCAAAATGGAACACAAATTCGAGCTCAAAAAAGCCCAAATAAGCACATGTAATTATTTTCGAATTTAAGCTTATTAGCACAACAATAGTAGTGGCTATTTTCGAGAGTTTACCTCACACCAGTTCTGAACACCTGTGTCACGATCCAACCCATAGGCCGCAAATGGAGTCCGACCTGGACCCCACCCATATACTTAACTATCAGTTATGGTCAAATTGAACTATAAATAAAACAATATCATATAACAGAGCCCCACTTGACAATAATATTTTCATAAACCTATAGCCCTTTTTATTTGTGTCGTAACATGAAAGGGCATGCACGCCGACAAGGCTGCCATAACATAATAATATATACCCTATATCATGTAGACCCGGCTGAATCAAAATGATATACACAACCCATATATACATGTCTACAGACCTCTAACAATATCAATGACAACATATGGCGGGACAGGGCCCCCTCCATACCCCTGAATAACAAGACAATACTATACATCAACAGCCAACGCCAAAAACTAGGCTCCGATACAATGGAGCCTCTTCCAGCTGAGCTGAGCGGGATCCTAAGATGATGGACTCCCAAAACCAGTACCTATACCTGCGGGCATAAAATGCACCCCCCTGAGAAAAGGGGGGTCAGTACGACATATGTACTAAGTATGTAAAACATAATAGAATACGGCTAGAGGCATATCTAAAATAGAGAAGTAGGGGATAAAATATCACATCAGAAACCTGTACCTAGATAAGTAAAATCATGCATGCTCAAATTTTTAATATAGCCGGCCCTATCAGGGATCCAGTGAATCATAACTGTAGTAACATCACCTCCTTATTACAACACATCATCATGTCATCCTATATATACATATATATCGGGCCCTCTTGTAAGGGCGCGATGAACAATGCAGATGATTGTGCTTGATTACTATTCCCAGCCTCGGGGTCGATGAAAGAAGTCTTACAGTATACACGAGTACAGTAGTGAGAAATAAAATATAATTTAAATCATTATCTGAGACTCAATAAATTAATCAAGTGAACCGTCACTTAGAATTAATTGAGGTAACTGCTAGGTGTCACGGAGGACTGTATGGAGCTTCAGGAACGATAGACATGTGTCAAAATGTTGCCAAACAATTTATAGGATCCAAACGTCTTTCCTCGTGGAGCCCTTAAGGATAGAGGCCTATACCTCCAGTTACTATTTAACCTGTCGAAGACTCAAAGATAGTATCTTACTACTTTAAAGTTTAACATTCAAAACTTAGTAAGGGTCCTGAAGTCATATTCTGAATCTAGGAATGGAATTACCCCCAAGGCTCATATCATTTCCTTCTTATATCCAAGACATGACGAAAGAAAGATAAAAGATAGGCTTTACATACCTATACCAAAAACATACCAAGAGAAGCTTCACATACCTCTTATGTGTTACTCTTTATCCCATTCGTCTCGTCGTCCTTTGAACCTATTTAATACGAAAGAAATATGAATATCAATAATCCTTGACTGTTCAGCACCTTTAATTATACACGAGTATTCACAGAACTCATTTCCTCGCTCATTTTCTCGACTAGTTCCTTAACTAGTTAAGGAGTTAACAGAAATCGGGTAGCACCTCCCATATAATATGCCCTATCCGAATTTCCAATCACACCCTTAATAACTATAGACAACCAACAACAACAACCTTCAACATATATACAAGCAATTCACACCAACATTACACAATACAAACCCAAAACAACTCACTCCAAACTATCAAAATGTGAATTCTGGATAGCTTACTGTCTTGCATTGTCGCTTTATTTCGAAGGGGTAATTGAGGGAAACAAGCTTTATGTCCTCCATGAAAGTTATATACATGTGTATTAGGGTCACATACAATTTTGAATCACCCCAACATCAATTTGTTACAAAACGATATGCCCAAAATACCAACAGTAGTTCATGTAAGATGTCCAAAACTAAAATCTGGGTAGTACCTCCTCTATACTTCAGTGCCCTTTTTCGAGCAAATAGAAGAAAAACTGGAATTTAAAGTCTAAATAAAATTATATACCTATTAAATACCTTTCTAAAACATATTGAATCACTCGAAACGAAGCTGTACACAAGAAGTTATACTAATATTACTAACAACAGTCCCTTTCAAAAACGGGTTTGTTAACTAGCTCTTAAGGTTTTCTCTCTTTGTTCTTTCAACTTTCTCTCAAGTTTCCAAGTGTAAGGCTGAAGTAACGACTCATTATTCATCCTAATACACATATTTACACCTCCATGTGCTTGAGGAACACTTTAGATAATTAATTCATGGAGGAAAATGTTGGAAAACTTAACTTGAACTCTTTCAAGACATGGCTGCCTCCTTCTCTTCTCTCACGTTTTTCCTCTTCTTTGGCTGTTGTTTTTGGATGAATAATGAGGTTAAGAGTCACTTAAAATGTATATATATGTTGCCTTAGGGGGTGACACATTTCATCCCCTAAGGGTGACACGTGTTCGGCCCCCATTGGGCAAACACATACATGCTGCCAATAAGGGGTTGCCACATGGAAGTGGGGTCCACCTCCCCAAAGTAGGTGGATAACCTAATTCACCCTAAGAAGGTAGGTCACTTTCTTTCTTGATGTGCTGTCATGTGTCATTCCTCCATTGGCTGCCACGTGTCGTCTTTTTCCCTTCCTCATGGGTTCGTAATCTCGTCCTATTTTAGGAGCCTATGTAATCCGTGCTACATAAGCTTGGTATGTCCTCAAGTAGCTCAATTATGTAAGACTTCTAAGTTAGTAGCTTACGTAGGTAAGTCGAGTCCTACGACTCATCACTTGGCCTCTAATTCCTTCCGGATTCTTATGACTCTATTTCCAACCTTTTCTACTATAGGGTATCACATCCTTACTACCTTAGAGTAGTTTGATAGTGTCATAGCATATACGGCTCATATGATAATGTCTGAGGAACTTATAAGATATTCCGAGTATAAAAGTATAGGGTGTAACAACCTGGGTCTTTGAATCACCAAAATTTGACAAGACTTGAGGAAGTTATTAAAGTTTCAAAATGTCAACAATGGCTAAGTTTGTCGAACTGACCTTCAGGAAAGCAACTATAGTAGCCCACGAATGCAGAGGTCCAAAACATTGACCTTCACAAATATGGCTAGGAGGCTAGTAAATACAAAGGCCAGGGAATTCAGGCACTATGATCAAGACCCAGTCCCCACGAATACGAAGCTAAGGGGAGCCAGTGCTCTGCTAATATGGCCTTGGCCCCACGATTGCGAAGGGTCAATTCACATTCGTCCCCGAATGTTAAACAAAACTTCTCTTATCATCTAATACAAATCGTAGGGAGATTTTTTACTGTTTCCATAACATATACTTCTATCCAAGTACTTAATATATGAGTTTTAGGAGTTAGTGTTACCTACAGACACCGGGAATAGGAGCGAATACTTGTGTTTCATATTCTCTTTAGGTTCCCTGGTCATCCTCTTTTTGGTTTTAGTTTTGCCACAGTATCTTGGCAAAAGGTACGTCTTTAGTCTATAATCTTCAAATTTGCAGATCTAAGATAGCGATAGGTTATTCCTCGTAGGATTCTATTTCCTAGACATCATCTATGGAATATACCCTGGGTGGCTCGCCAGTACCCTTGCAAAGCATCCTTATCTGATGGACTGGGCATATAGTTTCCAAATAAGGTGGTAAGCTCAACTTATCGGCCACTTTGCCCATCTTACGAGCAACTTGATACCATCTAATGTATTTTGGGTTAAGTTTCCTTTTTCTGGGTGACCTTGTTATGAACATCCAATCATCAATTTGAACTCTGTATGTTGATGGCGATTATCTGTATAGCATTTCTGCCGACTCAGGGCTTTTAGTCAATAGCTTGCTTAATCATGTCGAGGCTTTTTTAGCTTAGTCTTTCTAATATCGACCAATCCAATAGGGGACTTACATGTCCTTCTCTACCAGTCTTGTACGGGGCCATTAGGATATTAGAGTAGTAATTATTATTATAGGAAACATGATAAGTGATACATAATCATCCTAGCTATTTATGAAATTAACAACACCAGCTCATGACATATCTTCTAGCGTTTAAGTGGTGTGCTTTAGCCTGGTCATCAGGTTTGAGGGTCAAGTAGTGTACGAAGACTTATCTATCTTCCCAGTTTCTTCGCAGACTGAGCTTCGGTAGTTAACTGTAACTTGGGCTCCTTTATTTGGGATAATAGCTATGGGGACTTCGTAAGGTCCTACTACACTTTTACCCTATAATTTTACACTTTTTCGGCTGAGTAGGTAGCCTTTGATCGACGGAGCAGGGGATAATATCGTTAATCCACAAGTAACATTCCCTCCAGAGTCATCTGGCGCTGGAGTGCAATGTGAGTCTTGTAGCCCTGGTCATATTGTGGGATTTTCGACCTTGCATATTACTTCCTATCTTCCATAAATTACATCATTGGTACCCTTATCTTTTGGGTTTTGCTTTTTTTTTTCACCCTAAGAGTTGGCTGCCAAGTGGAGTTGAAATTCCCTCGCCCACTGGCCCATATAGCCATTCGATCATTTGCCTATTATTAACTAGTACTATATCGAAGAGCTGTGGTATTCAAGTGCGCCATCAGTTAGTAATTAATTAATCTTGTTGGTTTTCCTTAAGCCCTAGTTACAATTGCCTTAATGTACCTTATAATACTCTAGGTACATAATTCATATCATTCTCCCATCACGAATTCAGATTCTTCTATCTCGCGTGATCATACCAGCACTAACGCATTAAGTTCTATCAGAATTTCGAAGTTAGGCATGTTGGGGCGAGAGAAATACTGGGATGGGTGACCTTTTTAGGAAGTTCTCATGTCGCATTTCATGGTAATCCTTGCAATAATGTGTGGGGCACTCAACTTAGCCCAAAATTTACCTTAGCATCATCTCGCGAGTCTTTATATTTTGCCTTGTCCTTTTCTCTGTTTTCTTGCAACCAGCTAGTCCTGTCCGTCTTATTCAAACCATTTCAAAATTTTCCTTACCCCCGCTTGTAATCCCGTTGACATATTTTCGTGTCATTCTTTACCTTTAAAAGGATATGAGAAGGTTTTCAACTTAATTTGAGAGATATTTTAGCATTGTTCCACTCGTCCCACCTTGTCGCACTTCTTTCTTTTCCCCTATTCACACTGTGTTCTTCTCATTTTCTAACACAGGAGGCTTTCTATTCTTTTGTCCTTGGTTATACATCTATCATAACATCATTTGCGACCAACTCTATAGCTAACATTTTCGCTTCTGGTCTAGCATGTTGTCATTATCTTTTGTGGTATCCTTTGAGTTATTCGATATCCTTTCATTGCTATATTTTTTTGCTTTTATACGTACCCACCTTCTAGCATTATGTTATTCCAGGTCTTGCTGGAAACTTCTTAACACTATCTTGCATAGCATTCTAACTTCTATCTAATTATTGACGACTTCCAGATCCTTCTAACTTGGTTCAACAAAGGATCTTTTGGAAGTTTAAGCATCCATCTCGAACATGTTGCCATATCAATTTCCTTTATCTTACCCTTTGTAGTTTTCTAACTTGCTTCTCCCCTTTAGAGGGTACTTATACCTTTATCCGCTTATACCTTGCTCTATGTCCAGTCTCAATTTCATCCAGTCTCCTTCCCTAATGTACTTGGTACTATATCATGTCCCCGTCTTTCTGTATTTTTTTTTGCCAACCTGATTATCCATGTACAAAACCTTGGCTAAATCACAAAGCGACTGGAACCTTTCCATACCTAGTGCGACATCTCCTCTATTAATATGTAATTAAGTAATGGGACCCATGGAAAAACTCGTCCAAGACCACATTCTACTTGTCTTTATAAAAAGTTAATATATACTTATAGCCATTCTAAATTTTCTTTTAACTAGGCAACATTTGTATTTCGACATTCATTGTCCCATGTTCTCTTGGAGTAGTGGCTTTTCTAATATATATCCTTTATTTCTCGGGATGAATTGAAGTTGTTCCGTTTATTCCTTTAGTTTGTCGTTTTCGTCTCTTAAGAGTTCCATTATTTCTGGGGCGACGTTGTGTACACGCGTTATTCCTTTGTATATTAAGCTCCATGTTCTTACTGCGTTCTCAATGCAGGCTTTTAACTTAGGTAACATATACTAAGTGTGCCTTACTAGTGGTCCTACTTTATCCCTGTATAATTGTGTCACCCCATTCAAGTCATACTTACATATCCCCCTTTTTGTTCGCACTTATATTCGATTCCTAACATCTCTTTGTGGTGCTCCTGTTCGAAGCTCTTTCCCCAATTAGTCATTGAAGAACTATAAACTGTCATCGTAACCTATTTTTCAACCATTGTTGGAAGAAACCAAAATCTCTGAAACATCACAGTGCTTCTTTTAATACTTGACCTACCTGGTCTTATTCCGAGTTTATCCTCAAGTTATGAACAACTTATCTAAATTACAATTAGGAGTTAGGGGCTTGGTACTTTGAAAATGAGTGAAGCTTAATTACTGGACATCTTTCTTTTCAACTTGATCTTCTCTTTTTTTCTACACCACAACTATGGCTGGAGATACTCTGGTTTGAATTGTACTGCTCAGACAGACTTTTGTTTCTC